>NW_024736071.1:3796822-3911079 GCF_018991925.1 Homarus americanus
GATCTATGCGGCATTCAGTAACTGTTGCCTCAAAGTCGATATCTGCGAATGCTGTCGGCTTTGGGGCCGATGCTCTCGTTCCCCTGAGGCAAAGCAATGCAGACCTTAGCAGAGAGAAGGACAGTCGACATCTCAACCAGGCTGTAGCATAACTTCTGGGCTGCTGCTTCCGAACAGATAACACCTCCGCGAGTCTGGCGTAGAAGCATCTTGCACTTGGTCCCATCCCTCCAGAGGTTGTGAACACCAGAAGAGTGAAGCTGCCTTGATCAACGTTCTGAATTCTCTCCCCATATGCCCTAATCTTGTCGTTCTCGTTCCTCCTGTGTGCAGCATCGAGAGCCTAGGTTATGGTGACATGCAGCCTTGGGATCAAAAATCCTTATGTCAAAAAAGACTCGTTGTCCCTGCGTCCATAATCCTCGACCACTGATGTCCACACAGGCTTCGTTGGATGTGTTTGAAGACCTGTGACGGAGGTCCTCACCGTCCAATGGAAGGCGGGGCCTCATGCATATGAAGCCTCCTTTCTTGCACACCATGGAGTGATCAACGTCATAGGAATAGCCACACACGTATTGGGAGGGCAAACCTTCTACTGGCCGACCGTACCTGAGAGTAATGACATCTGTAAATTCTTGTTTATCTAGGCTGAAACCATTTGTCCTTATTGGTAACATTGTAAGCCAGTTCAAATCACCCACCTCCTGCGCTATAGCATTTGTTTTTTAAGTTCCCTAACAATTGCAACATCAGTTGTTTTAGCTCATCACTTTGGGTGTGCTGCCGTTCTGTGGTAATGGACCGAATCTTGTTTAATAAGTTGGTATCCACCTGACATGCAGCATTCTGAGCTATTATGTGCTCAGTGAGGGCTGCCGTGAGCTTGACAGAATTTTGACGTTCGGTGACAGCAAGGTCCATTGGATTCGTCAATCCCATTCCTCCCAGTTTCGGTGGTAGTGCAAGGAGTGACCTTTCTGCTGGGGTTAAATAGGGCTTTATCATTAATGATGGGATAAAAGCGACCTTGATGGCTTCTTCCAGAGGGTGGAGAAGGGGTCAGATATCAGGGTTAGTGCGCATCAGGTAATTCCAGCGATGTTTGACTCAATGGGTGAATGCCGCAAATAGTGGATGTGGCTCAGTTTTAGCAATCTCCTACAGTGCTTCAATTTCTTTCACCGACTCATTTACCTTTCCCGTTACAAACACGGTCTTAAAGTCCTTCGTGCCGATTACCACACCTCGGTGTCTTTGGCCCTCCTTTGTTGTTTGGACTTCACTTCTCACTTCCGCCGAACACCTCCACTGCCCGTTCATAGTGATCAGGCTTCACAATGAGAGAGGACTTGCTGGCATTTGGGTGGTACCCTATTTGTGGACCACGTTATATTACAAGGTCCCACTATTTTTTGATGTCCTCCTTTTATCCTGCTTGACCTCGATTTTTGTCATAGTTTATTGTGTGTTGGAGCACGGATAGGCCTAGTGCGTACATTGTTATGGCGACCGGATCCCTCTGCGTAGTTCCCTCAGTTGACTGTAGGGTGGTATCTCCTTTTAGGGCCTTGAAGCTGGTTATGTAGAGGTCTGTCGGGTTCCTGTAGGTGTTTTCAACATACATTGCAAAGCTTTGACACTTGCTCTTGATGTTGTGTAGTGTAGCCTTGCGGTTGATTATTAATGCGTTGAAAGCGTCAACCAGGAGTACTGCCTCGCAATTACGCTGCTCCATTATTTTTTTCGTGGCGTAAATAGCAGTTTCACCCCCAGACTAGTGGCCAACGCATACTTGCAGGTTCCCTGCAGTTGCCCTGACATCAACAATGAGTACCTCCATTATGCAATTTCAAATAATCCGTCTCAGTACTTCTCCCACCCACATAGGCTTACATCCTGGAATTTTTGTCAAGGGGGATTAGGCGGCAGGCCGTCAGAGCTTGTAAGTGATTGCAGCATGAAGTTGATAGCTTTCTCGCAAGGTTGACGGTGGCTTTGCAGAGATCACTTGCAGTGTCGCGAAATTTTTTAGTGCTGAGGATGCTTCTCCACCCGTCTATATCCAGGCCTGAAGGGCCTGCCCCTCCCTATGTCTTCTGTGCTTTTTTCCACACAATCCCCCCAGTTATTTCCTCGAAGATGACAGCGTTAGGAGGGACATAGTCACCTGGGAACCTGATGCCTTCCTCTGCACTGGCTGGGGGATGTTTTTCCTTCAGTTGTTGTAATGTCTCTCTGTTTATTGGCAGAACACCGCCGAGGATTCCTCTGTGAGAGATCTTACTGCCGAGGACACCTTTTCCACACGCATCTTGTTACTAAGCTTTCTGGCAGCATCCTCTGTGACATGCTTTCCGTCTCCTGTAAATTTCAGTCTCTGCTGCAAGGTTCTTGCTTCGTTTAGGGGGTCGTCCAGTGTCCCTTTCTGCCAGTGTCTGTCTCCTCTTCATTGCTATTACATCTTCCTTGCCCTTACTCATAGCATGTGTTCTCTGACAAAATAGATGAATATTATTGCCAGTATATGGAGAGCTATTGGGGCCAGGGAGTTGTCCTGAGTGTAATATTGTATGAGGCGAGTCGTCTCCCGGATCCTTTCTTTGGTTGGCCCACATTTTGGTGGTTCAAAGAGGATAATTAGAAACCACATGACAACTTCTGTGTAGGTTTCTTTGACCCATTCTATGCATCTTCCCTCGACATGCCTTTCCAATGTGGTGGCTGTCTGTCATTCACCTCGTGAACATCTGTTAATTAGGGAGGAGCATTTATTGGCATTAAATTTTCAGACTGCGTGGACTCACTGTTATCATTCAGAGTATCATCGGGCAGTGTTGTCTTGGAGATACCTACTGGGGATTCGGACAGTTGTTCCCCCTCATATCGGAGGTTGTTTCTCGCACATTCACAGCTTGTGTAATTTAGGTTCCGGCTAGCACAGATGGAAAGACAGTTACCCGGAATAATGCTCCACACTTCGAGCAGCAGGAATGTCTGCCACTGACATCTGCTTTGGTCTCATTTGGAGGAATCTAGTTCTTATGAAAAGAACTAGAGAGGTGACAGGTTGGCCAGCAGTGTCCGGGTAGTAGGGACATATGTGCGTGGGCATGGGTGTATAGGCCACCCATAGGAGGTGAGGGCAACAATTTATATAAAATCGGAATTTTGCACCGAGAGCAAAAATACTCACACCAGGCTCTTATTTATATATGTATGGCAGGAGTAGTCACAATTTCTATGGTCATACTGATGAGGTTATAAGTAATAAAGCCTTATTTGGTCGGGTGACGAGGTTCGCTGGCACATCCCGCATAGAATAGTTGGCCCTCTAACGCTGGCCACAGGAGTGAAAATGCCGAAAACACACCCGCTAAAGTAGGCTTATCTCACACCAGGCCAGACGCAGGGGCTGGCACCGCTACCACCGACAAATACACCTCGGCTGGTGCAGATCACTGGTACACACACACAAAATTGCAATCAATGCCGTATGGGATGAAGAGAGTCTTCAGAGCCAGTGATAAGGGTGACGTCCAATATTCCTGCTCCCACCTACTGACTATGTCCCCTCCAAATTCACTGTAGACCTGGTAGGACAGTCAGCTGCATCCCCCAATGCTACCAGACTACTACTACTTGTTTTATTTCTTTTGGCCTCTATCCTCCCCCAATAGCCATACCTTCGCCGCCATTTCATTACCTTAAAATTAAATATTCTAATACAAAAGTAGCTATCCTAGCTGTGTTGAGTTAGCTGAGCTGCAGATCTATGGGGTATTCAGTGACTTGCCTCATAGTCAATATCTGTAACTGTTGTCGGCTTAGGGGCCGATGCTCTCGTTCCCCTGAGGCAGAGCAAAGCAGACCTAAGGAGAGAGAAGGACAGTCGACATCTCATCCAGGCTGTAACATAACTTCTGGGCTGCTGCTTCTGTTCGGATAGCATCTTCGCGAGTATGGCGTAGAAGCATCTTGCACTTGGTCCCATCCCACCAGCGGTTGTGAACACCAGAGGAGTGAAGCTGCCTTGATCAACGTTCTGAATTCTCTCCCCTGCCATTATCTTGTGGTTCTCATTCCTCCTGTGTGCAGCATCGAGAGCTAAGTTACGGTGACATGCGGCCATGGGATAAAAAATACTGATGTCTAAGAAGACACGCTCTCCCCGTGTCCACAATCCTCGAGCACTGACGTCAACACGGGCTTCGTTGGATGTGTTTGAAGTCCTATGTTGGAAATTCTCACCGTTCAATTGAAGGAGAGTAGGTATCACCCTGACATCAAGACAGATTTCCTTCAACATATTTGCTGTGAGATCCATTACTTCGTCATGCCTCATGCTTATGAAGCCCCCCTTTCTTGCACACCATGGCGCGATCGACGTCATAGGAAGAGTAACACACGCATTGGGAGGGTAAACCTTCTTCTGGCCTAACGTACCTTAGAGCAATGGCATCTGTAAATTCTTGTTTATTGAGACTGAAACCTCCTGCGCTATAGCTACTTTTTTTTTCAAATTCTCTGGTACTTGCAGCATCAATTGCTGCAACTTATCACTTTGGCCGTGATATCGTTCTGTCGTAATGGAACGTCGAATCTTGTATACTTCGCTGGTATCCACCACGCCTGTTGAGTTCTGAGCTATTACGTGGTCGGTGAGGGCTGCCTTAAGCTTAACTGAGTTTGATGTTCGGTGTCTCCTCTGGATTGGACAATCCCATTCCCCCCAGTCTCGGTGGTAGTGCAAGGAGTGATCTTTCTGCTGGGGTTAAGTGAAGATGTTTCACTAATTTGGGAATGAAATTGCCGCTGATAGCTTCTTCCAGAGGGTGGAGGAGGACTGCGATATCAGGGATAGTGCGTATCAGGTAGCTCCAGCGATGCTTGACTCCATGGGTTAGGGAAATCCAACCCACTCATTCACCTTTCCCGTTTGGAACTCGGTCTTCAAGTCCATTGTGCCTATTACTGCGCCTCGGTGTCTTTAGCCATCCTTTGTTATTTTGACCTCACTTCCACCGAACACCTCCATTCCCCGTTCATAATGTTCTGGCTTCACAATTAGGAAGGATTTGCTGGCATTTGGGTGGTACCCTATTTGTGGACTACGTGATTATTATCAGGTCTCACCACTTTTTGATGTCCTCCACTTTTACTGCTCCCGTAAGGTCGTCAGCATTCGCCACTTGCTTGACCTCGGTTGTTACAAATTTAATTGTGTGTTGGAGCACGGATAGGCCTATTGCGTACATTTCCATTGCAAGAGGGTCCTCCTGCGTTGTTCCCTCAGTTGACTGTATAATTGTATCACCTCTTAGAGCCTTGGTGTTTACGATATAGAGGTCTGATGCATTCCTATAGGTGTTTTCAACATACATTGCAAAGCTTGTACACTTGATCTTGATGTTGTGCAGTGCGGCCTTGCAGTTAAGTATGTAGAATGCGTTGGAAGCATCAACCCGGAGAACAGCCTCACAATCACGCTGCTCAAATATCGTTCTCGAGGCGTGAATGGCAGCTTCCCCTCCAGCCTGGTGGCCAGCACAAACTTGCAGGTTGCCTGTTGCTGCTCTGACATCATCCTTGACCACCTCCATTATGCATTTTCCGATGATCCGCCTCAGCATTTCCCCAAACCCTATAGGCCTACATCCTGGATTGTTTTCCAGGAGATTGAGGCGGCAGGCCGTCAGAGCATAGAGGTGTTGGCAGCACGAGGTTGCTAGCTTTATTAGAATGTCGACAATGGCAGTGCAGAGATCACTTGCTACGGGCCAAACATGTTATTGCTGAGGATGACTCTCCAACCGTTTGCATCCAGGCCTGAAGGGCCTGCCCCTCCCTGAGTTTTCAGTGCCTTTTTCCGTACCATCGTTCCTGTTATTTTCTCGAACAAGACAGCATTTGGTGGGATATAGTCACCCTGGAACCTAATGCCTTCGTCTTCACTTGCAGGGGGATGTGTTTCCTTCAGTTGTTTTAATGTCTCTCTGTTTATTGGCAGAACACCACCGGAGGATTCCTCTGTGAGAGATCTGACCGCCAAAGACACTTTTCCCACTGGCATTTTGTTTCCAAACTTTCTTGCAACGTCATTGGTGTTTTGCTTTCCGTATCCTCTAAATTTTAGTCTCTCCTGCAGTGTTCTTGCTTCACATAGGAGATCATCAAGGACCCATTCTGCGACATTGTCAATCTTCTCTCCATTGCTGTCAAATTTTCTTTGTGCTTAGTCTTTGTGTGTGTCCTCTGACAGAATAGGTGTGGTATTATTGACAATATTTTAAGAACTAAAGGGGTAAGGAAGCAGTCCTGAGTGTACTCGTTTATGAGGCGAGTCATCTCCCGAATCATTTCTTTGGTGGCCGCACACTTGGGTTGCTCAAACAGGTGAGCTGGAGACCACCTGACAATTTCTGAGTAAGTTTCTTTAACCCATATGTCCGCATTTTCCATCGACATGCCATTCCACTGTGGTGGCTGTCTGCCATTCACCTCGTGGACATCTGCTACTATTGAGTAGACTCACTGCTATCATTTAGGATATCATCGGGCTGTTGAGTCCCGGCGATATCCACTGTGCCCTCCAGTGTCGGCTTCCTGCCATGTGGGTTCTGACAATTGTTTCCCTTTCTGCAAACCACACATGGTCGGTTCTTTCTCGCACAATCACAGCTAGTGCAATTTTGGTTCTGGCTAGCAGAGACGCAACAATGTCTGTTACCCGGCATAGTGTTCTGCACTTTGGGCGACAGTTACGTCCGCCTCCGACATCTGCTTTGGTCCCATACAGAAGAAGAAACTAGTTCTTATGTTGCAAGGGCGGAGGTGTGACAGGCTGGACTGCTGTGTCCGGGTAGTAGGGGCATACGTGCGCGCGTGGGTGTGTAGGCCACCCCCTAAGGGCGACAATCCACACATAAGAGTGATACACTGGGAGCAAGAATTGTCACACCTAACACTTGTTTATATATCCTTGGTAGAAATAACCACTATTTCTATGGTTGCACTGATGTAAGACTAGTTGTATATACTCGGTCGGCTGGCACTACATGAAGTGACCGTTACTTGTGGGAGGCGACCACAAGCGTAGAACACTTGGTCTTCTGTCACTGACCATAGGGGCGAGAGTCGCGAGCCTTGGGGTAGTCCACTAGTACCGTTACCCCAATTTTATCTAGTTTCATGAATGATGATTTTCTGTTTCCAGTCCTGTAACCACGCCTGAATCCAGTTTAGAACACCTCCTACAATTCCATGAGCCTCCACTTTACGTATTAGTCGAAGGCTTAATTAAAGGTAAACCACACCATAATTGGGTCTGCCATCCACTCATTCGAAAACAGTTTGAAAAGGATGATAAAAAATAGTTTTGTCAGATGTCAACGCCCACTTGTGAAGCCGTGCTGGGTATGTTATCAATTTGTGTTTCTCAAGGTGATTTCAAATTGAGTTTGAAATTATTGCTTCCGGTAATTTCCTACAATTGATGTTAAACTAATTGGATGGTAGTTTGAGGATAGTGATCTATGTTGTTGAGACTTGGTCATAATTCTTGGACAACACCCGTGGTGCATGTACCCTTTGACCCATGGTGAGACCCATCGTGTAATACCAAGTGTTACCCACCTCCAGTGTAACCAGTGCTGAGGTTAGCATATCCACCAGCTCTAGCAACTCACAAGTCACTAGACACCTTCTTGGATCTTTACTTCTCTTAACAAGGAGTGTCCCTGACCTTCATAATCAGTTATCTCCTACACTCCGCTGAATTCTACGGTTTCCAAGACCAGTTTTTCAGTCAATTCCCAAATATCTTTGATTCTTCAATCAAGTCTACAGTAATAGGTATGACACAGACATACAGTAGATTTATAAACACAGTAACATATTCTACAGCATACCATCACACGTCAGACATCGTGTTGGCTAGTTTTTAATTTATAGGTGCCTTATTTTATATATATACTGACGTATTCTCATTCCAGTATTTTTCACCTGCTCATTTTTTTATATTTTAATCATTTTACATTTAATTTAAATCATTTACTGTAAATGGATGGACAACGTTATTGTTTTGGATAATTTTTATTTTATTGTTTGGCATTTATGGATGCTTTCTTTAAATTACAGGGTTTAGACATTACGGACTATGCAGAACATTATCATCGTGACTCTGAACACTCAGAAATGGCAGTCCTGTCTGACACACTTTAATTGAAAGTAGTGAACAATTTATTGATCAATCATTTGACGATTTACACCGTAGAACCCTGAGGTTAGGTAGTGAATACGACACAACACCATATAACGGGCAAGTTCCCTTCATCCTCCAGAGAAACACAGTGTGTCAGAGTTTCCTCCTTTACCTCCCGCATCCACTAATCCTCCAATTAGATCTAAGTTGTTTAACAACTCACTAACCATGGCTACAGCTAGTTCAGGCATGTCATCTAACAATTCTAACATTGTACAGGTTTTACCATGCAGAGACCGCATTCGCGAGTTCACGGCGGAAGATGATTATCGCGCAACTACGTTGTTACGGTCATGTGAGGATGTAATGCAAAATATTTATATCATGGGAGATGAGCATCGCAAGGCTTTTGTCTGCGGTCACATAAAGGAAGGTAGTTTCGCTAGTGAACTCTTGGATACTAGTGGTCTTGTGGATCCTTCATATACTGAGTTTAGAAAGACTTTAATTGGTCTTTTTGAGTTGGGAGCACTGGAAGGTCACCTGAATTGGATTTTTAGATGGATTGACCGTCTTCCTTGTATGATTCGAGTAGAGGATACCATGAAAAGTGATCCATAGCAGGTGATGTCTGTCAAGATATCAAAGCTAATTTCCACGGCTCGGCCTGGCTGAATGGTGATGAAAAGATGACATTAAACAATTTTGCAAAATTAATTGAATTTGCTACTTTTCTATTGACGATACGAGACCCTGCGTATACTCAAGTAAAGACAGTTGACTATACCTGTAAAGATACAATTCTTACTTACGCACGTAAGATCGCAATTAAGTCACCTCGTACTCCCCAGCCAGGATGGTAACACCTGCGGCCCCAGTTCAACAAAGAGTTCCCAAGAACTCCGGCACAAAAGTCAAACAACCTTTAGTACTGTATGTAAACACTGCAACAAGAAAGGACACACAATTGACTTTTGTTACCAGCTCCAGCAAGGTGGTGTCAAACCCAAACCCCACACACCCTCTAACACAGTGGTTCTCAACCTTGTTTGCCCCATGCACCCCTTGCACCATATGTCATAATGTCATTCCCCCCTCCTTTCCAAGATTGTCTGCCTCAAAAAGTGCATTCCAAATAATATGCATATAATACTGAAAATCCTTTATTTTTTCCATATTAGTACATATACATTTACAATTTTACATGGATTATTTTTATAGTGGAGTTTTACAAATTAAATGCCAATTGAAAATGTTGATGGATTTATAAAACTTGAATAAAAGAAAATAGTTTTTTATATTTATAATGAATTACTTAACAGACCAAACTGAAGCATAATGCAATAAACAAAAAGTTCAATAGAATACCAGGATATTGTAAATTTGTAATTAATTTTATTCAGATGAAGATTACAGTCAATGAGAAACCTGTGATTGTTTTTTCTTCGCCAATTCTGGGATACGCGGAGGAGTGCTTGAAAGGGCACAACGCAGGTCATTTTCTACCTCTAATCTACTACGTTGCTTCGTTTTAATTTGCAACTGAGTTGAAAAGCCTGACTCACAAAGATATGTCGACACAAACGGAAGCAAGACACGGATAGCTCTTTCTGCCACTTTTGGGTAGGAATCGCACATCAAGGGCCAAAATTCTGTGATTGATTTCTCATCGAACATATCTCTTGCTCCCGAATCAGTTTTCCCCCCCTGAAAACCTGAATTCCCCCCCTGGGGGGAATTCCCCCCTGGTTGAGAACCCCTGCTCTAACATAAATCCACGACCGCGACAAGAACCACCCAAATCATATTCAGCAGTTGTTCAGACCAAGTCTGGTACAGAACCGACAGCTGATATGTGGTGTGTGTATCATCAGTCTGCCTCCCATAATTCTGACGACTGTCAAGCTCTCCAACGATGTCGGGATATAGGGTATGAGTTACCCCAGGTAACACAACAGAGGACATCTCGTCGTCGTTATCATAAGAAGTCGGAGGAAGATCAGCGCCTTTCCCAGAAAGACATAGGATAGGTACACCAGTACCAATTTACAGCAGCACTTCTGTTGCAGCCTCGTTAATAGCGGCGCTGAACAAAGTGGAAGTGTTATCCATTCCGGTGAGGACTGGTGCAGTCAAACTGATACTAGATATAGATACAGGTGCGTGTGCAAATGTACTCAATTTAGCATCCTATCAAGAACTACAACGACGATCCCCTCACCGAGATTTTATAATTAGACCAACTGACACCGATTTCTAAGGAGTTTCCGGTGCCCAGCTGGACACTACGGGAGGGGTGACACTACTATTACGTTTTTCTAGACGTGGTAAACCATTTCCTACAGAGTTTTAGGTAGCCAATGACTTTAACAGGATTAATTTGTCTTCCAACTCCTAAACACAACATGATAGATGTCCGGCCAAGTCAACACGCTATCACTGTCAGTGGTGTTACCTATCATGCCATGCACAAACCTTAACCATTACTCTCCGCAAGGGTGAATGTGTTGTCCAACTCTCTTCCTATGAGGAAGTTGGAAACCAAGTCCAAGCGAGTCCCAGACCCCACAGACTCATTCACTCAGCGTAATTATAGCAGCAACAGTTGGATGGTAGTACCTGCAGTCTTAACAGGTACTCACCATTTTCAGAATGAGCAAAATCACCAGAGCCACTGTAAGCTTACCTGACATGTACACGGGGACTGACGTCGTCTGTTTTGCGGAAACGTGCAGAGTCTCGCATGTGAATCTACATTGAGTACGATTCGTCCGGGTGGTTAAACAGATCTCCTTGCTCTCAAAAGAAAAGGTGCTCTCAAAACATTGAAAGAGGGATGTAATTTGCGTGATTTTCTAGTTGATCATAATAATGTTATACAGCCTACGCAAATCCCAATTGGTAGTGTTAAACATTCAATTACACCAACCAGACAAGGTAGGATAGATCAAATAGCACCACATGTTAAGGTAATTGATCACCCTCAAGGCAAGACTAGGCTCCTAGAGTTGCTTGCCGACTACAGAAACATTGTAGCTTTACCGGGGGAACAATTAAGACAGACAAGTTTAACTTCACATCACATATCTTTAAAACCGGACACAAACCCGATTTATAGACCAGCTTATAGACTACCACATAGCCAGCGAGCTGTAGTGCAAATTATGGTTCAAGATATGTTAGAGCAGGAAGTTTTCACACATTCAAAGAGTCCCTTCAATGGCCAACTGTTTTTAGTTCCTAAGAAGGGTGGGTGTTGGAGCCCGGTTATTGATTTTCGGCGCGACAACGTAAATACTATCCTGGATAGGTATCCAATACCTGTCCTGCGTGATATTTTGCAATATTTAAGCAAGGATAATGCTGCATTTAGCAACCTTGATCCGCTTAGTGGATATTGGCAAATTCCTCTTGATGAGAAATCTCGTGAGATTACTGCTCTTATTACTCCTTTGGGCCATTTTGAACTTTTATGGATGCCATTCGGTCTCCGAAAAACCCCACTAACTTTTCAAAGGATGATCAACACTTTGTTTGCTGGTTTAATAGGTACCACTGTATGTGCTTACCTAGATGATCTCATCGTAGTCAGTAAGGATGTTGACAATCATATTGCCAAACTCGATAAAGTTTTCCAAAAACTTTTTATAGCAGGACTCAAAGTCAAACTTCTAAATGTGAATTTTTAAAATCCATAATCCTTGGTCATGTAGTTAACGGTGACGGCATTCATACAGTTGATGACAAAGTTAAAGCTGTTGCCAAGTTCCCACGTCCTACAACTGTTGAAAAGGTATGTAGTTTTCTTGGTTTATCTGGATATTATCGTTCTTTTATTAAAGGCTATGCGATATTAGCTTAACCCTTGACTAAGCTACTTAGGAAGGATGCAACTTTTGTCTGGTATGCGGAACAACACTTATTAATGCACCTGTTCTAGCATTTCCTGACTACACTCAACCATTTACTCTGTGTACCGACGCCTCAGGACAAGGAATCGGCGCTGTACTTATACAGCTGGACAAGCGAGGAAAATTTAGAGTAATTGCTTTCGCCAGTCGTAAATTTAATGATGCCAAAACACGCTATTCAGTAACGCACCTAGAAACGTTAGCTGTTGTTTGGGCACGGAAGACGTTTAAAGACTTAATTTTTGGTTATCCAATAACCGTCCATATAGATTAGGTGGCAGTGACAGAGCTATTCCATGGCAAAATCCCTTCATTCGAATGTGGTCGCCGACGATTTGTCCAGAAACATAAAACCAGTGACGTCTGTATCTTCGTTCACTCTCGCAATTAAGGGATAAAAAACGACTGGATCCATTGTGGTCTGCAGTCATTTTTGCTCTAGAGTCGGAGGAGGAGGCTATTCTTCCAAAGATTCCTCTTCCCTTTAGTCAATTTGAACTGCGACAAGACATACTCCATCGTTCCAAACAGACAGCTCAGGGTATTGCTACGCAAATTGTCGTGCCTGATGCACATCGTGCAACGATATTAACATTGTACCACGATGTTCCTTCAGCAAGTTACCCTGGACGTGACAAATGCCTTGCGGAAATCAGAAAAAAAAGGAATGCTTTGAAAAGAGACAGAGCAACACCATGCTAGGTGTTTATCGTGTGCTCTGCACCGGCTCCAATTCACCAATATCCTACACCAGAATGTTCATTTGACACAGTCGCCATTGACATGTTACATCTTCCGAGTAGTCATCAAGGATCCTCGTACGTGCTAGTGTGTGTGGATCATTTTTCTAGATGTGTGATATTAGTCCCACTGATGGATAAATCAGCCGAATCTAAGGCTCATGCCCTAGTGATGCACCTTATATGTCCTTTTACTACTCCCAAGGTTTTTCTCTCCGACAACGGATTAGAGTCCAAGAATTAACTGTTAGCACAAATATGTCGACAATACGGCATCCAACTAAGCTTCATAACAGCTTATCCACAGGCAAATGGCCTCGTTGAAAGAACCAATCGTAAAATCCTCGAAATTCTTCGTCTAATAGTGAGTCAAATGCACAATGCATGGGAGGATTGGTTACCTCAGGTCGCAGCCTCTATTAACGGGTCGATCAATAGCTCTATGGGCAAATCACCCTACTATATTGTTTATGGCATAAACAAACGTCTGCCCTATGACTTACTTACAGCCAAACCTTGCCCGGTCTACAATGAGGACGACTTCGCTACCAAGTAAATCAGCGTTTTCACAGATATTCATGGCCAAATACGGAAACATTTAGCAGCGTCTATACGCTGAAATGATTTATAAGGAACATCAACAGGCTAAGCCTACAACACTAGACATAGGCGATACTGTTATGGTGAGAGAACCTGAACGGAACTCCAAACTTTCGACCAAATTTGCCGGAAAATTCCACATTATCGCCAGAGGCGGGCAACAAATTTTAAATTTCAAAACAAATTCACAAACTTCAGTCGTAGTACATGCGGAGAGACTTAAAAGGGCCTGCCAGATTTACTGCCCAGGAATGTTAACGATGTCCCAGACACATCTGTTTAAACCGCAAACACGTCAAGTACACCAAGTATATTTAACTATTTATTGTTTAAAACTACGTTCTGCGAAACGTATATAATAATATTCCTATCATTTCTACCATGGTAACACAAACTATAAATCTTCAGCTACTTCGTCTTAGGACCCTTCACAAGAATATCGTCGCAGGTTGTAGGTAGTAGGCAGCTATCAAACAGGGAGGTATTACCGCCTGGGAAGATATTGGAAGCATAATGTGTTGTCTAATGGTTGACCCTGCTTTCATAAGGCATCATGAAAATTGTGACCCAAGTCCCAGGTTGCTCATCTAACTTTATGCTTCATTTACACACACTTGCAGGGTCTCAATTGTTTCTCTCACTTTGACAACATAACATACACACAGTACATCGTTTCTTACTATTGATCTTTTATTATTATTATTATTATTATTATTATTATTATTATTATTATTATTATTATATTTTATTTTTCTTATTTTTATTTATCATTAGGTTCTGTTAGTTATTATTATTATTATTATTATTATAATTATATATTTTTTTTATTTTTTCGCCCCCCAGGCCCTGATGTGGGTCATTGACACGTGTCCGGGTAGGTTAATCCCCGTAAAAAAAAAAAAGAAGCTGGGTGCTCTATTCCATCATCTCAAGACGACATTGCTAAAAAGGCGCGTTCTAAAATACGACGAAAGAGAAGATATTTTAATTTTGTTGGTTTCATTTTTATTTTATCAATAGTTAACTCTATTATTTCTGAATTTAACCATTTATCTAGGATTGTTTATAATGTGATGAATTCAGTGCCTACACTGGAAAAGCTAATTTCTTTTTCTGAGTAGTTGCATGCAGCGGAAACTTCTGCTCAAGCTTTATCTACTAACAAGGACAATCTAATTACAAATGTAGTTGATGCAGGATTAGGGCGTGTGGATGCACATCTTGTACCTGTATATACTCTTCTTGAAGCCTTACAAATAGCCAAGGCGAGTTTCCACTTAACTCCTATTTTCACAGATCAGGAGGTGGAATATTTTTATCCTTGGTTAGAGTCAATTCTCACGCACAATGCTATACTTATCCACATACCCATTGTTACGAGTTGGGGATTTAGAATATAGTTAAAAGTCTACCCAGATCCCAACAGGCAACAACAATAAAAAACAAAGACAATCGGACTATAAAAGGGTAGACAAAGGATGCGAGTTTTTGTTGTGCATAATAAAGTACCATAAATTCCTTAACAAAATATTCAGCTTTCTACAATTTACCCTTAATCATACTTAACCTAAACATTAACAGTATATACATATTTATACAACATACAATAATTTGAAGCAAGGTGGAGGTGGGGGAGGCAATATAAGAATACAAATACTTAAGTGGGGAGCGGAGATGGCTGACGAGTAAGGCTGAGTATTGTAGAAGACGGTAGGTAGTCACTGTGCCTTAGGTTTCCAGGATAGGTGATCCTGTGGTCATTTCCCAGAGTGAACTGAACTCTCATCGAATTGGAGGTGATGAGGAAGACTTTGAGGAGGTGACGCAACAACCAGGATATGGAGAAGGGAAACCCCAGAGTGGTAACTAAGACTAGTCATACTCGGGTTTCGTCCCTAGATGGCGTTGCTCGTGGTGCTGGGTAGGTAGATCAGGACAATAGATGGCGTGGTTCGTAATGCTGGGTAGAAAGATCATGACAATTGATGGCGTGGTTCGTAACACCATGCTCTCTCAATGCAAATTTAATGCATGACATTTAGAACCTTTCTAATTGTATTCTAATGACACTGTTAAGTCTGGATAAACCAACTGAAATTTTACTGAAAGATAATGACTACACATTATTAGCAGTGGATGATCCTAGGGTGTTGTCACGATGTAAATCGTCAAACCTACACTTCTATGTATGTCCAGCCTATGCATTCGCGCTTATTCCTGCTGCAAAAGGAATATGTGAACTGGCAATCATACAGACAAATGTTTGCACAGCAGGAAGTAATGTAACTATACACCAATTTCTAAGAAAACTGTGTTTCATGCACATATATATATATATATATATATATATATATATATATATATATATATATATATATATATATATATATATATATATATATATATATATAATGTGCAATATTTTTTCTTCCATGAAGAAACCAGTGTCATTTTACGGTGCCAGGATGGTAGTAAACATTTTGTTGTAAGAGGATATTATACGGCTCCTGACCATTGCGAAATCACCTGTAGTTCGTTGAAAGCCTTGCCTTCCCATCATCATTTTGCATTGAAATTTAAATCTAACTTCAGATTTGATTTCATTGTTTCTGGCTCCTAATATGTCTTTTAATAACTCAATATAGTTTTAGATAAATTATTGTTTATTTTTTATCTGAAGGAGTCACATTTTGCCAATTTAGAGGATAACATGCCATTCTATTTTTCACGGGGATTTGCAATACCTAGTTTAATGGTTCCCATTATTCTATTAATAGTGGCAGTGATATTTTTGTTTTGTTATTATAAATCATTACCATCCAAATTTACCACTATACATAATATACAGTACTCTCCCGTAAGGCAATTCAGACTCGGTCTTCAGTAGCTTCTTAACCCCAGCTTGCAGCCTCCCCAGTTTAGTGTCTAAACACATCTGCATGTAACATGGGTCGGTATATGTATAGGGTTTTTCTGGGAGGTTAGTTAATTCCTCATGGGTATCAGAAGGTGGTGACCGAGCAATGTATTAGCCCCTGTCTAATAGACAGTAGTACTTATATAAATATGGGTTATATACATTAGGTTTAAATAACTTTGTCACCCATGGTAATTTTCCATGAGCAAGTGATGGGTATTTTCCTTTCCCAAATCGCGTCTCTAAAGATGCTAGGTCAGCTATTAGAAGCAAGCTCTCCCTCAGTTATCACTTACCTCTCACGATAGATGGACGTCGAACTAAAGCTTCTTGATAAGCTCCGTTCATCACTAACCCTCACAGCTCATAGTGTTAATTACGGTGATATCCTAGATGACTGTGCATATTCTATTTTTTAATAAATAAATGGAGAAAAGACCATTTGGGTTTTGCAAACTTAACCCATTAAGTTATTATAGATGTGACTATAAAGTTGCCTTTTATCAACAAGTCTCAGGCAACCGGAAATAGTTATACTCCTGCTGTGCCTCCTCATGGCAACACACGGTAACTGGGTGCCCCAAAAGCCCAGGCTAGACCAGCAGGGATCTTGCAATAGCAGTGGGCCCCAGAGGGACGGCGCATAGGCCCAGTGGCATGTGGACACGTTCTGGCCCCTACCAACCATTGCCCCGCTGCCTTGCAGATTAACTTTGGTAGGTATAAGGTAGGTTTAAGGAGTAGACCCCGAACGAAAAATCTGCGGTGCAGCCCAGCATCAAGCAGACATGCTTACAGAGCTCCAACAAGACCTCAACGGCTGTATAGGTGGAAGAGGTGACCACCATGGGACCCAAGAAATAACCTGGCGGACAAAGGAAATGCATGATATACAGGCTACTAAAGCAAAACCCAACAAACTGGGCTATCAACAGTCCATTGTTCTCTCCCTTCCCCAGTTATTGCAACACTTGCACCACTGGATCAGGAAAAGGGAGAGCCAAGATGTGTGGATGCAACCTGCGCTCCTGCCTCACCACATAAATCATCCAACTCATCATACCTCTCATCATCAACCAAACCCCGAAACCGCCCCAAAAGCCCTATGGCGCCGGACGAGTGGCGACAGAGACAGGCAGTGATGACTGCCGGGAGCCTTGTCATAACTCTGCACATGGGCGGCACAGATAAGATGGTCGTTTATGCACTGGGATCTAGGCAGCACTGCAATCGGGTCCTGTCTGTGCGACTGAGCAGCCCTTTCGAGGAACCAGTCTGCTCATCCCACATTTGGAGGTAGCTAGAAAAGGTGCCCTAAACATAGCCTGCCTAAAAAAAAATCTGACTGGGCAACCGCACCCAGTAAGGTCATCCTTATGTGGTCGAAAACACATACAAAATCACAGATCCAAACAAAAACAAACTATACAACCTCTTATGGTCGCTGCATGGAATGTCAGAACCCTTCTAGATACTGGCTGAAATGAGCATCCTCAAAGAAGAACTGCCTTTGTGGCAAAAGAGCTGGCTAGGTATAACATCGACATCACAGTGAGTCCCGTTTTCCAAACTAGGGTCAACTTACGGAACGGGGATCTGGCTATACCTTCTTCTGGAAGGGTAAGTCTGCTGCGGAGAGAAACTGCATTTATGAAGTTGGTATGCCATCCGCCAACGCATCCTACAAGGGCTAACTGAATGCCTATTGGGATCAACGAGCGCCTCATGACACTCCGAGTCCCATTGAATCATTCATGTCGCAACTTTCTTCATCAGTGCATACTCCTTAACACTGGATGCAGAGGATGACATCATGGAGACCTTTTACGCCGACCTCGACAGAGTGCTAACCTCTATCCCTAGAGAAGAAAAGGTTGTGCTCCTCTGTAATTTAATTGCCAGAGTTGGCAGAGGTGCTCACATTTGGCAGGGAACCATAGGGAGAAATGGACTAGTGAAGTGTAATCCAAATGGCCTACTCCTCCTCAGCAAGTGAGCTGCCCACAACCTCACTATCACCAATACCTTGTTTAGGCACACAGACAAGTTCAAGGGTTCATGGCAACACCCACGATCGAAATACTGGCATCTCATTGACTTCATCATTGTCAGAGAGAAAGAGATCGCCGAGATATCCTCATCACCCATGTCATGCGTGGTTCAGACCACGAAGACACTGATCATCGGCTCGTCAGAACCTAGCTCTCACTTCACGTCGCCCCAAAACGGCATTGGCAGCAAGCTTCCAGAAGAGGTTTTAACACTAAGCCTCTGGATATTCCAGCCATAGCACACACTTTCAGTGAGCACCTTGAACATGGACTGATGAACAGCCCAACAACACACAAACCCAATCCCATTGTACATATAGGATATTCTCGACACTGTCATGACAAAAACCTGAAGAGAGACCCTCGGATAGAAGGAAAATTATACACCAGGACTGGCATGATAAAAATGACCCGGCAAAGAATGTACTCGTCAGTGAAAAACGTGCTGCTTTAACTGACTGGCAGAACAACCCTCATTCTTGGACCAAAGCTGATACCTTCCTCAAGAAGAAAGCAGCAGCCCAGCAGGAACTTCGCAATCTAAAGAACGACTGGTTAAGAAATAATGCCTGTGAAACACAAAAATTTGTTTACCAGCTGTCTCTACTCTCTCCTGGAGAATATATGGGAAAAGGAGGAAATCCACCAAGCTCTTAAAGACGCCTTCATCGTCAATATTTATAAGAACAAGGGAGACCGGTCAAACTGTAGCAACTACTACAGGATCTCGCTGCTCTCCGTAGCTGGCAAGATTATCGCCTGTGTTCTCCTAAACAGACTTCTTTCTGAGTCAGAAAACTTCCTCCCAGAATCTCAGTGTGGCTTTAGACCATCACTTGCCACCACTGACATGATCTTTGCTGCCCGTCAGATACAGGACAAGTACGGAGAACAGTGTCGTGACCTGTACATGGCTTTCATCGACCTAACCAAGGCCTTCGACTCAGTCAACAGGGAAGCCCTCTGGTGGGGCCTAAGCTGTTTTGGCTGCCCACCAAATTTCATCGCCATTGTGAGGCAACTCCACGATGTCATGAACGGCAGTGTCCTGCACAATGGCACCCAATTCCGGTTCATCCCCATCCAAACGGTTGTTAAACAAGGGTGTATACTAGAACCAACTCTCTTGTCAATTTAAACGACACTGCCAAAATTCCGGATCCCGAAAACGGACACGAAAACGACATATGCCGCCATCACAGAGATGGAAAAACTAAATCCACTGGCCAAGTTCTCAGTGCGGCCCAACCTAAAGGGGGAGATTATTGACCCCAAAGACAAGGACTCCGCCACCACCCTCGACACTTACCTGAAAAACACCACCACCGTTGCATCAACCATGCTGGACCCCGCCCAGAAACTGATGAAGTCGGTAGTCCTCCGGTACCCAAAGGAACTATCCCTCGAACCCCCGGAGAACCACCCGAAGATCCTAAAAGCCGAGAGATGCTCTCCCCCGTCCAACAAGACGGCCACCACAAAACAAGTGCTCATAACGCACTACGGTCCACCCCCCAGCACCATAGACCTCAAAACCAGGGGGATCTACGAAGTGAGGCCCTTCGTCCCGGAGCCCCTGCGGTGCTTGAGATGCCAGAAATACGGGCACCATCAGACGAGGTGCACGTACAAGGAAATCTGCGCAGTCTGCACGCAGAAGCACGGCACACACTCCTGCCTCACCAAGCTCAAAATTGGAGGAAAAATTGCCCCCAAGTGTGCCAACTGCGGGGGCAAACACCACGCCTGGAACCCTGGATGCTCCGAGAGGACAAAGAGGGTCCAGGCAAACCGACCAGCAGCAAGACCGGCCCCCACCGCCTGCACACCAGCCCCACCAAGTACCTTCGTGTGGGGAACCCAAAGGCAAAAACTATAAAGCCAACCTGCTCAGCCGGTCAACACCCAAAGTGCAGCCCAGTTTCCCGGCCTCACTACGGCCACACCTCAGCCACCCAAGCAGCAGACAACGACAACCACGAAAAAGACAAAAGAAGCACACACCAAGGCACCAGAAGGAATGATACACGTATCAGACCTGGCCAAGGTACTGACAACCTCCGCGGAGGGCCTAGCCGGACTACTGGGCCACAAGATCCAACCCACACAGCTCCAAATACTCATGGGGAGCGTCCTCGGGCAAGTCGCCACAGCTCCAGCCACCTCAGTGGAGGACGCCACGCCGGTCCCCACACGAGTGACAGCCGAGGTACACTCTACACCGAAAAAGGCCACCAGAGAACCCAAGATACCGACAGCTCCCAGAAAGAAATTGTACGTTTCAACTCCCCTTAACCGAACCACGGCCCAGAAGGCAAAAACCACCACAGAACAAGAGGATATGAACCTGATCCAGTCGGAATCGGACCTGAACATTTCCATCGAGGACCACCAGAAGTCCCCGATGAAACAGTGGTGGAAAACATCAGCACCCTGAACATCCTTACATGGAATGCTCAGGGCATCAAAATCAAGAAACACCTGCTGCAAGAAGCAGCAGCCAAGGACAAGCTTAACATTATACTGCTACAAGAAACACTTCTACAAGAACACCACTGTTTCAAATTCAGTGGTTACAAGACATACAGGAGGCATTTCACGCAGGCGTCAACAAGAGGTTGTATGATCTTGGTCACGTCAAGCATACCCTCCTCCGAGGTCATGCAGCAATTTCCATGTGGGGAAAACATTGAGATACAGGCCGTCAAAGTAACCTTCCAAGAACGGGAATTAACTGTTTACAACATCTACAAGAACCCAAGGGGCTCACTGGAGGTGACTCAATTATTCGCTTCAGCCGCTGACCACGCCACACTCATAGGAGGGGATTTCAACGCACATCATCCCTTCCTAAGCTCGGTAAGCCCCACAAATGAAGACGGCCTACACCTATACACCCCCTTTCAAGACACACCCGAGATCTGCCTCCTGAACACCAGAGAGCCCACCCACACTAGGGGAGGAAGGCTAGATCTAACCTTCGTCTCCAGTGCACTACAGCCTTCGGCCTCCTGGCAGCTACACCTCACGCTGACCAGCGATCACTTTGCCACCCTAACAACACTGAAGGTGAACAAACTCCCCACTCCACCCCCGCCGAGATGGAGATACAATACCCAAAACGCAGACTGGGGACTCTTTAAGAAACACCTGGCTAAGTGGCGCGAAAAATCACAGCCGACCGGCGCAGCACCCGTGGACGAGACAACCCTCCACCAACAATTGGTCGAGGCATTTCACCAAGTGGCAGAAGAGGCTATCCCAAAAACAAAACCCACATCAAGACAGTACAAGGATTACTGGTACTACTGTCCCAGGGTGAAAGAACTCAACCACAGAGTGAACATGGCCCGAAGAAACTACAGGAGACATCCCACGGAAACAAACAGACATCTACTGCAAGTCATAGTTAAGGATACCAGGGAAGAAAAGGAAGAAATAAAAAACGTAAGCTGGCTCAAGTGGTGCTCCGAACTGAACGAGCACACTTCCCTCGGCAAAATGTGGGCCCAGATCCGAAGAGCATCTGGGAAGGCAACACCACCACCACCAACCCATCCCAACCCAGAAGAGGAAGCCGAGAGACTTGCAAAACTGTTCTCTGACCGAGCAGCAACGAAAAACTTCCCGAGACAGGCGGAGGAGACACAACGGCGTCTGCGACAGGTCAGACTGCAGATGATCGAAGAGGCCTGCAACAGTGAAGATGACACCGACAGACCTTTCAACCAGCATTAACTCCAGAAGTCGCTAAAACGAAGCAAGGACACAGCACCAGGGGCCGACAGGATAACCTACTCCATGCTTTCCCATGCCGGAAAAGCCGGATACGAGGCTTTGCTACAAGTCATCAATGGACAGCACAAAGACTTCCACCGGAATGGGAGAAGGCAGATACACAGCCCATTCCGAAGCCAAGAGAACCAGACAAGCCGAGACCCATCTCCCTTCTCAGCTGCATAGCGAAGACGGGAGAAAGAATGGCTCTCAACCGACTCAAGTGGAAAGTAGGCAGCCCACACCCTCACATTTTTGCTTACACCGAGAACACCGGCACAGGTAACAACATCGCCGGGATACTGAGCATAGTGGACAATAAACCAGCTTTGGTGGTCTTCCTCGACCTGAAGAAAGCCTTCGAACTAGCAAATCCACTGGCCATTACAACGACGCTCGCTGAAAAAGGCGTCAAAGGAAGGTTGCTGGGATGGATCCAGAACTACCTCACACAGAGAGAAGCAAGAGTACGCTTTCAGGGAGTAACCTCAAGCTACAGGGTCCATGAAAACGGAACCCCACAAGGAGGCATCCTCAGTCCAACGCTGTTCAGACAAACAGCCAAGCTCCTATGCTATGCAGGCGACTTACAGCTCATAGTAAGAGGATCAAACAGACTAGCCAACACGCAATACGCACTCCAACTTATAGAAGAGGAGTGCAACAGACTTGGACTCAAGATAAATCCAGCCAAGTCGAAAGCGATGGCCATCTGCACAGACACACCAGACAAGATGCTCTCCATACAAAACACGCCGGTAGTCTGGACCAACACCAACCAGTGTCTTGGAATCTGGTTCGACCAGAAACTCACTTTCAAGCCGCAACTCGAGTATCTCAGGCACAGGACGAAGAGCAGACACAATATAATGAGGTCGCTCACCAGCAAAACCGCAGGAGCAAACATTCATGTGTTCAAAGCCTACTACACGGCCGCCATCAGATCGCCGGTAGATTACAGTGCTCCAGCACTCATTGAACTGAGAGAAGACCAGATAGCTAAGCTAGAAGTTATCCAAAATAATGCTCTTAGGACCATGCTCGGAGCACCCATGTGGACCAGAATTTGCAATTTGCAAATGGAAACTGAACTACCACCCCTGGCAGCACGAGTCAAGCAGGTGACAGCCGGTCTCCTCGCCAAAATCTGTAGATCAGATAAGCCCACAGCTGCAAAACGCGAATCAGTGCCTCCCTCCACCTCGACCACAGAGTGCGAGGGGCCACCTGGTCGCACGAGGCAAGCGAGGTCATCCGACACCTGCAAGCAGAAACACTCGTCAAGAACAACCAAGACATACGAGACAATGGTTACGTAGTTCCTCCACCATGGAGCCCTCCACCAGCCACATTCAAAATTACCGACCTAGGTGATAGCAAAGCCAACCTCCAGAAGGAGGACCTCAAAAGAATAACTGTGGAAGCCATAGCCACCGAGACACCGGCTGATGCAGCATCATATTTCACAGACGGCTTGGTGGATCCAAAACATCATACATCGGAGCGGCCTTCTACACCCAAGGTCAAACCCTCCGATGGAGACTTTCTAATGACTGCTCCACCCTACAAACAGAGTTGGTAGCAATCTCAAAGGCCCTACAACACGCTGCAACACAACACAACAAGTCCATCATAATTCACACGGACTCGAAATCGGCCATGCAGGCGCTGCAACAGTCAACCAAGAGACAACTTCCACATCATAACCTCGATCCTCGCACAGCTACAGGAATTCCAAAGACAAAACCGCCCAGTCATCTTGCACTGGATTCCCAGTCACGTAGGGATCGGGGGAAACGACGTAGCAGACGAAGCAGCCAAGGCAGCCACACGTTCTAGTAGCGTACACATTCAAGTTCCAGCAAGCGTGCAACAGATCAAGAATCACCTCAGAAAAACTAGCAAGCTCCACATCCAAAAGAGCTTCCTTCACGAATTCAACGCTGGTTCCCAATCAGCCAAGTGGTACCTGGCGGTTACAAAAGGAGGAACCACCTTTCGCGGACAAGAAAACACCAAGACAAACCCAAGTTAGCCTTCATCGACTACGACTAGGGTACAAGTGCTCCTGGCAGATGATCGGAAATGACGTCATGGAATGCACCTACTGTCAGGAGCCAGCAGCCAACCCACTATCTCCTCGACTGCGAAGTCACACAAAGTCTCCGAAACAAAACTCAAAACTTCCAAGAAGCACTCACAACATCAGCGGCCACTCTAACCCGAAAGGCCCAAACAAACCACATTCAACACCTTCTCCGGGTCATCACACGATACCCACCACCCAGATAGCTTAGAAAGTATCCTCTCCCAGCAAGTGCGGACCCCAGTTCGGGGGGCGCGCCACTCCAAAACTGACCACGTCCAAGAGTGGGGGTTGGTGGTAAGCGTCCACTGATCGGGGGTCCGCTCACACTTGCAACCTGCAGTATCCTTTCATATCTGCAGGTAGGACAACCTCCAATCCCAAATCCGATCTGGCTGCTCTAGGAGCTCCAGCCGGAACCACCAAACGGGCCGCCTATAGGCAAAGGCCCGTGTCGGACTACGGTCCGACAATCTCAACAACAAGAACAACAACTGTCAATTTACTTGGCTGCCTTCCTCACTCGTGCCAGTACAAATTTAGCCGGCGGGGATGACATCCGGTACCAGATGAAGGGTCTTTTCAACATAAGACGACTCAAGGCTAAAACAAAGGTGTTGGCAGTTTCCATTACTGAACTTCATTATGCAGACGACCTCACCCTACAGGAGATCCTCAACACTTACACAGAGGCGCGTGCACACTTGGGCCTTGAGGTGAATGTACGTAAGACTCAGATTCTCTTTCAGCCTGCCCCAGGTTCAGCCACACCTCCACCATCCAC
The DNA here is from genome assembly GCF_018991925.1 of Homarus americanus. Classification (NCBI taxonomy): domain Eukaryota; kingdom Metazoa; phylum Arthropoda; class Malacostraca; order Decapoda; family Nephropidae; genus Homarus; species Homarus americanus. The sequence goes on from NW_024736071.1 coordinate 3,821,892, forward strand.
CCAGCTTAACGGTACTACCCTCACAAATGTTACCCACCTTCGGTATTTCGGCACTCACCTGTCCACCACTGCAGACATCAATGAAGAGTTTCAGCATCTGATCAAGTGTGCATATCAAGCCTTTGGCAGACTCCGAAACTGTCTTCAGCTGTAGGGAGCTGAAATTATCTACAAAGTTACACGTATATCAAGCAGTGGTCCTCCCCACCCTGCCGCATGGTAGCGAGACATGGGTCACATATAGCAGGCACCTCAAGGCACTTGAAGACTTTCACTAACGTAGTCTACATTCCATCCTCCGAGTTCGTGGGGAAGACAAGAGAACAAATGCCAGTATTCTTGCTGACACCAACTGTAGAAGCATCGAGGCTACCATTATCCACGAACAACTACGCTGGACTGGCCATGTTACCCGCATGGACAACAGTAGACTCCCAAAGCAGCTACTTTACAGTCACCTAACGAATAGTAAATGTAATGTTGGCGGGCACCCGAAGAGGGATAACGATTGTCTTAAGACAAACCTGAAAAAGTGCCAAATCGACCCCCTCACATGGGGGACAATTACTCCACACCGTAACGCTTGGAGGAGCACCATACGAGAAGGTGTCAATACTTTCGAGTTAGCCCAACTGCATAACGAGGCAGACAAGCGCCAGCGCCGGAAAGATGCTGCCGCCGCTCCTCCCGCACTACTTGTAGCCCCTCACATATGCAACTTCTGTGATCGACCCAGCCAGTCCGGTTTCGGCCTCTTTTAGTCGCCTCAGAAAGCACCAACCTAGGTGACACCCTTAATAACTCCTATAATTATACCATAGCTGGATGGTTTGTCATACTCGATTCCGAGTGACAGCAAAGTAGTAGTAAGTATCTATGGATGAGACTGCATCAGGGTGACAGAGGTTATTACCAGCTATAAAGTCTCACTGCTGTGTGTCTTCCTAGTTAGGGAAACTCCTCTTCAACCACCTCTCTCTCACTTCCGTTCCACGATAATTTGGTGGAAATTGGATATCTAACGAAGCTCTGCGAGTCAGGAAATTAACATACATGCAATTCGCGTTCTCGCACTGAATGAGACGACCAATGAAGCTGAGAAGGTTTTCTGCAACTGATACACAGCCTATTGTGACAATCTCGTGTGAGATAATCAAGAATGGAAGTAAAAAAAATAACAATGACTGCCACGTACATTCTGTTTTAGTGTATATAGGGCGGAAAGGTCTATCAGTATGATAAGAAATGTAAATGCTGCAGGGGTAGATTCTTCTTGGCCTTAAATAAACAATTTGATAAAACTTGATCTTTTTGCTTCTTAAAGTCAGTTTCTTGTTTAATTTCATCATTACTTAAAGGTGTTAAGTAGTCTATGTTCACAGGAGATTAGTCACAATCATACGGGAGATAAATTATACACACTTGCACCATGACCGACGGTTTTTGACAAACCTGTTGTAGGTAGTAGGTATTAGGCAGCGACCAAACAGGGAGGTACTACCGCCTGGGAAGATATTGGAAGCATAATGTGTTGTCTAACGGTAGACCCTGCTGCTATATGGCACCACGAAAAGTGTGACCAAGTTCCAGGTTGTTCATCTGACTTCCTGCCACATTTACACACAATTGCAGGGTTTCAATTATTTCTCTTATTTTGACAACATAACATACATATATCGTTTCTCACTCTTGATTTTTTTATTGTTCTGTATTATTATTATTATTATTATTATTATTATTATTATTATTATTATTATTATTGTTATTATTATTATTATTATTTTTATTTATTTTTTATTATCAGTTTTGTTGTTATGATTATTATTGTTATTATTATTTCATTTTCGCCCCCCAGGCCCTGATGTGTTGTCAGTGACCTGTGCTCGGGTGGGGTAATCCTGAAAAAATATACATAAGTCTCATACTCTATGATACAGTTTTTTTACTCCAGAAGTACTCAGTATCTAGAAATTACAGGAGACTACCACTGCCAGGACTAATATGGTGGCATCCTGAGTAGTCCATTAATTGTTTACTTATAATGAAACAAACACACAGTGAAACATTTCACAGTGAAAATCATAGTGTGTCGAGGTACTAACAAAAATAATGATCAAAAAGCTGCTAGGGCAGGGGTTCTCAACCAAGGAGGAATTCCCCCCAGGGGGGGAATTCAGGTTTTCAGGGGGGGTAAAAACTGATTCGGGAGCAAGAGATATGTTCGATGAGAAATCAATCACAGAATTTTGGCCCTTGATGTGCGATTCCTACCCAAAAGTGGCAGAAAAAGCTATCCGTGCATTGCTTCCGTTTGTGTCGACATATCTTTGTGAGTCAGGCTTTTCAACTCTGTTGCAAATTAAAACGAAGCAACGTAGTAGATTAGAGGTAGAAAATGACCTGCGTTGTGCCCTTTCAAGCACTCCTCCGCGTATCCCAGAATTGGCGAAGAAAAAACAATCACAGGTTTCTCATTGACTGTAATCTTCATCTGAATAAAATTAATTACAAATTTACAATATCCTGGTATTCTATTGAACTTTTTGTTTATTGCATTATGCTTCAGTTTGGTCTGTTAAGTAATTCATTATAAATAAAAAAAAAAGTATTTTACTTTTATTCAAGTTTTATAAATCCATCAACATTTTCAATTGGCATTTAATTTGTAAAACTCCACTATAAAAATAATCCATGTAAAATTGTAAATGTATATGTACTAATATGGAAAAAATAAAGGATTTTCAGTATTATATTCATATTATTTGGAATGCACTTTTTGAGGCAGACAATCTTGGAAAGGAGGGGGGAATGACATTATGACATATGGTGAAAGGGGTGCATGGGGCAAACAAGGTTGAGAACCACTGTGCTAGGACAATTGGCAGTCCGACCTGATTGACGATGAATCCGACAGGGAAAAATCTTGCACCGTATCCTATGATGATAAGTCATAACTAAATATCCGATAATGATAATCGTGTCAACACACATTATAAGGCACGGTATGATATCATGTCATAGTACAATACCCGAGAATGATAACCATATCACGGTATATAATACTCCATAACACAATAACGAGAATGATTACCATAACACCATACTTAATAACGAAAGTTCATGACACAAAGTTCAAGAACGTTAAAATGACGGTTACAACCAGATATTCGCAAATAACCCCCTGTCGCAGTTTAGCTTGTTATATCAACAGCAGTACAATAATTGGAAGTGATGACCACAGCTTACCATTTGACAATGATAGCAGCCGGGCCAATAGCTAGGAATGATGATCGCACTTTACTACCAGCGCACGATAACCGCGGCACAATATCTAGCGGTAATGGTGACTGACACGCTGCTCCCAAATACAATAAAACGTAGTTAATGAAAATTAAATGGTTCTCGGTTATTTAGGATAAAATGTGAATTCTGAAAAATAAAAATGGGACAAAAATGTATGGAAATTGAAGCGATTAAATAAGGGAAGTTAGGGAACTCATAATGGAGAGAAGGACTATTAATTCACGCTGGGAACTTACGGCGTTAGAACTGCATGTACAAATTTGTATTAGAACAAAAAGTTAAGTAAATTTTCATAAATGGTCAGATTGTCAACAGGAATTCCCGTCTTTTTAAACTTTGAGTTGTCATGCACTTGTATCAATTTAATTACGTTCTGTGTTTTATCTATTATCGTTGCTTCCTTCATATCAATACCTCTTTGGCAGTGATTGAATCAAGGGAAACAGACACCTAAGAAAAATTGGAAAAGCTGCATGGAAAAGTGGTGCAAAACATTTGAAGAAAATGACGGAGGAGAAAACAGTGAGTAAGGACACCTCTCTCTCTGTCTCTTTCACTCACACACACACACACACACACACACGCGCGCACGCGCGCGCGAGCGCGCGCACACACTACTACCTTGCTGTCACTCGGAATCGAGTATGACGATCATCCAGCTATAATAAAATGATATGGGTTATTAGGGATGTCACACAAGTTACTGAGTTTTGAAGTGGCTAAGGAGCTCGATACGGGACCGGCAGCATCGCCCACATTCGTTGCACATGTGGAGGGCTCCATCTGCTGTGGGAAGGGCGGTGGCAGCGTCGTTCCGACGTTGGCGCTTATCTGCCTCGGTTTGCAGTCGGGCTAACTCGAAAGTATTGACACCCTCCCGTGTGGTGCTCCTCCAAGCGTTACGATGTGGACTAATCGACTCCCAGGTGAGGGGGTCGATTTGGCATCTTTTCAGGTTTATCTTAAGACTATCCTTATACCTTTTCAACTGTTCGCCAGCGTTACGTTTACTATTCGTTATGTGACTGCAAAGTAGCTGCTTTGGGAGTCTACTGTCATCCATGCGGGTAACATGGCCAGTCCAACGTAGTTGTTCGTGGATAATGGTAGCCTCGATGCTCCTACAGTTTGTGTCAACAAGAATACTGACATTTGCTCTCTTGTCTTCCCAGCGAACTCGGAGGATGGAACGTAGAATACGTTGGTGAAAGTTTTCAAGTGCCTTAAGGTGCCTCCTGTATGTGATCCATGTCTCACTGCCATATAGTAGGGTGGGCAGGACCACTCCTCAATATACGTGCAACTTTGTGAATATTTTCAGCTCCCTACAGCTGAAGACACGATTTCGGAGTTCGCCCAAGAAGTGAGATGCACACCTGATCCGATGCTGAATTTCTTCATCGATGTCTGCGGTGGTTGACAGGTGGGAGCCGAGATACCGAAAGTGGGCAACATTAGCGAGTGTAGTACCGTTAAGCTGGGTGGATGGTGGAGGTGTGTCTGAACCAGGGGCAGGTTGAAAGAGAATTTCAGTCTTACGTACATTCACCTCTAGGCCGAAGTGTGCGTGCACGTCTGCATAGGTGTTCAGGATCTCCTGTAGGTCGCGTTCAGTGTGAGCAACAAGGGTGAGGTCGTCTGCATACTGAAGTTCAGTAAAGGAAGCTGCCGACACCTTTGTTCTTGCCCGGAGCTGTCTTATGTTGAATAGACCCCCTTCACCCGGTACTCGTTGTTCACCCCGCTGGCTAAATTGGCACTGGCATGAGTAAGTAAGGCAGCCAAGATGATGGAAAGGAGAGTTGGTGCCGGTACACACCCTTGTTTAACTCCTGTTTGGATGGAAAAGAACTCTGACTGGGTGCCGTTCTGTAGGACATTGCCATTTATACCATCATAAAGTTGCCTCACAATGGCAGTGAATTTTGGTGGGCAGCAAGCAACGGTTTAGGGTCCACCAGAGGGCTTCCCTGTTGATCAAGTCGAAGGCCTTGGTTAGGTCGATGAAAGCTATGTACAGGTCTCGACGCTGTTCTCTGCACTTTTCCTGTATCTGGCGGGCAGCAAAGATTATGTCAGTGGTGCCACGTGATGGTCTAAAACCATATTGAGATTATGGGAGGAAGTTTTCCGCCTCAGAAAGAAATCTGTTTAGGAGGATTCGAGCTATAATCTTGCCAGCTACGGAGAGCAGCGAGTTCCCACAGTAGTTGCCACAGTCTGACCGGTTCTCCTTGTTCTTATAAATATTGACATTGGAGGCATCTTTAAGAGCTTGGGGGATTTCCTCCTTTTCCCATAAATTCTCCAGGAGAGAGTGGAGACGGCTGGTAATAAGAGGTCCTCCTGCTATATACACCTCGGCTGGATTCCATCAGGCCCTGAGGCTTTGTTATTTTTCATCTGTTTGATGGCAGTAGCTACCTCATCCAAGGATGGAGGATAGCTGAGGTGGGTCAGCTCTGGATTCTGAGGGACCTGTTGGGTAGTTAGGACATCCACATCGGTGTTTCGGTTGAGCAATGAATGGTAATGCTCTTTCCAGCGCTGAAGGAGGCCTTCGTCGTCTCTAATTATGTGGTTTCTGTCCGATGAGCGAAGGGGGGATGTGCCACGAGTGACTGGCACATAAAATATTTTAGTGGAAATGAAAAATTTGCTCATCTTGTGCTAATCTGCAAGTTTTTCTGCTTCACATGCTATATTTTTAAGCCAGTCGTTCTTTAGATTGCAAAGTTCCTGCTGGACTGCCGCTTTCTTCTTGCGGAAAGCATTAGCTTTGGTCCGAGACTGAGGGTTGTTCTGCCAGTCAGTAAAAGCAGCAAGTTTATTGTCCATGTGTACTTTGATTGCTGCGTCATTTTCATCAAACCAGTCATGGTGTATTTTTTTGAACTGGCCGAGGGTCTCTCTGCAGGTCTTTGTCATAACAGTATTAAGAGTATCCCATTCGGCACTGGGATTCACTTTGTTTGCTGTTTAGTTGTTTATAAGCTCATGTTCGAGCTGCTTTCTCAAAGCATGTGCTACCGCTGGATCCTCCAGATGCTTAGTATTAAAACCTCTTCTGGACGCTTGCTGCCTTTGCCGTTTCGGGGCAACGTTAAGTGAGAGCTTGGATCTGACAAGTCGATGATCAGTGTCACAGTGGTCTGAGCCATGCATGGCACGGGCGATGAGAACATCTTAGCGATCTCTTTCTCTGACATTGATGTAGTCAATGAGATGCCAGTGTTTAGATCGTGGGTGTTGCCATGATCCCTTGAACTTGTCGACCTGCCTAAACAAGGTATTGGTGATAGTGAAGTTGTGAGCAGCACACTTGCTGAGAAGGAGTAGGCCATTGAGATTACACATGCCTAGTCCATTTCTCCCTATGGTTCCCTGCCAAATGTTAGCATCTCTGCCAACTCTGGCATTGAAGACGCCAAGGGAGCAGAACCTTGACTTCTCTGGGGATAGAGGTTAGCACTCTGTCGAGGTCGGCATAAAAGGCCTCCTTGATGTCATCCTCTGCATCAGGTGTTGGGGCGTATGCACTGATGAAGAAGGCATCGCGTGAGTGATTCAGTGGGACTCAAAGCGTCATGAGGTGCTCGTTGATCCCAATAGGCATTTCAATTAGCTTGTGTAGGATGCGTTGGCGGATGGCAAAGCCAACTCCATAAATGCTGTTTCTCTCCACAGCAGTCTTACCCTTCCTGAAGAAGGAGTAGCCAGCCCCCGTTCTGTGAGTTGGCCCTCATCTGGGAGCCGGGACTCACTGATGGCTGTTCTTTAGCCACAAGGGCAGTTCTTCTTTCAGGAGGTGCATTTGTGCCAGTATCTAGTAGGGTCCTGACATTCCATGCAGCGACCATTAGAGGTTATATGGTTTGTTTTTGTTTTGATCTGTGATTATGATTGTATTTTCGAATGCATAAGGATGACCCTTCTGGGTGCGGTTGCCCAGTCAGGTTGGTTCTTTAGACAGGCTATGTTTAGGGCACCTTTTCTAGCCCCCTCTCCATGTGGGATGAGTAGAGTGGCTACTGGAGAGGGCTGCTCAATCGCATAGACAGGATTGGATTGCACTGCTGTCTAGATCCCAGTGCATAAGCGACCATCTTATCTATGCTGCCCATGTGCAGAGTTGTAACTAGATACTCCTGGCAGTCTTCTCTGCCTGTCTCTTTCGCCACTCGTCTGTCGCCATTGGACTTTTGGGGTGTAGGAGTTTTGATGATGGGGAGTATCATGAGCGCGATGATGGCTGCGCGTGAGTTGATTATGTGGTGAGGCAGGAGCGCAGGCTGTAACCACACATCTTGGCTCTCCAATTTCCTGATCCAGTGGTGCAAGTGTTGCAACGACTGGGGAGAGGGAGAGTTGCAATGGACTGCCGATAGCCCAGTTTGTTGGGGTTCGCCTTAGTAGCCTATCCATCAGGTATTGCCTTCGTCCGCCGGTGTAGTCGTTGGGTTGCCATGGTGGTCACCTCTTCCGTCTACACAGGCGTTGGGGTCTTGTTGGAGCTCTGTAAGGATGTCTGCCTGATGCGGGGCTCCACCGCAGATTTTTCATTCGGGGTTTACTCCCGTTGCCTTATACCTGCCAAGGTTAATCCACAAGGCAGCGGGGCGGTGGTTGGTAGATGCCAGGTTGTATCCTTATGCCCGTGGGCGTATGTGCCGTCTCTCTGGGGTCCACTGCTACTCCGAGATTCGCTGCTGGTTTAGTCTGGGCCCATGAGGCACCCAGTTACCTTATGTTGCCATGAGGGGGCACTACATGAGTATTGATGGTGAAGAGACTGTGTACTAGCAGGGGAAGAATTATGCAAGTTGCTTACCTATTCGCCACGAGGGCTAGCCAGCGACGGTAGCTGAAAGCGAGAGGAAGCAAGCAGTGCTTTCACCTTAACACTAACATAAAGCTGCCACACTAGACGCATTACACCACCCTGTGCGCTTGCTCACACACACACACACACATCCTATACAAAGTGCATCCTTAATACCCGCATTACAAAGCTTCATATCAACTCACTGTATATACGACAAGGCAAGTCACCAGAGATTCATGGATGGGAATAACAAGAATTTAACTGAACTATTCACTAAGGAAGGAAGTCAATATTAATTATGGTTTTAGGTTAGGTTGTGTTAGGTTAGGTTAGGTTAGGTTAAATTTTAGGACACATTATACAACTTCGACACTGAGAGAGGGCCCGGGGGGGGGGGTGGTATATAATTGGGTTGTTACGGAAAATAAGCAACAGACAAGGATAATGTTAACTTTTCTTTATTTTTATTCTTAAATTACTTTTAGCGTTAATTTTTAAAAGGTTTTCTTCATCATTTTGTGTCTCGAGGCATTTTGAGGGAATTATTTAATTATAATACCTCGTAATACTTATGCCTAACTACGTAACAAATGCCAATCTGTTTGTATTTTCAACTCTAGCACATAATAAATTTCACTGCAGGCTTAGTCACCATTCCCTGAGGTAGTTTACTTGAATATTTGATAACACTAACACAGTTGACATGACAACACTCAACACAGTAAAATAGTAGGAAGGGAAATGTGCAAGCGTTTTCATAAAAATCATTAATATAAAGGTATCACTAAACACCTGTACAGAAATGGCCGTTACTACTAACAAACAGTTATCGACAATCAAAATAATAAAATTAGTACAAGGGTGAAAATTTTTACTCAGCTGCACTGATACTCTATACCAGGGGTCACCAAACTACGGCCCGCGGGCCGGATCCCAAGTCCTTCCCCGGCTCGTGGTAGCTCCGCCTACGCTCTGACGTTACCAGAGCTTTCGTTCTGGCTTGCAAGTATTGAACAGAATGATTATGCGGCCCGCGCTCGTCATTCTTTCAGTTATCCGGCCCACTGTGAAAAAAGTTTGGTGACCCCTGCTCTATACAAATCAAACACACTGGCATGGTGTGGTCCCCCAATATGTTCACCACACATACAGGATCGGCAGGGGAGAACGAGAGCCGTTGAATGTCTGGAGAGAGACTGACACGGGACCCACGGTTAAGGTAGATTTAACCTACCCTAGACAGCGCTCACAACATACACAACATAAGGTGTTGTTTTTCCATCAATAGGCAGCCAGCTCCGACTCTGCTTGCCTTCCTTAGTTAACCCTCGGTTAACTAGCAGTTCTTAGTGTGCCAAGTATGTATAGGCGAGATTAATGTGTATGTACAGGAGAGAGTGACCCTTCTATGTTACAGGGTCAATAAGTGGAACTTAAAATCTTGCTCATTTCAACTCTGTTCTCTCTTTTCTCTTATGAGGAATAGCCCATCCAGGTGCAGATCATCGACTCACAACGGGGCCTGGGAAGCGAAAAAAGAAATATGAATAAAAAAAAATTAAATTAGAGGAGAAAAGAGTATGTTAATCTACACCACGAAGATTTGGGAAAACCAGTTTTTTGAAGTGAGACAGATTGTAAGATGATGGAAACACAGAAGAAAGCAAAGTATTCCAGAGTTTGGTTGTGTGAGGAAAGAAGGGTGTACTATAACGGGTTATTCTAGTGACCGACATCACACAGAAACGGTGGGCACCACGGGCAAGACTAGTGTTACTGCCTTGGCAGCGGTACACAGAATGCCAAATCCACCAAACAATGCCCGTTAAAGTTCCTGTAAAAGAGAGACAGTGAAGAAACATTGTGCCAAAGAGAAGGGAGGAGATATTAATGATTAAAGGAGAATAACTAATAAGACGGAATTCCTTTGAGTCCATCCTATCTAACAGTCAGAAAGAAGAAGAAACACCCCAGATATAAAAGCAGTAATCCAAGTTAGGACGAACGAATCTCTTATAAACCCAAAGCAACTCCTGAGGAGTGAAGTAGCTACGGCATCTGTACAGCATTACCAGCTTTAAGGAGGCGGCTTTAGCAACGTTGTGGATGTGTTGCTTCCATAACATATTAGAGGAAATGGTGAAGCCTAGCATACTTATTTTAGAATTTGATGAAATTGTACCGCGAAACAAAGAGATAGAGTCTTTCGATGATGGTAAATGTGTGTGTGTGTGAATTTTATAATTAACATCGCGACTCCTGTTATCTCGGTAAAAATGTCAAAACCCTTCGTTCAATGTTTCATATTACCTCACACAAAATCGTAAAGACACTTTTTGGAGCGAGTTTACATCTCTATATTACTCTAAATATATGTATACATGTATACGTACATCTCTCAGCTGGTGCATTATGTATATTATGTATGCCTGTACAAATGTATACCTTAGCACTGCATACAATCTTCAATCCATTTCACACACCCACACACACACACATCTATATATTTTGCATCAGGCTTCGATTTTTCTATTCATAATTTTGAAGAATCAAATTTTATTGACCTACAATTTGCTTCGTTTTATTATTTCAACGTGTTATAATCTATGGAAATAATTATTTGTAGATTTTTTTAATAATGTGCTTTTAGCCTTATTTTTTCCATGGATAATTTTTTTAGAAGAAATTATTCATGTATATACAGTAATTTGCTTATTCTCTTATGTTTTCCCCAAAGGCATCTTTATAGAAAGACATAATTTAGCTGTGGCGTTATCGATGCTTGTGAAAGAAAATATATCCTTTCCATCCGAAATATCATAGAGTGAGAAAATCTATAAATACTATACCTCCTACTTTTTTTAAGGACATATTATTCAACGAGGAAGTCCATATTGGCTTCATTGATGAATATATCGGAAAAGACAGTTCGAGGCTTTTAAAGGCTTCGACTTTCAAACACCAATATCGTAAAAGTCAGCAGTAAATCATTTGCATAACCTCCAACACCCTGGTCTGCTCCCGCCATTACCTCCATCAACATAATGCGCGCCTCCACTTGCACCGGCACAGTGGGAGAGCAACTGATGAGGAATAAAATCACAGACAAAAAAACGGTAAAATTATCATATGAAAGAAGGGTAATAAATAAGACAATTAAAAATAATGAAAATGACGATAAACACGATAAAAATAGTCATATAAATAAAAAATAAAAAGTAACAAAGTTAACGATTAATTAAATCGGATAATACACATAGATAAAATCACATGAAAAATTCTTATGACTAATAATAACATAAAAAATGAATATAAGACACAATGAAATGTTGTACAAAGAACTTCGAAAAAAAAAGCCTTAAAAACAGTGAAACTAAACGAAATAAAAGTTGTCACCAGAAGGATGTTGGTGTAAAGAAACCGAGAGACAACGATGAACGTGAGTTATGACGCTAAGAAGGCAAAAGAGTACCGGGGAAGAGGAAAAGAGAGGAGGGGGGAAATACAAGAAGGAAAATGAGAGAAGAGACAACGTCATTTAGTGAAAGAAAGCAAACAACTCGGATGGTGAGAAAATATACGAAGACTCACCACGACAGTGAGACAAAAAAACTAAAAAAAATCATTGTGAGTAAAATATAGTTCTCAAACAAGACGCATTATGCAAAGGTGTGAAAAAAAATCGATTACCTGTGAGTAGAAAACACAAAATAAAGGGGGACCAATACAGTGACCCAAAAACGAGGGAGAGGGGAAGAGAGGGAATGAAGGAGGGGGGAGAGAGGGAGGGAGAGAGGTAGGGTGCTGTGGCGAGTGATGGAGAGGGCATATAAGATAAATGATCTGGAAACCCAAGGATCAGGCCAGCAGGATCATACCCAATATTTCCACTGCTATTTCTCTCCTTTCTTCGGCGGTGAACAGACGATGACTGTGGTCTCATACTCACCCTCCCCTAACCCACTGTCTCCTCCCCTCCACTATTCATTATCTTCATCACATCACAGTGCAATGGCGGCTTTCTTTTTCTCTTGTGCATGTTTCTGCATTGTCCCTTCTTTTTTGTTTTGTCTTCCAATTCCAGTTATTTTTATTATTTATTTTTATTTTTGTACAGTACTTCTTCTTCATCATATCTTGTATCTTTTTTCTTGTGAATTATTTTCCTTTATTCATCTTCATCTCCTTTAGCTTAGTTTTATCTTCGTCATTATCATATTTTCCTTCACCATCATCGTTTTTTTCTTCTTCATTCTCTTCTTTTCTTACAATTTCATATAAATTTCGTATTTCCTTCATCATTTATCCTTCCAATTTTCATCATTATATTTCCTTCCCCTACTTCCATTTTTTTTTACCATCATCCTCTTTTACTTCAATGTTTTTTTTGTTTTTTTTTCAACTAATCATCTTAATCACCTTTCCCTCTTGCCCATAAATGTTGTTTTTCCTACCTATCTTCTGTCTCACTGTTGTAATGAGATATGGCTAAGGACATACTATACAGCCATGTCCTGCCAGTAGTGACCACAACTACGACACTGGTGTAAGAAAAAACACATTCATACCACCACCACCACCACCACCAAGCCACGATATTGCTTGTGGAGAAACACAGGACTAATGATTGTGTGACGTCTATGGTATGTGATTGTGCGGTCGAAAACACAATCAAATTCACAAATCCAAACAAAAACAAACTATACAACCGCTTATGGTCGCTGCATGGAATGTCAGAACCCTTCTGGATACTAGTATAAATGAGCGTTCTGAAAGAAGAACCGCCCGTGTGGCAAAAGAGCTGGCTAGGTAATAACATCGATATAGCAGCCATTAGTGAGTCCCGGCTACCAGACGAGGGTCAACTCACAGAACGAGGACCTGGCTATACCTTCTTCTTGGAGAGTAAGCCTGATGCGGAGAGAATCATCATTTATAGAGTTGGCTTTGCCATCCGACAACGCATACAACACAAGTTAAATGAAATGCCTATTATAATCAACGAGCGCTTCAGGACACTCGGAGTCCCACTGAATCACTCATGTTCATGCTTTTTCATTAGTGCATAAGCCCCAACACGGGATGCAGAGGATAGGGTGATATCAATGAGGCACTTTACGCCGACCACGACAGAGTGCTAACCTCTATCCTCAGAGAAGATAAGGTTGTGCTCCTTGGTGACTTCATTGCCAGTGTTGGCAGATATGCTGAAATTTGGCAGGGAACCATAGGGAGAAATGGACTAGGCAAGCGTAATCCCAACGGCCTACTCCTCCTCAGCAAGTGAGCTGCACACAACCTCACCTCACCAATACCTTGTTTAGGCAGACCGACAACTTCAAGGGTTCATGGCAACACCCACGATCCAAACACTGGCATCTCATTGACAACATCATTATCAGAGAAAGAGATCGCTGAGATGTCCTCATCACCCGTGGCATGCGTGGCTCAGAGCATTGCGACACTGATCATCGGCTCGTCAGAGCCAAGTTCTCGCTTCACGTCGCCCAAAACGGCGAATGCAGCAAGCCTCTAGAAGATGTTTAAACACTAAGCATCTGGAGGATCCAACGGTAGCATTTCAGAGAGGAACTCGAACATGGGCTGATAAATAATCCGACAGCAAACAACCTAAATCCCAGTGCTGAATGGGATATTCTCGACACTGTCATGACAAAAACCTACAGAGAAACCCTCGGCCAGATTGTAAAAAATACACCAAGACAGGTTTGATGAAAATGACCCGGCAATCAATGTACTCGTCGATGATAAATGTGCTGCTTTAACTGACTGGCAAAACAGCTCTTAGTCTCGGATCAAAGCTGATACCTTCCGCAAGAAGAAAGCGATGGCCCAGCGGGAACTTCGCAATCATCACATGATGCACGAATTTTTCAATTCCACTAAAACATTTTATGGGCCACTCATTCGTGGTGCAGCCCCCTACGCTCACTCAACGGTAGTTCCATAATTAAAGATGATGAATGCCTACTTCAGTTCCGGAAAGAGCACTACCATTCGCTGCTCAACCGAAACACCGATGTGGATGTCCTGACTACCCAGGAGGTCCCTCAGCATCCACAGCTGACTATCCCAGCTATCCTCCATCCCTGGATGAGTTAGCTATTGCCATCAAACAGATGAAAAATAACAAATCCTCAGGGCTCTTGGAATCTCTGCCGAGGTGTATAAAGCAGGAAGACCTCTGCTTACCAGCAGTGTCCATTCTCTCCTGGAGAATATATGGGAAAAAAGAAAATCCCCAAGATCTTAAAGATGCCTCCATCATCAATATTTATACGAACAAGGGAGACCGGTCAGACTGTGGCAACTACCACGGGATCTCGCTGTTGTCCGTAGCTGGCAAGATTATCGCCGGAGTCCTCCTAAAATGATTTCTTCCTGAGGCGGAAAACTTCCTCCCAGAATCTCAATGAGGCTTTACACCTCCACGTGGCACCACTGACATGGTCCTTCCTGCCCGTCAGATACATAAAAAGTGCAGAGAACAGCGTCGTGACCTGTACATGGCTTTCATCGACCTAATCAAGGCCTTTGACTCGGTCAATAGGCAGCTGCTTTGGCTGCCCACCGAAATTCATTGCCATTATGAGGCAACTCCATGATGTCATGAACGGCAATGTACTGCACAAGGACACCCCGTCTGCGTTCTTCCCCTCCCAAACGAGGTTTAAATAAGGGTGTGTACTGGCACCAACTCTCTTTTCCATCTTCTTGGCTGCCTTCCTTACTCGTGCCAATCTAGCCGGCGGGGTGGACATCGAGTACCGGATGAAGGGTCTTTTCAAAATAAGACAACTCCAGGCAGGAACAAAGGTGTCGGCAGCTTCCATTGCGAAGCTTTAGCATGCAGACGACCTCACCCTTGTCACTCACATTGAACGCTACCTACAGGAGACCCTGAACACCTATGCAGGTACGTATGCACACTTCGGCCTTGAAGTGAATGTACATAAGACTTCACCATTCATCCAGGTTTACGTTCCATCTCTAATGTTACCCATTTTCGGCATCTCGGCTCCCACTATTCCATCACCGCAGACACCGATGAAGAGATTCAACATCGGATCAGATATACAGTCAGCCAAAGATGCACCGACCCCACCCTTGGTCTCGTGCTTGCAATTTTACCTGGCAATACTTGAAGGAAAGAAGGCTATATATAAAGGTGATTGTGATTGGTGGATTTATTTTCAGCTGTATCGCTGTCAGGATAAATATTAACCAATCCAAAAGTAACATTTTTGCAATAATAAATTATTCATCGTTATTTAAGATCGTGACAAGTTTCCAAATATTCGTATATTTGCTTAAATAATGAAGAATTATATCATTGAATTGGCAACGCAACTACAACTAGGGCTGCCACGAGATTCTCACATCAAATTTCAAGAATATACAGAATCTTCCACATTTAATTTTGTGTTTCACGAAGGAATTAATTGTCTTTACAATGTGAGCATTACGTAATAAATTTTTAGGTAAGTTAGAGAGCAGACACTGTAATAGACTTATTTGTCTGTCACGACATTGTATCTTCGTCTATTATAGTTATAAGTCAGTGTGTGTATGTGTGTGTATGTGTGTGTGTGTGTGTGTGTATGTGTGTGTGTGTGTGTGTGTGTGTGTGTGTGTGTGTGTGTGTGTGTGTGTGTGTGTGTGTGTATGTGTGTGTGTGTGTGTGTGTGTAAATAAATTACATTCGCAATTATGGCAATTATAACACGAATTATATGTGAAATGTGTGCAATTGGGAAAATGACGTATCCAAGTGCAGATGATGTATGGAGTTTAATATCTGGTTCCCCTTTGTCGAACTAAAAATCGATAATAGTTCGGCAAAAGGCTGTGTACTCATCATTTTCAATAGTTACCTATCTTATTTATGACGTCATCATCATGTTTTACGCCCACCAATCACATATCACTTGGCATGGTCTAATCAACCAATAAGAGCTTAACCGAAGTGTTGTTGTGAATTCGGGATAAACAGTAGGCATTACTTATGTCACCATGAGCACGATGCAACAGCGCTTAACTACTTGCGGCCAAATAATCGCCCTCCGAGAAGAAGGCCTTATGGTGCGTGCCATCGCAGACCGACTTGCTGTTTCGACTTCAACTTTGGAGAGGTGGATCAGGAGATATGCCGAAACAGGTATTTTAACTGATTTAGCTATGTATGAAAATTTCAGATTGAACCGGGATATTTATTTTTTTTATATAAATGTTATGATAATGCAAATATTGTAATGTAAATGTTATGTTTTTTTGTTAAAGGTTATGAGTATGCCATAGCGTTAATGGCATACCAGGTTATGACACAGGAGATCCAAAAAACAATATTGTGTCTATTTTCAGAAAGAAGACCACGCCCCCGACTGACTACTGGGGATGAGGATGCCGCCATAATAGCAGCAATCCGAAACAACCCGTTCTCCAACCCTGTCGCCATCAGAGAGGCGTTACACTTAGATAGAGCACAGACTGCCAGGTCACGTTTGCATGAGGTGAGCATACAACAAAGAGTCCCTGCCATAAAGGAACGGCTAACTGACCAACACCGCACTGGTCGCCTCCCAGCAATATGTGGGGGAGGACCTGGAGTTTTGGTCGCGAGTAATCTTCACGGATAAGAAGACTTGCCAGTACTAACCACGGTAAAATTCATTTGTGGCGGCCAAACCGTACTAGATAAATAAGCTTAACATATTAACAAGTCCATAATAATTAAAATAAGATTTAGACCGTATTTGTCGATATAGCCGTAAAACATCGAACAGCTCATTATACATCTACACATATATAAAAAACAACGAAGTATGTTTTTGTGTTTGTGTGTGTGTGTGTGTGTGTGTGTGTGTGTCCGCACGAGAATCTCGGAAACTACTTTACCGATCTGTAGTGATGATGAATGGTGTTATGTGTAGTGATGATGATGGATGGTGCTATATGTGGTGATGATGGATGATGTTATATATAGTGATGATGGAAGATGTTATATGTAGTGATGATGGATGATGTTATATGTAGTGATGATGGAAGATGTTATATGTAGTGATGATGGATGATGTTATATGTAGTGATGATGGAAGATGTTATATGTAGTGAGATGATGTTATATGTAGTGATGATGGGTGGTGTCATATGTAGTGATGATTAGACAATAAAATAATAACAGTTTAATGCTAAAAAAATATACTTTGCTGTACCGTTGTAGTGGAACTTACATACACCGTTAATGAACTATTGATGTAGGAAGAATTTTTGGGGTACTGAACAGTGAGACAATGTGGAGCCTCCCGAAGGGTGGCGTCCTACTGTGGCCTAAGGAATGAGCCACCTGGACCAGACTTGGCATGGATAGCAAGTGTCATGTGAAAGTGATCAAACTCATGGACTTGCTTACGAAAGCATCAATCTTTGGCCCTACACGGTGCTACATGTATTCCATTGAGTGGCAGAAACGAGGTCTACCACAGGCCGAAAGAGAAACTTCGACCGAACATGATTGACAACTGCATACGAGCAGAGTTTCCTGATCCAGAAGAAGATCCAGTTCTCAATGAGATTATCAAGAAGCAAATGATTCATGGGCCATGTGGACCATTCAACAGACACTCTCCATGCATGAAAGATGGACGTTGTACCAAAAACTTCCCAAAAGACCTGAGAAAGGATACTCAGAGTAGAGAAGATAGCTATCCTCAGTACAGGAGAAGAGCGCCAGGCGATGGAGGTTTTACAGCAGTGTTGTGACCTGGAGCAGACAGTAAAATAACAGTAGACAACAAATGGGTGGTCCATTACAATCCCCTTTTGAGTAAAGCATTCAATGCGCACATCAATGTGGAGTTTTGCAATTCAGTCAAGTCCATCAAGTATGTCTGCAAATACGTCAACAAAGGCTCTGACCAAGCGATCTTTGCATTGGAGAAGAATGGAAATCATGATGAGGTGACACAGTTTCAGCAGGGCCGTTATATATGCAGCAATGAAGCCCTATGGTGAATTTTTTTATTTTCCCATCCACAAACGACATCCAACAGTAGTTCATCTGGCTGTTCACCTGGAAAATGGACAAAGAGTATACTTCACAGAAACGTCCCTCCAAAATCAAATGGCAAATCCTGCTGATACGACTCTCACTGCATTCTTCAAGCTTTCACAGGAAGATGAGTTTGCTCAAATACTCCTGAATGTTGACGTACCCAAGTTCTACATATGGCAGGCTTCAATGAAAAAGTTCCAGAAAACAGCTTAAGGATCCGATGTTGAAGGATATCCAAGGATAAAGTCAGGCAATGCTTTGAGACGTGTCTACACGGTTCACCCTGCTGATAAACTACTTAAGTCTAGTGCCATGGACAAAATGAAAACCAACGGTTACGAGGTCATTGTCCCACGGGAATTCGGCGCCAAGCTCACCCTTGTATGTAAGAAGTTAGACAAAGATGAAGTGGAAAATAACGCAGAAGAAATGAGATGAAATACAAAAGCAAAACAATGTCAAGGTTGTGGAGGTGTATCCTATGTATGCCCATAATATAATCAAGGTTCGCTTTGCAGACACAACGGATGCAAAAAGAATGAAGGAGAAGGGGCTCTATGCATATGGCACTTCCATCTCATCCCACCAAATAGAATATGAAAAGCATACGCCCATCCAACAATGTATGAAGTGCTATAAATACAATGACCACATGACCAAGAACTGCCCCCTGCAAGGGGTCATATACTCTGAGTGTTCATCTGATCAGCACTTCTACAAAGACTGCTGTAGCACCATAAAAAAGTGTGTCGTCTGCGAGGGTGACCACAGGACCTTCTCTGCCACCTGCCTGGTCAGGAAACAGGTAACTCAAGAAACAGAGAAGAAACTGACCGAAATAACCAAACAAAAAGAAACCAGGGAAATTTCTAACACCATAGAAAGGACCACTCAATCGACGATCATGGCTTACAGCCAAACCCTAAAAGACGCTCTAAAAGAAACTCAAACAGACTCCCAAAAGCTCAACAATGTCAGCGAGACCATGGAAGTCCTGCAATCAGAGATAAGAACAATCAAGGACTCAATAAAACAGGCAGTTACTGAGTCACTGGGCGCCATGAGGGACGCAGTGGCCGAGAGCATCAGGAGCGTCTCCTCTCCACAGCTGGACGAGTCCAAAGACACCACTATATACTTGTCTTACCTGCATGCCCATCACATGAACATGGTTCATCCAGGTTCATTCTCGAAACACCTCAACGAGACACTAACCAGGAACAACATTGCACCTGTTGAAATAAGCGACAAGTCCCTTCAAAAGAAATCCTGAAGGCAGTAACCCACCTAACGACTTATCGACGACCTCAACCCACGCCAGAAATAGACCATGACCTCCCTGACTTAGGCAAAAGTCAGTATAACCGCAATCCCGACGTGGCCAGTCAGTCCCCCTGGGATCACAGCTCCAACGACACCGTAAATGCCCGCGATCCCATTACATGCACTCCCAGCGACGACAGTGACCATCGGACTGCAACCACAGTCAATGGTTGCGACCAGATGATGACGACTCATTCCACAGAGGAACAAGACCCTCGAGCTGCAGCGTCAGTTGATTACCACGACACGCAGGCCCAGGACCTGAACACCTTCCTGTACACGGGTGACGAGAAGTTCGAGGGCCCGCCATTGACTGACAAGCAGATGTCCGAAGGTTCTGCTAAGAAGTTCCGTACCCCTAGAAATGGCAGAAGCCGAGCAAACACTCCAAGCGACGCCCCAAGCTACAGTCTCCGAAATGGCAGTCGTTAGCAGGATGAAAATTGTCCAACATAATGTCCTACACTGGTCCCTTAATAGACGTAACGAACTGTCTAACTTATACTATCAATTAGACCCAGGCATCATTCTGTTAAACAGTACTGGCATAAAGGACGAAACTAAGCTGAAAATTTTTGGCTACACTGTATACCAGAGGAACATGACGGGTGAGCTGAACGATGGTGTCGCTGTGGCCGTCAGGTCACGGCTGAGTCACAGAGTGTTGCCAGACTTCGAGGATTCAGTTGTGGGAGTGCAGGTGGAGACAACTAGGGGACCTGTTATCATATGCACAATGTACCTACCTCCCAGACGTCCTTACTTCCCCGAACAAGACCTAAACCAGTTGCTACGCCACAGAAAACCAACATACATCATAGGGGACTTAAATGCGCGCCACGCCATACTAGGACGCGGTAATGAGAACAACGTCGGTGTGGCGCCCTATGACAACATCAGGCGTGCCAGTGCCACAACACCCGACATAATCCTCTCTAACAACGAGGCCGTCCTGAACAGGCACGTTACCGCCGGACCCATCAGTACCAGCGATCACCTGCCAGTCGTCGTGACTCTCTCACCCAATCCCATTATGATCCCCGCCAACATCAGGTCAAACCTCAAACGGGCAGACTGGGACTCCTTCAAGGAGTCTCTCAGTCTTAAGCAGGGGAGAAACCTGGAAGAAGCCAGCCCCAATGACATCGACGACGCGGTCGAACAATGGTATTAGGATGTGAAGACGGAGATGGACAACAACATCCCGACCACCAGTTACAGGACCATTCCCCATCCTCACACTAGTCACCAGCTGAGGCAGCTCAGTGTCCAGTACGCTCACGTGAGACAGCTAGCCAGTATCCGCGAGTGGACGCAGGAGCTGAGAGACCGGTACCGAGAGCTACAGACGGACATCCAGCACGAGAGCAAACGTCTACATGAACAAAACTGGGCCGCCTTGGTGTGGGAGGCAGAAAACAATTACCGCGATTCTGCTGCATTCTGGAAAGGGATCAAGCGACTGATGGGTTCCACCTCTAGCACGGTCCCTTACCTGCTCGACCAAAACAACGTAAAAATATTCGAGGAAGAAAACCAAGAACATCTACATCGGCGATATTTACGGAAGATCTTTACCATTTGTGAACAGGAGAACGAGGGCTTCGACAGGGAGTTTGAGGAGGACATTTTAGGTCAGTTGCAGGACCATCAGCACCTGCTCCAGCCGCTCCCACGGACTGACTTCACCAGACTGGTGGACGGAAGCTACCTGACGGAACGCATACTTCCTGCAGATGTGTCAGCCGTCATAAAAGGGCTTAAAACCAAATCACCTGGTCAAAGTCACATTAACAAGAAGATCCTGGCTGAACTCCCCGACAACATGATAGAGAGGCTTGCTCATATATGCAACGCCTGCCTCGCCTCGGGATACTTCCCTAAGATGTTCAAAATCGCCGTTATTCGCCTCATACCAAAAGCAGGGAAGCCTCCAAACTAAGTCGAAAACTTTCAACCAATATCGCTGCTAGAGGTACCTGCCAAAATCTTCGAAAAAATAGTCAACAAGCGATTGCGGATGTATCTGGAGGACGAAGACGTGCATAATCCCCGCCAGTTCGGCTTCTGCCAGTGCCGAGGCACATCCACCGCCATAGCTCAGGCGTACGAGCAGATCGCCAGTGCCATGACTGGCCGCCTGCAATGCAATATAGTACTGAGGGACGTCAGCAAGGCGTTTGACAAGTTTGGCACGCAGGGCTGCAGTATAAGATCATACAACTGGGGCTACCCGAAAATCTGACGCGCCTGCTGTGCAACTTCATTATGGACTGCAGAGCCAAAATCAAGATGCAAAAACATTTTGGAGAAGAATTATCACTATCGAGCGGCGTGCCTCAGGGCTTTTGTCTCTCACCAACCCTTTACACACTCTACACGGCTGACCTGCCACCCCCAATCGTCGGCAGCGAGTACGTCATGTATGCCGACGATGTAACACAGATTGTCACCTGCCCAGGAAGGTCCACAGCAAGGATGGCGCGACTCACTGCTCGGGCAATAGAGGAGATCTCGGAGTATGAAAATATATGGAAAATAAAAACAAATAAAACGAAATTTGAGGTCATACCCATAGCCAAATTCAAGCCGGCCCCATTGATGATCGACGACGAAGAGATTGAGTCACTCTAAACAAGGCAGGTTGCTCGGCCTCATCATCTCTCGGACGGGCATCATTCCCCACCTGAAGCCAAAGTCGCCGCAGCCAAATTAAAACATTTTAAATTGATGCCTGAGAAGATACAAGTTCACCTGTACAAGGCGCTGGTGAGGCCTGTGTTGGAGTACCCACCTATACCACTCGTCACACTCGGGAAGACCAGACTACAACAACTACAGAGCTTCCAAAACAAGTGTTTGAGGTCAGCCAGTAGCCAAGCGCCACCCTACCAGGAGACAGTGAAAACCATCCACCTAAGAAATAAAACAGAAGCCCTCAACTTCAGGTTCCATCGCCAAGGGAAGAAGGTTTGGGACAAGCTCCTGGACGACCCTCACAGCCCAGACCACCTACGCGGGGAAGACATCAACGGAGGGAGACCCCACGCCTGGTGGCCCCGGAGTCTGCCCGCACTACAACAACCCAACCCGCGACCCATCTATGTCCGCCGCAGTGATCCACATGAGATTAAAACTTAGATGATATAAATTCACATTTAACAAGTCACAATCAAGTGAGTCCATAACGTAATACAGTATAAGATGTTAATAAACTTGTAATTGTAAAATCAATCTAGTCATTGTCTACTAAAATAACCATTGTGCAACCTCATTCTAAATCCTAGGTTAGCTTAGTTAGCCAACAAACTCTGTAATATGTAAAACAAGGGGTGTCGTCCCCCTCTGTTTAACTCATTAAACTTCTTTTCCAACCTTTCCCACCAAGACTATATGTTGTGACTTCTCTATCCCTCATGTCTGGCTGTGCCTTGAGCCCCAGCATGCCTTCCATCCTTTCCCCACCTTAACCTAAAAAAAATAAATAAATAAAAATAAAAATAAAAGCAGTAGAAATAAAACTATGGCCGAATACGGGTGGTAAATTGGTGTGAGATAATTTATATATATATATATATATATATATATATATATATATATATATATATATATATATATATATACAAAGAAGTATGTCTGTGTGTTTGTGTGTCCGCACGAGAATCTCGGAAACTACTTTACCGATCTGTAATGATGATGGATGGTGTCATAGGTAGTGGTGATGGATGGTGTTATATGTAGTGATGATGGGTGGTGTTATATGTAGTGATGATGCATGATGCTATATGTAGTGATGATTAGACAATAAAATAATAACAGTTTAATGCTAAAAAAATATACTTTGCTGTACCGTTGTAGTGAAACTTACATACACCGTTAATGAACTATTGATGGAAGAAGAAGTTTTGGGGACTGAACAGTAGTTGCAAACAGAGTTACTCAGAGAGACAGACTACTCAGTTGAAGTTCTGGTGAATTTTCTTGAAGAAAATGAGCCTCACCTGGTGCCTGATCAAGCAAATGCATATGAACAGATCTTGCAAGCGATACAAGCGGAGCAGGGAGGTATGGTCTTTCTCGATGCACCTGGCGGGACAGGAAAACCTTCCTCATCAACCTTCTGTTGGCCAAAGTACGTCATCAGGGGAAAATTGCTCTTGCTGTGGCATCCTCAGGCATTGCTGCAACACTACTAGAAGGAGGACGTACTGCACACTCAACTTTTAAACTGCCTCTCAACCTCGCTCACAATGAGAATCCAGTGTGCAACATCAAAAAAGGATCGGCAAAGGCAAAACTCTTAGAAAAATGCAGCCTCATAGTCTGGGATGAATGCACTATGTCTCACAAGTTAGCGTTTGAAGCATTGGACAGGACCTTGCAAGACATACGAGAAAATGACCAGTTCATGGGTGGCATTACAATGGTCATTGCTGGAGACTTTCGCCAGACCCTACCTGTCATTCCTCGAAGCACTCCAGCTGATGAACTGAATGCGTGCCTCAAGGCATCATACCTTTGGAGAAGTGTTCAGACACTCACCCTATCCACAAACATGAGAGTACATCTACAAGGAGATCAGGATGCTGGACGGTTTGCAAACCTTCTACTACAGATTGGGAATGGAACTTTCCCTGTTGATTCAGAAGGACAAATAATCATTCCTCAAGGATGTGGCTGAAATCAACATGACTCTACTCAGACAGCTTCCAGGCAGTGAGACCTCATTCAAATCTGTTGATACAGTAATCGACCAGGACCAAGCAGTCCAGTACCCTGCAGAATTCCTTAATTCTTTGGAGCCCGCAGGAATGCCTCCACACCACCTCACTCTCATGATTGAACTCCTATAATGCTCTTCAGAAATCTTGAACCACCAATCCTCTGCAATGGCACAAGACTGGTGGTGAAGAACATGATGCCACATGTACTGGAAGCTACAATACTGACAGGAAAAGCTAAAGGAGAGGACGTTCTTATACCAAGGATACCTCTCATCACCACTGACCTGCCATTTGAGTTCAAGCGACTTCAGTTCCCGGTTAAAGTGAGCTTTGCCATGACCATCTACAAAAGCCAGGGACAGTCCCTAAAGATGGTTGACCTAATCCTGGTGTTTCCTTGCTTCTCTCATGGACAGTTCTCTGTTGGATGCTCCAGAGTGGGAACTGGCAAAAATCTGTACATACTTGCAGCTAATGGCAAAACCAAAAATGTGGTCTACCTTAATGCACTACAGTGAGACAATGTGGAGCCTCCCGGAGGGTGGCGTCCTACCGTGGCCTAGCGAAAGAGCCGCCCAGAGGGCGGCGATTCCGCTAGTTTTAAATAAATGTCTTTAAGATTATTGCATAACATTAAAATTTATTTTCAAGTTTTACTACAAACTTAATATAAGATGTAATAGCTTAATTAGGCCAATATATTTATATTTGTATCGTATTTTCCCTTTCTGCAGATACGACAGGGCCCACATATACGAAGTGGCTAGAAGTGGCCATGTGACGCTGAAAGTGAGGGGCTACATATCCCTGCACGGTATGGGAGATGTTTTCCAAATTAAGGGGAGGTTTACGGCAAATAAATACTGTACCTAGACATCCTGCGGGATCAGTTCCTCCCTTCAATTCAGGAACGCAATTTCCCATTCCCTGCGGGGCCAATTACTTTTATTCATGATAGATGCCCCATCCACACGGCCAGAGCAGTGCGTCAGTAGTTTGACGGGCAGCAACACCTCAGGCTCTTGGAATTGCCGAGCAAGGAATGCGACATGAATCCCATTGAAAATATCTGGGTAAGTATTGTCAATTCCTGGGAGCCCGAATTTGAGAGGACGCCGAACCAGCTGTTCGAACACATATCTTCTATGCAGCGGAGGCTGCAAGCTGTAATTGATAAGGAGGGTGGATGGATCCGTTATTAAACAAAATACTGTAAATAATACACCTGTCTATATTTTAATCCTCGGAAGAAAGAAATATATTATTAGCCTTAAATTTAAATTATGCAATGGCAACAAAGCCAGTTGCAATATGATTAAAAAAAATAAAAACTAGTGAGGAACACACCCCAAAAAATAAAACTGAGAGCTATTCAACCCCTTTCTGAGTCCTCATCTACTCTAAATACGTACAGTATCTCTCTCTCTCTCTCTCTCTCTCTCTCTCTCTCTCTCTCTCTCTCTCTCTCTCTCATTCACTTAGTTATTAATAATAATACCATCAAATGCAGTTAGTAGAACACCAAAATGATCACTTCAGTGTTTTCCCTTCTCCACACATCCGTGCCGCTCTGGTACAGGGATACCACCTGCCATTATTGTGTCAGTTGAGTCTATTACAGTGTCTGCTCTCTAACTTACGTCAAATTATGTTATGTAATGCTGACATGGTAAAGACAATTAATTCCTTCATGAATCACTCAAGATTAAACGTGGAACATACTGTATATTCTTGAAATTTGATGTGAGAATCTCGTGGCAACCCAAGTTGAAGCTGCGTTGCCAATTCATTGACATAATTTCTTAATTTCTTAAGCAAATATACGAATATTTGGAAACTTATCATGATCTTAACTAACGTTGAATAGTTTAATATTGTAAAAATGATACTTTTGGATTGCTTAATATTTATCCTGACAGTGATACAGCCGAAAACAGATCCACCAATCACAATCACCTTTACATACAGCCTTCCTTTACCAAGTGTTGCCAGGTAAAATTGCGAGCACGAGACCCAGGGTGAGGTCGGTGCATCTTTGGATGACTGTACATCCCAAGCCTTTGGCAGACTCTGAAACTGTGTCTTCAGCTGTAGGGAGCTGAAATGACCTACAAAAATACACGTATATCGACCAGTGGTTACATACAGAAAGCACATCAAGGCACTTGAAAATTTTCACCAACGTAGTCTATGTTCCATCCTCCCGAGTTCGCTGGGAAGGCAAGAGAACAAATGCCAGTATTCTTGATGACACCAACTGTAGAAGCAGAAACTACCATTATCCACGAACAACTACGCTGGACTGGCCATGTTCCCTGCATGAACCACAGTCGACTGCCAAAGCAGCTAACAAATAGTAGACATAACGCCCGCGGGCAATTGAAAAGGTATAAGGATAGGCTTAAGACAAACCTAAAAAGGTACCAAATCGACCCCCTCACCTGGAAGACGATTACTCCAGAGCATAACGCTTGGAGGAGCCCCACACGTGAAGGTGTCAATACTTTCGAGTTAGCCCGACTGCAAACAGAGGGAGACAAGCGCCAACGCAGAGGAAAGATGTTGCCGCTTCCCCTCCCACACTATATGTAGCCTTTACGTTGCAACATCTGTGAACGACCGTGAGCGGTCCAGTATCTGCCTCTTTAGTAACCTCAGAACTCACCAACCTAAGTGACATCATTAATAACTCATATCATTGCATCATAACAGGATGATCGTCAGCACTCGATTCCGAGTGACAGCAAAATAGTAGTTGTTTGTGTGTGTGTGTGTGTGTGTGTGTGTGTGTGTGTGTGTATATGTATGTAATTAACGGTTTTATTGAAAAGAGCTTGCTTGTAGAAGGCTGAAAATATACAGTTACATATTTGAGAATGAGTTTCGAATTACAAATAATATACCATTAACATAAGTATTGACACAAATAAGACATATAATATTAACTAGATGGGGAAAAGCTCAAACTACAGGACATTTCAGCATAGTGACAGTGCAAGGGTAGTGTTTACTGGGGAGTGAATACACTGGTTTATTACAAGTTATTATTGATAATTCTTACAATGGTTGGGACAGGCTGTTCTTGCATAGCGATCAGTTCGTGCACGTATGGGCCTGGATGCGGTTTAAGTGTCGAACAGCAATTCTCTCCGGACTAGGGATCTCAGGTGGTAGTAGGGGCCAGTGTCGAGGATGGTATAGAACCTTCTTACCAAATTTGCAGATGAGGTCGTGGTGATGGTCGGTGAGAGTCGAAGGGTCAGTGTGTTGGCGCTTCTTGATATGTGGAGTAGGAATGCCCATGCCCTCTTTTGCACTTTTTCTAGGTGTTTACGTTGTGTGGCATTTAGGGAGGAAGACCAAGGTGGGAGGCATAGGTGAGCTTGGGAGTATGAATGTTGTGTAAACACTGAGGAGCTCGATGTACAGGAACTCCGAGGACTTGAGTCAGCGGAGGAGGTGGAGACGGAAACTGGAGGATTTGACAACTTCACTGACGTGTGGTTTCCAATTAGTTTGTTGTCTATGGTGACGCCGAGGAGCTTCGTGGAATCTACAACCTGGAGTGTGTTCGGACCTAGGTAATGGAAGGAGGTGGGACAATGTCTGAGGAGAGGTTGATGTGCTGCTCCTAATGAATGTGAGTATGGTTGATGGTGACATAGTTGTTGGTGGCCCAGTTTTGGAGACTGTTCAATAAATCTGAAGGGGCGGTATAGTTAGAACAGAATTGTTGACGCTGATCCAATGGTGGAATCGTCGACATATTTCCGGCGAGCAGGGGTTTCTCTTAGGGCATCATTGATGAGCATAAGGAAGCAAGTGGTCCCCATCTTGGTGCTTGTAGGGGTACGCGCCACAGGTGAGTGACTGAAGGTGGAACAGCCCCTCAGGCCCGTGCAGCTTGGCGTCGGTCACTGAGGAGATCTGTAAGCCATGGTATAAGACTTCTCGAAGCCCGGAGTCAATAGCTTTGTTGATGATTATGTTGTGGTCGACTAGGTCGAACGCTTTAGTAAAATCAATGAAGGCGGCAGCTACAGACGTTTTTTCGTTTCTCGAGATGGCGGTATATGTAATCGAAAAGCTGACAAGACAGTGGTGGTGGAGGAAGTTTTTCATGTTGCCAAATTGCTGAGGGTCTACGACTCCTGCAATATCAGCATAAGCCCAGTCGAACACATAACTTTCACAGATTAGGCTGGGTATTGGGGTGATTGCAATAGGTCGTAGCTGATTTAAGGATTGTGGGCTGGTTGACTTGGGCACTGGTGATACATAAGAGGTCTTCCAGTCAGCTGGGCATCTGGCTTGACTGAGAGAAGCATTGATAATGGAGCATAGGGGTTTAGCAAGCTCCGGGGAGAACTCCTTGAAGAGTTTCATTGGTAAGTCAATGGGGGTGGTAGAGCGTTTTAATTTTAGTTTGTCCAGGCGTTTTGCTACTTCAAATTCTTCTACTATGTCAGTGGGAAGGGGGGCTGGTAGGTAGGCAGGGAGAGTGGTTGTGTCAAGCCGGGGGAGCGTCTGGCATATAGTAGCGAAATGGTTGTTTGTTTGCTCAGCTGCGTCAACATTAGTGAGATGGCTAAGGAAGGGGAGGGGGTGTGTCTTATTGTTTAGTCCACAGAGTTCTTTAAGCTTACCATACCATTGACTGATGTTGGTCTGCTTCAAGTGTTGTAATTTGGTTGGGTAGTGGGACTTCTTTGCAGTGCGTATTTCGCGGATGACTCGGTTGCGAAGGGACCTGTAGCGGATGTGGTCATTGAGATGAAAAGCTCTGTCTCTCTGTTGCATAAGTCTTTTGATCCGAGGTGTGATCCAGGGCAAATCAGCTGGGTGAGATCTGACGGACTTCTCGGGGAAGAAGTGGTGGTGAGTTTCCGTGGTGGTGTTGGTATAATTTATTCATTTGGTTTCCACGTCATCCACGCTAAGTACTTCAGTCCAGGGATGGTGAACTATCCACTGCCCGAAGAGGCGCACTGCAGAGTCAGTAATCGGCCTGTAGGTCTTGATGTAGGGTCTCTGTACTTGAGTGGGAGTAGCAGCTGGGGACCAGAGCACTGATAAGTGTGTGCTACACCCGATAGGAGGCATCGGTTGAGGTGGTTGGTACTGGTCCGCTAAGTCAGTTAAGATAAGGTCAAGGGTATTTTGACCGTGTGTGGGGAAGGTCACAACTTGTGATAGTGATAGCTGGTCCTGGATATCAGTGGTGTCAATTTCATTAAAATCCCCACATAATACTAACTTGGCACATGGGTACCTAACTCTGAGGTGGTCTGAGGTGGTAATGAGATGATTGATAAGAGTGTCTCTGGTGGGTGAGCGAGGCGGATGGTATGCCACAGATTATGATGGAAGCAGTGTTGCGCGGGTGGGCCCGTGGCATAACACGTACCCATAATGCTTCCACATCTGCTGGGACTTGAACATCCAGGCGTGACGGGCGTAGGTTATCTTGACAGAAGAGGGCAACGCCCCCTCCGCGTCTATGTGAACGAAGGTGATGAAAGAGTTGATATCCCTCAATATGACACGTTTCAGGCACAATTTGCCAAGCCTCACATATGGCAACGATGCTCGCGGCGGCTGACCTGACTGTAGTTGCCAGCTCGTCGAACTTGTTAGCTAGGGAAGTGACGTTGGATAACAGTAGAGACGGGAGATCATACCATATCCGTGGAACTTCAGTGTGGTGGTATGGTCTGTCAGGGGTGGGTGTCTCCGGTTTCCTAGTGGAGGTTACGGTTCTAATGGGCTTATGTGTATGACGGCCTTGTCTACGACTACGCGCGTGGAATATGTTCAGTGACTTGAGTCGCGCGATAACACTGCCATCAGGATAACCGTTCCCACGCTTTAGATGGTACAGAGTGCGTCGGGAGTAAGTGATTGGTGGCCATCTATTGATATCTGTTGTGGGCGGACGGAAGTGTTTGTCACTGACGGCACTTTGAGGGTCACTGACACTGGTAGACATCTGTTAATATTTGTCAGTCGTAAAGACCGTGGGTCTTTGTCCCTGGTGCTTGGGGTCGCCGACACAGTTTTCACGATATATGTAAACACCGCAGTGGTCCTTGTCACTGGCACTTTAAAAGTGACCGATAAAGTGCCCACTGTCTGACTTTTCCTTGGGGTGCACTATCGAGCACTGTATGATAATCACTTATTGCACTGATGACTTGAATGCTTTGCTGAGAAAGTTCCTTAAGTGCACTATAGGAACACTGCTCCGTAATCAATCGTTCACTAATCACTAGAATGTTTTGCTGAATAGATCCCGGTATAGTAAGGCTGGTAGGGCGTTGGGGTATAGCAGGGGGAGTGGCAGGGCCAAACAGACTCGGCCTGGCTGCTAAAACCGGGAGTGCCTTCGGGGCACGTCTTGTCTCACTGACGGTTGACAAGTGTGTGTGTGTGTGTGTGGAGGGGAATTGTGTTTTATTTTCGTAACTAATTATATTTATTACGGTGAATTGTTTTCTGATCATCAACACTCCTCGACGCTACCAATGCTACAAACGACTCTTGTCGCGCTCACTTGTCCTTCTTCTTATGTTGAAATATTATTATAATAATTTTATATTTACGTCACTGTATCTCATACCTCCACGTTTAGAATATTCAATATTACACTTAGGTCTACTACTTTACTAGTATTACCACTACGATAACTACTTCTATTTTTTTTTATCGTGGCCTCCAGCCTCCCCCTATAGCCACACTTTCGGCACCATTTTATTGACTTAAAATTAGATTTCCTAATACAAAAGTAGCTACCCTAGTTTTGTTGAGTTAGTTGAGCTGCAGATTTATGCGGCATTCGGTGACTGTTGTCTGATAGTCAATATATGCGACCGTTGTCGGCTTTGGGGCTGATGACCGCGTTCCCCTGAGGCAGAGCAATGCAGACCTAAGCAGAGAGAAGGACAGCCAACATCTCAACCAGGCTGTAACGTAACTTCTGAGTTGCTGCTTCCGTTCGGATAACACCTCCGCGAGTCTGGCATAGAAACATCTTGCACTTAGTCCCACACCGCCAGAGGTTCTGAACGCCAGTGAGTGAAGCTGCCCAGATCAACTTTCAGAATTCTCTCCCCATATGCCCTCTTTTTGGCCTTTTCATTCTTCCTATGTGCAGCAACGAGAGCTAGGTTACGGTGAGATGCCGCCATGGGATCGAAAATCCTTATGTCAATGAAGGCATGCTGTCCACGTGTCTAGAATCAACGACCACTGCCGTTCACACGGGCTTCGTTGGATGTGTTTGAAGTCATGTGACGAAAATTCTCACCGTCCAGTGGAAGGAGGGTCGGTTCTACCCTGACAACATGGCATATTTACTTCAACACATTTGCTGTGAGGTCCCTATAGTAACTTATACATGCCTCCTGCATACGAAGACCCCTTTCCTGCACACCATGGCGTGGTCGATGTCATAGGAAGAGCCACACACGCATTAGGAGGGCAAACCTTCTACTGGACATCCGTACCTTAGAGCAATGGCATCTGTGAATTCTTGTTTATTAAGGATGAAACCTTTTGCCCTCTTCGGTAACGTTGTTAGCCAGTTCGAGGCGCCCACCTCCTGCGCTATAGCTATTTTTTTTTCGAAGTCTCTGGCAATTGCAGCCTCAGTTGCTGCAGTTTATCACTTGTTTATTTCCTTGGTATGTACCTCATTTGTTGCATTCTGAGCTATTATGTGCTTAGTGAGGGTTAACGTGAGCTTGACTGAGTTTTAATGTTCGGTGGCAGCCTACTCCTCTGGATTGGTCACTCCCATTACTCCAAGTCTCGGTGGTAGTGCAAGGATTGACCTTTCTGCTGGGGTTAAGTGAAGATGCTTCACTAGTTTTGGAATAAAATTGACGTTAATGGCTTCTTTCAGAGGGTGCAGGATGGGTCTGATATCAGGGATAGTGCACTTCATGTAATTCAAGTCGTATGTGGCTCTCTTTTTAGCAATCTCAGACAGAGCATGAATTTCCTTCACCCACTCATTTACCTTTCCCATTACGTACTCGGTCTTAGAAGTCCCTTGTGCCGATTACCGCACCTAGATGTCTTTGGCCCTCCTTTGTTATTTTACCTCACTTTCGCCGAACACCTCCATTGCCCTTTCACGATGAGGAAGGACTTGCTGGCATATGGGTGGTACCCTATTTGTGGACCACGTGATGTTATCAGGTCCAACCACTTTTTGATGTCCTCCACTTTTCTTGCTCCTGTAAGGTCGTCAGCAAAAGTCACTTGCTTGACAGCGGTTGTTTCTAATTTTATTGTGTGTTGGAGCACGGATAGGCCTATTGCGTACATTGCCATGGCAACAGGGTGCCACTGCATTGTTCTTTCGGTTGACTGTTTAATGGTATCTCCTCTTAGGGCCTTGAAGCTTGTTTTGTAGAGGTCTGATGAGTGCCTATAGGTGTTTTCAACAAACATTGCAAAGCTTGGACAATTTATCTTGATGTTTGCAGTGTAGCCTTGCGGTTGATTATGTTGAATTCATTGGAAGCGTCAACCAGGAATAATGCCTCATAATCATGTTGCCCAAATATCTTTCTCATGGCATGAATGGCAGCTCCCCCCCCCCCACCCCTAGTAATGTGGCCAGCACATACTACTACTATTACTATTACCAGTACTACTTTTTTTTAATTGGCCTCCATCCTCCCCTTATAGCCATAACTTCACCGCCATTTTTATTACCTTTAAATTAAATATCCTAATACATAAGTAGCTACCCTAGCTGTGTTGTGTTAGTTGAGCCGCAGATCTATGCGGCATTCAGTGACTGTTCTACTACTACTACTACTACTACTACTAATACTAATACTAATACTAATACTAATAATAATAATACCGTCAGGGTACTTTAACTTCAAGTGAGTTAAGCTGTGGTGGCGAATCTTTAGGTGGGTATTAAGAACACCATCACATGAAGATTAGACACCCAAGGAGGCGACACTTCCGGTGACAATTCTGGTGAGTTCTAAGGTACACCATGGCTTCTTCTTGGCCTGAAGTTAGAAAACAAAACGAGACTTGTTTCCCTATAATTCAGTCAGATAGCAGTAGACCATGGCGTGCTATATCTTCCAGACTGTCGTTCTACCGATTTTTGTGGGGATTCTTCACTAGTTACCAATTGGCTTATATAACAATGACTTATAAAGTGTGAAATGGAGTAGAGGATATTTTTTTTTTAGAACTGATCCTAAGCCAACCCATGACAATAAGAATCTCTTAGAATTACCATTTAAGAAAAATTTCCCTCAAATTCCTATACAACTGAAAACCTGGAACGTTAATGTGACATTTAAAAACTCATGCACTGCAAAACAAATGTTAATTAAGAACTCCCCCAACAATGCAGGCGGCTGCGTTTACAAGGTTCCTTGCAAAGAATGTAATTTGTTCTACTTAGGCCAGACGGGTAAAGATCTTATAACTAGACTTAAACAGCACAAATATAGTTTTAGGACAGGCCAGGAATCCAATGCTCTGTTCATTCATTTGAGAGATAATAAGCATTGCATTGACTGGGATAATGCCTCCTCAATATTACCTTGTAATTCAATTGTCAGTAGGAACATTATAGAATCCAGTCTCATTATACATACGGAATCTGTCAACATGAATTTGAGTAGTGGTATGTACAAACTGGATAATTTTGTGATTAAGAAGATTTGTAACCCGGTGAGAGTGTTGAGTCATCTTATACCCTATGACCTGACTACGGACAGCTGCTGTGCTTAGAGATGGCATGGTCACTGCCTTATGACCGAAACATTATGGACACCTGCTGTCCCCTAGGGACTTGATCTCACTCGCCTCAACTGTATACATTAGCCTTGTCAAGTATTTCTCCTTACTCTGTACTCACCCCTGAAGATGTGAATTACACGAAAGCGCTTGGGAACTTTGTGTTTTCTTGTGGTTATCAACATATACTTGGATCACGCGCACCTACAGTGATTTACTTGCATATATATATATATATATATATATATATATATATATATATATATATATATATATATATATATATATATATATATATATATATATATATACAGGTATATATATATATATATATGTGTGTGTGTGGTAGGACTGGAAGGAAAGAATGAGCCATAACCACAATGAGATTCTCTTCAGTGAACATTACGGGTCAATCTATGACGTCAGTCACTAGGCCTGGCGTTACATATAACGCACTATAACACACATATTGAGAGCTATCCCATGAGGCCTATCACGTCAGACCTGGCGTTATACGTCAAAGCTGAGATAGAAAAGGTATATATTCTCCTACGTGTGGTTTTTATTACAAGCTGAAGGGATTATGGTTACACTTGTGGTAATGACTCACATGGGATATCATTCACATACAGCCACCCCAGTGGAAACTCGTACCCAGGACTAAGAATTTGCCCGCCGGTAAAATAACCACAGAGCTATAAGCAAATCACTCTTTAGGATTAATATGGAAGAACACAAATAAAAAACAAACGAATTGTCTAGATTAAAAACTATAATTAATGAACCATACTAATCAACGATCCTGTTCCCCGTCGTCGCAAGAAGGCAACCTTAACGTGTTTTCGTTCCCCCCGTGAGTTACCAACGCTATAAACTCCATCATCGTTACTGCTCCCACCGTTGTTACCAAATACGAATGACCTTTACCAAACCCACCATACTTACCAACCACTATTACCACCACCGTTACCAGCCCAAAAACAAACTACACCAACTCGAAAACGATCGTTAACACTTTCCACCTACCCACTCTCTTCTCTGCGAGCAGGATTACCAACCACCAACCCCTTCCTCCGTGACCAGCGTTACAATTCTCCACAAGCGTTTCCAGTAACAGAAAAGAGCCCCCCCCGCACTCCAAAAACACCCCTCCCTTACCTCTGCCGTCTTCCTCAACATCCAATATTTCTTCATAACAGTTCCCAGACCACTTAACTTCTCCGATAACTGTAAAATTCTCAGGACCTCCATTTGGGTATATGCAAAGTTCCACCTCCCGCCACCTTCCTCCTATATTTTTTTTCTGGGGTATAGGATTGGGGGGGGGGGGTACTTTTAGTCTCGTCTTTCACGGGTTTATTGCCAGCAAAAGTGCTCTGTATTTTCACATCGATGCGAACATTTTCAGCTCCGAATAATTAATTCCGCAGTGTTTTGCTTGGTTCTTGTAATTCGGAGGACCGTGACTGTATGCCGTAATGCCGGTAGGCATATGATAGTTGCGGTACTCACCTGTGTGTCTATTAGCAAATTTGTGTCATGTTCCAGACAGTAATATTTGGTAATCCTCCAGGTAATAATTACGTTACTACGAGAGTACTTGTGGAACGTCAGATCGTTCCATTTGCTCGTCACGTTACACAACTGCTGTAGTACACTTGGCATTTATCTTCGTGTAGATAGTTCAGTGTTTGTAGCACTGTTACCTGTCTGGACACAGCAGTCGCACTTGAGTTCATTAGGTATATATCTAAACCCAAAGAGTGGGTTTGTATTATATTTTAAAACTAAGATTATCCAAACGGAGGGTGGATGCCCTTTAACAACGTACCCGGTAATACACTGTTATCTGGTATTTAATGATAGATTATAAGAGGGTGGGATCAGAACGTCTAGTGACACATGTCTAGCATCTGAGAGGTACCTGAATGAACTGCACCTCCAGCTCATCCTTTAAGGTGACTCAAACATCAACTCATGCGTGGAGATCACTTGAAAGACATCGACTACCTGACCACGAAGTATTTTAAGCACTGCTCATACTAATATTACGGGTAAATTTTTCTCCTTTAGACACTCCTCACCTCTTTCCTTTGGCTACCCCTGACCTCTTTCCTCTAAACCAGGGGTTCCCAAGCAATTTCCATTTTGACCCTATCTATTGCTGTTCCCTATCCAGCCTATCCAGTGCGAATCCTCACCCCCACATACATACACAGAATAGAGAGAGATAAGAGCACACCATCCCACAACGATTAAACATCCTTTACTAGTCCCCACCCACATATTTTATAACCAGGACACTAAACCACAATATCCTGAAACCTTCATGTTATCAGGGCAAGCCTGACCTAGACAGAGGACTGACTGATATGACCTGACACAAGGAGACTAACTGCGTTAATCCCAGGACCATATTATATGGCTCCGACTTAACGAGACAGCACCGGTCGGCCACAGCAAGACCCAGGTGACTCCAGCGACCCCGAGAGCTAAATAAGAACATAAGAACATAAGATCATAAGAAAATAAGGAGTCTGCAATAGGCCGGTTGGCCTGTGCATGGCAGCTCCTGTCGAGAGTTACTACCACTCTCTATCATCCATGAATCTATCTAGCCTCCTTTTGAAACTTTCCAGAGTTCCCGCACTTACTACAAAGTTACTAAGCTTGTTCCACTTGTTATGAACCACGCCATCAATTGTCATGATCTACCTACCCAGCACCACGAACCACGCCATCTATTGTCATGATCTACCTACCCAGCACCACGAGCAATGCCATCATCTAGGGACGAAACCCGAGAATGACTTGTCTTAGTTACCACTTCGCGGTTTCCCTTCTCCATATCCTGGTTGTTGCGTCACCTCCTCCAAGTCTTCCTCATCAGCTCCGGATCAGGAGAGTTCAGTTCACTCTGGGAAGTGACCACTCTAGGATCACCTATCATGGAAACCTACGGCACCCTGACTACCTACCATCTTCTTCAATACTCAGCCTTACTCGTCAGCCATCTCAGCTCCACACTTAAGTATTTGTTATCCTGTATTGCCTCCCCGTGTCCACTTGCTTCAAATTGTTGTATGTTGTATAAATATGTATATACTGTTAAGCCAATGTTGCATATGTTTAGGTTAAATATGGTTAAGAGTAAATTATAGAAAGCTGAATATTTTGTAAGGAATTTATGGTACTTTATTATACACAACAAAAACTCGCATCCTTTGTCTACCCTTTTATAGTCCGATTGTCTTTGTTTTTTTATTGTTGTTGCCTGTTGGGATCTGGGTAGACTTTTAACTATATTCTAAATCCCCAACTCGTAACACACTCGTCCACCACCCTATTTGTGAACCACTTTCTTCCTATCTCCCTCCTAAACCTAAACTTATCCAACTTGAATCCGTTGCTCCGAGTCCTATCCTGCTCGGATATTATAAGAACTTTATCTATATCCCCTTTATTGATTCCTTTCACCCACTTAAATACTTCTATCATATCTCCTTGCACTCTTCGTCTTTCTATGGAATGCAAGATAAGTTTCTTTAGCCTATCCTGATATGGAAGGTTTCTAAGTCCAGGAATCATTTTTTTCATTCTTCGCTGCACCGACTCTAGTGAATTTATATTCATTCTATAATAGGGGCACCAAAACTGAACCGCATAATCGAGGTGCGGCCTGACTAGCGCAAGATATAGTTGCATTAAGACCTCTGCACTCTTGTTACTTACACTTCTAGATATAAAACCCAATACTCTGTTTGCCTTATTTCGAACATTAATGCACTGTTTTGTAGGCCGTAGGTCCGGGCTTACAAGTACCCCTAGGTCTCTTTCACAAGTCGACATCTCTAGGGTGATGTTGTTAAGGCTGTATACACTATAAGTATTTGTTGTTCCAATATTAAGTACGCTGCACTTGCTGGTGTTGTATTTCATTTGCCATTTTTCAGACCACCCCTGCAATTTATTTAGATCCTCCTGTAATGCATTTGCATCCTGCCGTGAATTAATTTGCCGCCCTATTTTGGTGTCATCCGCAAACTTGCTTATGTCACTGCTGCTCCCAGCATCTAGATCGTTTATGCAGATTATGAACAAGAGTGGGCCTAGTACTGACCCCTGGGGAACCCCACTGGTTACACGGCCCCACTCAGATTTAACACCATCTACGCTGACCCTCTGCGTTCTATCGGTGAGCCATGATTTTATCCAATTTAAAACTTTCACCTTGATACCAAGAGCCTTAATTTTTCTCAGAAGCCTCTGAAGTGGTACTCTGTCAAATGCTTTGCTACAAGTCTAAGTAAATAACATCGTAATTTTCGTCATTATCTACTACCTCGAAGACTTTCCTAAAAAACGTTAGCAGATTTGTTAGACAAGATTTTCCCTTTGTAAACCCATGTTGAGAGTCGTAGATTAATTTGCTTTTCTCTAGATGCGATCGGATGCTATCTGCTATAATTGATTCAAGAAATTTCCCCACTACTGACGTCAAACTGATCGGCCGGTAATTTGACGCTGATGCTCTGTCTCCCTCTTTTAATATGGGTACGACATTTGCCTGTTTCCACAAGTCTGGCACAACTCCAGTGTCTAATGATTTTGTAAATAAGTTTACGAGGGGTCCGCTAATCTGTTCCCTGCACTATTTCAAGACTCGAGGGAAAATTTCATCCGGCCCTGGGGATTTTGTTTTCTTTAGTTTATTTATCTTCTTAAGAACATCCTCTTTTCTCATAGTGATATTCTTTAATTTTTCTTCTTCCTTTCCCTTAAATATCAGCTCCACCTCTGGAATTTCATAGCAAATTTCTTCTGTGAAAACTGATAAGAAGTAGCTGTTCAATGCTTTGCTTATTTCTTCACTGCCATTTATCACTTCTCCCCTCCCTGACTTTAAAGGCCCAACTTTGTCCTTGACCTCTGTCCTATGTACCGGGAAAAATCCTTTGGGATTCGCCTTGGATTCTCTTGCTATTTTGATTTCATAGTCTCTCTTTGCTTTCCTTACATTTTTCTTAACATTCCTAGATAGTTCATTATACCTATTTCTGAGCTGCTCCTCCCCTCCCTTTAATTTCTTATATATTCCTTTCTTTATTCCTATGTCATGTTTATGTTTTCTGGTCATCCACCTTGGCTCATTCTTATTTGACCTATTTTTTCTGTATGGTATATTTTGTTCTTGTGCTTTATGTAGTATACTAGTGAATATATTATAGTCATGATCAATTGTTGTGTCATCTATGACCTCACCCCTTCCTACTGGGGACTGATGTGACTGTTCCCAAGTGACCTCACCTAGGTACCTTCTTAACCCCTGATAATCCGCCAACCGAAGGTTTGGGACTCTGACCATATTGTCATTGTTTTTCGTTTCCCAATTTAGGGTGAACCTGATTTCTCTGTGATCACTGTTACCTAGTTCTTCCCCTACTGTGATATCTCTGATAATATTTTCTTTATTTGTTAATACTAGGTCTAATATATTGTCACCTCTAGTAGGTTCTGTAATTAGTTGTTTCAAAAAATTGTCCTGTACTGCGTCTAGGAAGTCTTCAGATTCATAGTCACCTACAATGTTGTCCCAGTCAATATTTCTGAAGTTGAAATGGGAACATAGCGAATCTAGGGAACTCAATGCGATTCCATTTGGGGTAGCGACCCCGTCTTTCGGAGCAGCTGCTCTAGTCCAGGGATGGCCAACCCGTCGATCGTATGGCATAGTTAAACTTGATGCTCCGTCCTTCATAAGCTGCCATACAAAAATAATTTTCAAATTTTACTTATAATCATTGGGATATTATTTTTGTTTATTTTTTTCTTGGAATAGGTTTCACCTGGTTGTATTCTGAGCTGGCCTAACTAGGCGGGCTGACGGTCGCTCACTTCCTGTCCATGAAGTACTGGGAGTAAACTGAGGGCAGACTGAGTGAAATATGTAAGGTCACACGCTGGGACCGGGAGTTCTAGTGGTTACATAGAGACATTCATCTCCCCAGTATTGGGTGTATGTGATTAAACTAACCAAGTCAGGTGTGTAATCAACGCTCCTCCTGGTTAACTTACCACAGAAATCAACTCACTCACAGCCATCATCCAGTTCATCATACCTTTCATCATCATCAAAACCCCTATACCCCAAAAGTCCTATAGCGACGGACGAGTGGCGACGGGGACAGGTAGAGATGATTGCCGGAAGTCTCTAACCACAACTCTGCACTTGGGCGGCACAGATAAGATGGCCGTTTATGCACTGGGATCTAGGCGTCAGTGCAATCTTGTCCTGGCTGTGCGACTGAGCACCCCTTTCGAGGAGCCACTTTGCTCTCTCTACATGGGGAGGGGGCTAGAAAAGGTGCCCTAAAGTTAGCCTGCCTAAAAACCCAACCTGACTGGGCAACCGCACCCAGTAAGGTAATCCTTATGCGATCGAAAACGCAGTCAAAATCACAATTCTAAACAAAAACAAACCATAAAACCTCTTATGGTTGCTGCATGGAATGTTAAGACCCTTCTGGATACTGGCAAAAATGTGCATCCTGAACGAAGAACTGCCCTTGTCGTAAAAGAGCTAGCTAGGTATGACATCGACGTAGCAGCCATTAGTGAGTCCCGGCCCCCAGATGAGGGCCAGCTTGCAGAACGGGGGTCTGGCGATAGAGGTACTTTCTTGTTGAAGAGTAAGCTTGCTGCGGAGAGAAACCGCATTTATGGAGTTAACTTTGCCATCCACCAACGCATCCTATGCAGGCTAACTGAAATGCCTATTGGGATCAACGAGTGCCTCATGATGTTTCGAGTCCCACTGAATCAATCTCGTCATGCCTTTTTCATCAGTGCATACGCCCTAACACTGGATGCAGAGGATGACATCAAGGAGGCCTTTTATGCCGACCTTGACAAAGTGATAACCTCTATACCCAGAGAAGACAAGGTTGTGCTCCTTGGCAACTTCAATGCCAGAGTTAGCATAGATGCTAACACTTGGCAGGGAACCATAGGGAGAAATGGACAAGGCAAATGTAATGCCAACGGCCTACTCCTCCTCAGCAAATGTGATGCGCACAGCCTCACTGTCACCAATGCCTTGTTTCGGCAGGCCGACAAGTTTAAGGGTTCGTGGCAACGCCCACGATCCAAACAGTGGCTTCTCATTGACTACATCATTGTCAGAGAAAGAGATCGCCGAGATATCCTCATCACCAATGCCATACACCGCTCAGACCAATACAACACTGTCAGAGTCAAGCTCTCACTTCGCCCCAAACGGCGAAGGCAGCAATCCTCAAGAAGAGGTTTTAATATTAAGCATCTGGAAGATCCAGCAGGAGCACATGCATTCAGAGAGCAGCTCGAACATGGGTTTTTAAATAACCCAACAGCAAACAGCGCAAATCCCAGTGCCAAATGGAATACTCTGAACACTGTTATGACAAAGACCTGCAGAGAGACCGTCGGCCAGATCCAAGGAATACACCAGGATGGGTTTGATGAAAATGACCCGGCAATCAAAGTACTCATCGATGATAAACGTGCTGCTTTTACCGACTGGCAGAACAACCCTCAGTCTCAAACCAAAGCTGATGCCTTCCACAAGAAGAAAGCGGCAGCCCAGCGGGAACTAAATTCTAAAGACAGACTGGCTTAAAAATAAAGCATGTGACATACAAAAACATGCAGGTCAGCACAAGATGCGCGAATTTTTCAATTCCTTTAAAACATTTTATGGGCCAAGCACTCGTGGGGCAGCCCCCCTCCACTCATCTGACGGTAACTTCATAATTAAAGACGATGAAGGCCTCCTTCAGTGCTGGAAAGAGCACTACCATTCATTGCTCAACCAAAACACCGATGTAAATGTCCTGACTACCTAGCAGGTCCTTCAGCATTAACAGCTGACCAACTTCAGCTATCCTCCATCCTTGTATGAGGTAGTTACTGCCATCAAACAGAGGAAAAATAACAAAGCTTCATGGACTAATGGAATCCCAGCCAAAGTGTATAAAGCAGGAGGACCTCTGCTAACCAGCCGTCTCCGCTCTCTCCTGGAGAATATATGGGAAAAGGAGGAAATCCCCAAGCTCTTAAAGACGCTTCCATTGTCAATATTTATAAGAACAAGGGAGACCGGTCAGACTGTATCAACTACCGTGGGATCTCGCTGCTGTCCGTAGCTGGCAAGATTATCGCCAAAGTCCTCCTGAACGGACTCCTTCCTGAGGCGGAAAGCTTCCTCCCAGAATCTCATTGTGGTTTTGGACCATCAAGTGGCACCACTGACATGATCTTTGCTGTCCGTCAGATACAGGAAAAGTGCAGAGAACAGTGCCGTGACCTGTACATGGCTTTCTTCGACCTAACCAAGGCCTTCGACCTAACCAAGGCCTTCGACTCGGCCAACACGGAAACCCTTTGGTGGACCATCAGCCGTTTTGGCTGCCCACCAAAATTCATCGCCATTGTGAGGCAACTGCACGATAGCATGAACAGCAGTGTCCAGCACAACGGCACCCAGTCTGAGTTCTTCCCCATCCAAGCAGGGGTTAAACAAGGGTGCGTACTGGCACCAACTCTCTTTTCCATTTTCTTGGCTGTCTTCCTTACACGTGCCAGTGCCAAATTACCGGAGGGGTGGACATCGAGTCCGGGGTGAAGGGGACTCTTTTCAACATAAGACGACTCCAGGCAAGAACAAAGATGTCGGCAGCCTCTATTACTTAACTTCAGTATGCAGACGACCTCACCCTTGTTGCTCACACTGAACACGACCTACAGGAGATCCTAAACATCGACGCACATGCGTATGCGCACTTTGGCCTTGAGGTGAATGTACGTAAGGCTCAGATTCTCTTTCAACCTGTCCCTGGTTCAGACACACCTCCACCATCCATCCAGCTTAACGGTACTACCCTCTCTAATGTTGCCAACTTTCGGTATCTCGACTCCCACCTGTCCACCACCGCAGACATAGATGAAGAGATTCAGTATCGGATCGGATGTGCATCTCAAGCCTTTGGCAGATTCCGAAACCGTGTCTTCAGCTGTAGGGAGATGGAATTATATACAAAGCTGCATATATATATCGAGAAATGGTCCTCCCCACCCTGCTCTACGGCAATGATACATGGGTCACCTACAGGAGACACCTCAATGCACTTGAAAATTTTCACCAACGTAGTCTACGTTCCATCCTCCGAGTTTGCTGGGAAGACACCAACTGTAGGAGCATCGAGTCTACTATTATCCATGAACATCTACGCTGTACTGGCCATGTTATCCGCATGGGCGACAGTAGACTGCCAAAACAGCTACTTTACAGTCACCTAACGAATAGTAAATGTAACGCCGGCGGACTATTGAAAAGGTATAAGGATAGTCTTCAGACAAATCTGAAAAAGTGCCAAATCGACCCCCTCACCTGGGAGTCGATACTCCACTTTGTAACGCTTGGAGGAGTACCACACGAGAAGGTATCAATACTTTTGAGTTAGCCCGACTGTAAACCGAGGCAAACAAGCGCCAATGACGGAAAGA
This sequence comes from Homarus americanus, assembly GCF_018991925.1. Classification (NCBI taxonomy): domain Eukaryota; kingdom Metazoa; phylum Arthropoda; class Malacostraca; order Decapoda; family Nephropidae; genus Homarus; species Homarus americanus. Next base: position 3,865,462 of record NW_024736071.1, read on the forward strand.
CGCTGCCACCGCCCCTCCCGCACTAGATGCAGCCCTCCACATGTGCAGCGAATGTGGACAACCGTATCCGCGACTTTAGTCACCTCAAAACTCACCAACCGAGGTGACATCCCTAATAACTCATATCATTGTATCATAGCTGGATGATCGTCATACTCGATTCCGAGTGACAGCAAAGTAGTAGTAGTAATAGTAGTAGTATGTGTGTGTGTGTGTGTGTGTGTGTGTGTTTGTTAAATACATTAGATATCACCTGAGGAGGCAACCTCGGATGAGTCCGGCACTCATCAGTTTTATGGCGCCGGACCTTGTGATATGTATAGAATTTGCCGCCTGTCGTCGGAACTAGTGGAAGTCTCTTTGGTTGTGTTCCCATTCAATGTTTAGGATGTGTAGTGGGCTTAACATCGGAGCACTCCGAGCAGATGAGGCAGCTGAAAAAGTTAGAGATGTTTTAAGATGGGGACACTTCGGCCTAATGTGGCCAGGAGTACTACATAAATGACAAACAGTGGGTACTTTTTCTTTGACTTAGCTTTGCCTGCGCCTGCAGAAGGATTTTGCTGTCTTTTAGCTTAATTGTGGCAGAGCACACTACTGTTTCTTTAATAAATCCTCCTTTGTTATTCGCAGAGGATTGAATTTGCTTGACTGTGGTAGATGGGCCTATCTTAACCTTAGCCACTTTACAGTATACGTAACTTTTTTTTTATGTTCTTTCACGGGGATTTCCCCACCCGCGTACAGGTCACTGATCCACATCGGGGCCTGGGGGGCGAAAATTTAATAATAATAATAATAATTCATAGTAAATATAATTTATAATAAAAAGCAAAATAAAATAATAATGATAACAATAATAATAATAACAACACTGTAATAATAATAATAATTTTAATAATAATAATAATAATAATAATAATGATAATGATAATGATAATAATAACAATAATAATAATAATAATAATAATAATAATAATAATAATAATAATAATAATAATAAAGAAATACAATGAAATACAAAAAATTAAATAACAAATCAATAGTAAGAAACGCTATATGTATGTTGTGTTATTAAGTAAGAGAAACAATTGAGACCCTGCAACTGTGTGTAAATGAGGTAAAAGACAGATCAGCAGCCTGGGACTTGGTCGCAATATTCGTGATGCCATATGGCAGCAGGATCTACCATTAGACAACACATTATTCTTCCAATATCTTCTCAGGCGGTAGTACCTCCCTTTTTGAGAACTGCCTACTACCTACTACCTCTGAAAATAATACTAAATTGTAAAAACTTAAAGATAGATTCACAACTGGTTCCTGGTTTTCTGCCTCCAACGGATGGTAGGTCTACCTAATCAGTGTTTTTATACACGTTAAGCACTCGTTGGCGTGCACTGTCAACGCGTGCTACGAAATGGGCAGGTTTCTTACGAGGTACTCTGTTCACCATTAAATATTCATGCAACATAGAGAAGAAATCAGTTTTAATCCCTGTAGCACAAGCTGATCTCTAGGAATCTCGGAAATGGTTACGGTCTATAATTGTACGAATCTCCTCAGAGTTAACTATAAAATGGGCAATCAAATTACGAGCACAGTTAATGGATTTGCCTCGTGTTAATTCCTCACTGTTGGAAAACCATGCCTCAATAACACTGAAATCTCCCAAGAAAAAGGGATATTTTAAATCAAGTTTACTGTAAGTGTGGTTTTCAACCTGTGGGTTACCTGCGGAAGCGCTAGTCTGAGAACTATTGAGTTTAGGGCAATAACTTAAGCAATACTCTAGGAAGTTAGATGACTTCGGTCTAAGATTATAACCATGTGACATGAGGAGAAAAGAAGCATTGTACGAATATTAGTTTACACACCTGTGATAAACTAGCTACAAAGCACTGAATGATCAGAACTTTCTCTGTAATGGTAAGTATTGAATACTTCACAACACTAGTTTAATTAACACAACAATTAGAAACCCTTAACTCGTGAATGAAATCAAGACTAGCAGAGTCTCAGAAGCACTGGTGAATAGAGGAGGTGTAGGCACGATGAGTGCACTTCCGGGTTCCGGCTCACTGCTACAAGACCTACGTACAGTTTGTTACGTCCGTTGCTAAGTTACTTGTGACGTAGTAGAATTGTGTAAATAATGACTGCATTTTAACTGAAGTAAATCACTGGGAGAACTCAGCAACCGTTGAAGTCAGGTTTATAGGAACTACTGCAGGCGTATAAAGTGTGGACACTGTGAATGAGTGGAGCCGTCACAGTCTCTTCAGAGAACATAAGAAAATATGAATGGAGGAAACTGCAGTGGGCCTATTGGCCCATACTGGGCAGTCCCGTTTACACCCAGCCCCCATCGCTCATATATCCATCCAACCTATGTTTGAAGCTATACAGCATATTCGAGTTAATGATGATGTTTGGTAACTTGTTCCATTCATCCACTACTCTATTTCCAAAGCAATGTTTACCTATCTCGTGCCTAAATCTAAATTTGTCTAATTTAAAACCATTGCTACGAGTTTGCTCCTGGCTGGATAGTTTGAGTATCTTAGTTATATCACTTTTGCTTAGCCATGATTTCTATTTATATACCTGAATCATATCGTCCCTCCCTCAACGTCTCTCGAGGGAGTGCAAATTAAGATGCTTTAACCTGTCTCTGTACTCAGGGTTCCTAATGCCCGGGATTAGCCTTAACATTCTCCTACCCTTCCCTGGTCCTGTTTTGCCTCTTGTCCTCACTAACCAATTTTACTTCCCAGGACCTGCTTGTTTTTTGACTCCCACTTACCCCGACCTCTCTCTACTGGCGAAACCCCACCTTTGGAGTGACAATTTCACTCTCCAGGGATGCAAACAACGTCTTTACCCCGGCACTGGGTGGTGTTTTGTTCACGTGGTGCTGTAACTCGTCCATAGGTGTTGATATGAAATACCTCGCGTGTTAATGGAGACACCGGGTGGTGTGGTGTTCACGTGGTGTGGTAACTCGTCCACAGAATGTGATATGAAACGCCTCACGTGATCATAGCGACACCGGTTGGTGTGCTGTTCACGAGGTGCAGAAACTCGTCCATACGTTATGACATGAAGGACTTCACGTTGTCCTGGAGACACCAGGTGGTGTGGTGTTCTCCTGGCAATTGGTCGTGAAAATTTTTCTTGGTCGAGTGGCTTTGTCTAGTATATATTTTTGCTTCCTGGTCACGGGTGCAACCATAGTCCAACTTCATACACATTCTAACACCAATTTCATCTTCACTGAATTATTGTAGGAGTTAGATAGTTTCATATTAATATATATATATATATATATATATATATATATATATATATATATATATATATATATATATATATATATATATATATATATATATATATGAATTTGAGTAATAGTATGTAAAAACTGGACAAATTTGTATTTAAGAAGATTTGTTACCAGGTGAGAAGCTTGGGTCAACTTACACTCTTACCTGACCTCACTCAATGTGTTCTGACCTCACTAGGGGAAAGGTCACGGCAGGGTTAGCTCCCGAGAGATAATTATCAGATATGGCCAGTGCTATGTGCGGTCTTGGGTATGTGAGTTTGTTGACCAAACTGGAGTGGTCCATGGAAGAATTGGCGAGGGCCAAGGAAGAAATTGAGAGGGCCACATTGGAGAACCTGAAATTAAAGGTAGAGCTGGCTAGGTTAAAAGGGGAAGATGGACAGGGAAAGCCAGTGTCTGACGAAAACTTAAGCGAGTGGAAAGTTGTGAGTAGTGGGAAGACGAAGCTGGTGGTGAAGAAGTACACCAAGGATACGACAACAACGACAACAACAGCTAAGTGTACCAACTCGTTCAGTCCCTTGATAGACGAATTGGACGTTAGTACAGTCAGGGACAGGGATGACAAGGAAGGTATAAAAACTTTAATTGTTGGCGACTCACAGGTAAGGTACATGGACAGAGCCTTTTGTGGTAAAAACAAAAATAGGATGGATGAGGGTGTGTTTGCCAGGAGCTGGGGTGGGGGATATAATTGACAGGATGGACAATATCTTGTCTGGCAATGGGAACAAACCCATTATCTGCCTCAGTGCAGGAGGCAATGATATTGGTCGGTGTAGGAGCAAGAGACTTCTTGATAAGTTCAAGGCAGCGATAGATCGTATTAGGTGTAAGGGAGGGATCCCTATCATATGCGGTGTCCTGCCTACAAGGAGAGTTGGCAGTGAATGGTTGTCAAGGGCGGTTGGTGTCAACGACCGTCTTGACAGATATTGCAAGTCAATATCGGTCCCATTCATTGACAACTGGGACAACTTCTACGGCAGAAGGGACCTTTATGCTAAGGATGGGGTGCACCTGTCTCGGGATGGGGTGGCAACCCTGGCTGGGTCTCTAGAGGGGGCAGTTCAAAGGATATTGAAGTCTTTAAACTGTTAGGGGAACATATGGGCACGGGGGTGGGGGAAACTGCAGTGGGAGCGGGTAAACAAAGCAAAAGATTACAGGGAAATAGTGTTAGGAATGATGACAAAACTAAATTAAACAGAGAGTTTAAAACTAAACGGGGTAAAGGGAGGACTCAGAACACGACTAACTTAAATGTCTACTACTCGAACAGTAGAAGTAGGAGAAACAAAATGGATGATATTAGGGCCTTGGTATGTACCGAAAAAATCGATATAATAGCATTCACTGAAACATGGATCAACCTAGACTCACGCGAGTTGCCGGTCGAATACCAAATTGCATGTTACAAATTGTTCCATACCGATAGGCAAACCAGGAAAGGAGGTGGAGTTGCAATCTATGTTAGGGATAATCTGAAGTGTGAAATAAATAAGGAAATAAAAACTGAGAGGAATACAGAAACAATTTGGATAGAATTAAGCGACGGTAGGGAAAAATTAATCACAAGAGTAATATATAGACCTCCCAATCTTGATAGAGTCAATGAGCGACTTATCTGGGATGAAATGCGCAGGGCTTCCATGCACAACAAAGTCTGTATAGTAGGCGACTTTAACCTTGGCCAAATAGATTGGACTGACCTTACGGGGAACTCAGAATCACAGGATTTTCTCGAGACGATCCAGGACTGTTTCCTAAGTCAACATATAACCGAACCCACACGGGGTAATAATATTCTCGATTTAGTTCTGTCGAACAGAGAAAACCTCATTAGCAATGTCGAGGTAGGGAACGAACTTGCAAACAGCAATCACAAAGAAATTCGATTCCAGTTAGATTTTCAGGGCAGACGTAAGGAAAATTCCACTTAAGTACCAGATTTCAGAAGGGCAAACTTTGACAGTTAAAGAGGCAGCTGAGAGGGGGGGTGTCGCGCTTGGCCGTGAACCTGACAGATGACTCCGACCTGATAATGACATCTAAGACTGCCGAGTTCCACGTCAATTTAAATAATGAGTTACTTAATGCACAGAGGCAGAACATACCATACAAAAAACTCAGATCAGACAACAATGACCCTAAATGGATAAATAATTATTTAAAGAACATCATTGGCCAAAGGAAGGCTATAGGTAGAAGGATAAAGCGTGGCGAAATTTACCTCCAGGATTATTATAAGATATTGGCGAGTAGGGTTAAAACCGAGATAAGGAAAGCCAAGAGGAACAATGAGGTAAGGATAGCAAGGGAGGCAAAGACAAACCCCAAAGGATTCTACCAAATGTATCAAACTAACACAGGAGAAAAGATTGGACCAATACGGTCAGATACCGGCGAGCTCACTGATAACGACGGAGAAATGAGCAATAATTTGAATAAATATTTGTCAACAGTTTTCACCACCGAAAATTTAAACATTATACCCAAGGCACCGACTCTATTCAGAGATAGTGAAGAAAACAAATTAAGCGAGATAGTAGTGACTAGTAACGATGTTAATAAGCAAATAGACAAACTAAAGCCTAATAAGTCACCTGGTCCCGATGAGATATTTGCCAGAGTATTAATGGAATGTAAGGAAGAGTTTAGTATGCCCTTAGCTAAGTTGTTTAACATGTCCTTAAAAACAGGTGTAGTACCAGAATCCTGGAGGATAGCGAATGTAATACCGATTTTCAAGAAGGGGGATAGATCACTATCCTCTAACTGTCGCCCAATCAGTCTAACATCAATAGTAGACAAATTACTGGAAGCAATCATTTCAAACTCTATTCGAAATCACCTGTAGAAACACCGATTGATCAATGACTCCCAGCATGGCTTCACAAGCAGACGATCTTGTCTAACTAATCTATTAACATTCTTTTCATCAGTTTTCGAATCGGTGGACGAGGGGCACAATTATGATGTGGTATATCTCGACTTTAGCAAAGCCTTCGACAGAGTCCCCCACGAAAGACTAATTAGAAAGGTAGAAGCTCATGGCATCAAAGGTAACATCCTTAAATGGATTAGGGCGTGGTTACAGGGCAGGAAACAGCGAGTGAGCATTAACGGCACTAAGTCCCATAGGAGTAACGTCACAAGTGGAGTTCCCCAAGGCTCAGTACTTGGACTATTATTATTTATTATATACATAAACGACATAGATATCGGCATAGACAGCAACATAAGTAAATTTGCTGATGACACTAAAATAGGACGTGTAATTAAATCTGACGAGGACTCCGCAAAACTACAAAAAGATCTAAACAAATTTTTCGAATGGTCTGAAAAATGGCAGATGAAATTCAACGTGGACAAATGTAAAGTACTCAGTATAGGAGATGTAAATAGGAAAACCAGATACCAGATGAACAACAATGTCATAGAGAAATCCGACTGCGAGAGAGATTTAGGAGCAATGATAAGTAGGAACCTTAAGCCAAGTAAACAATGTGTTTTTGCTCGTAACAAGGCTAATAAAGTACTTGGGTTCATACAAAGGAGTGTTAGTTACAAGACTAGCGAGGTCATCCTAAAACTGTATCTTGCTCTTGTGAGACCACACCTGGATTACGCAGTTCAGTTCTGGTCACCGTATTACAGAATGGATATAGAATCATTGGAAAGAATTCAGAGGAGAATGACAAGACTAATCCCGGGCATTAGGAACCTTGAGTATAGAGACAGGTTAAAGCACCTTAATTTGCACTCCCTCGAGAGACGTAGAGTGAGGGGCGACCTGATAGAGGTGTATAAGTGGAAGTCAGGGCTAAACAAAGGGGACATTACAAAGGTACTCAAACTATCCAACCAGGAGCGAACTCGTAACAATGGTTTTAAATTAGACAAATTTAGATTTAGGCGTGAAATAGGTAAACACTGGTTTGGGAACAGAGTTGTGGATGAATGGAACAAGTTGCCAAATATCATCATTAACTCGAATACGCTGAATAGCTTCAAACATAGGTTGGATGCTTAAATAAGCAATAGGGGTTGGGTGTAAACGGGACTGCCCAGTATGGGCCAATAGGCCCGCTGCAGTTTCCTCCATTCTTATGTTCTTATGTTCTGACTACCGACCGTTGCGGCGCCTTTTTAAAGATTAGTAGGGTCATTACCTAATACCTGACCATTGTGGACCTGATCTCACCCTCCTCTGTATAAATATACCTTGTTTTGTACTTCTCCTTAGTCTGTACTCACCCCTGAAGATGTGAATTACACGAAAGCGCTTGGGAACTTCGTGTTTTCTTCTTTCCTTGTGTTATCAGCATATATATATATATATATATATATATATATATATATATATATATATATATATATATATATATATATATATTATATATATATATATATATATATATATATATATATATATATATATATATATAGATATATATATAAATATATCTTGATAAAATCACACGGGAAAAGGGAACCAACGGAGCACCTTAGCTTTCATCTTTATTCAAGACATCTTCAGAGGCAACTGGATTACATGGACAGAGAGAGGCTTAAATATACAGGGTGACCTTAAAAACACGAGGTCAGGTCATAATGATGTGTTTCGAAGCTGGATTTGGTAAAACGTTACTCTGACCACCTACGTGATACGGGTAGTCCCTATTAGAGGTTCACGGCGCCATAAGCTCGTTGAAAAGGTTTTGTGTGAAATATAACAAAGTCTAGGACTGCTTTTAGTATCCTGGTGTTCCAGCGGTTAGCTTTCCCCGGTCACAGTCATGGGCTAGTGGGCCGTGGGTTCGAATCCTGGCGGGTTGAGGTGTTGATTGTATGTAGAAGTCCGCGTGCTATTGGGCTAATGAAATATATATGGATCCTCGTGTTTCGAAGCCGGATTTGGTAAAACGTTGCTCTGACCACCTACGTGATACGGGTAGTCCCTATTAGAGGTTCACGGCGCCATAAGCTCGTTGAAAAGGCTTTGTGTGAAATATAACAAAGTCTAGGACTGCTTTTAGTATCCTGGTGTTCCAGCGGTTAGCTTTCCCCGGTCACAGTCATGGGCTAGTGGGCCGTGGGTTCGAATCCTGGCGGGTTGAGGTGCTGATTGTATGTAGAAGTCCTCGTGCTATTGGGCTTATGAAATATATATATATATATATCCTCGTGTTTCGAAGCCGGATTTGGTAAAACGTTACTCTGACCACCTACGTGATACGGGTAGTCCCCATTAGAGGTTCACGGCGCCATAAGCTCGTTGAAAAGGCTTTGTGTGAAATATAACAAAGTCTAGGACTGCTTTTAGTATCCTGGTGGTCCAGCGGTTAGCGTTCCCTGGTCACAGTCATGAGCTAGTGGGCTCTGGGTTCGAATCCTGGCGGGTTGAGGTGTTGATTGTATGTAGAAGTCCGCGTGCTATTGGGCTAATGAAATATATATATATATATATATATATATATATATATATATATATATATATATATATGTATATGTATGTACGTATATATATATATATATATATATATATATATATATATATATATATATATATATATATATATTTCATTTAGTCCCTATAACATAATGTTGAGTGTTGGAGGTCGAGAGTGACCACGTAATTCTTTAGGCTACCATATCACCTCGGGTTAGCGGTGATTGTCTGTCTCTATATTCTGTGATTTGGCTCACGTTGATGTGAGTTGCCTTTATCCCACAGCAGACCAGATAATAGAAAATCAAACATTCGATTTTACTTCATAAATTCGTGATCATTGCTTGAAACACTGGGTATCGCTTGTATTTGTATTCTCATCATAGCTGCCTCATCTAAATGAGAGTACACAAAATTATTCTACTCTGTAAACTGTCTGTAGTAATTCGACTTGGGTGGTAGGGGCAGGAAGGGAGAGGGAGTGGGTGGGTAGACAAGGTTTCCTCCTGCTCCTCTGTCCAGGGTTGCCGTCGCATCCACTGCGTAATATAGAACTTAATTAGTTAACATCTTTTAGCAACAGCTTTGCATCTCAAATTGCTCATTTGATAATAATAATAATAATAATAATAATAATAATAATAATAATAATAATAATAATAATAATAATAATATTGTCATTATTTATCTATTTAACGTCATTGTTTGGCACAACTGAACTATATGGTTTGCTGATTTTAAACCAGACAGTTGACAACTGAACCATTCTAGTTCCTATCAAGTATGTATAACAATATATATGTGGTGCACACTTCCTGGTTGTTTTGATTGCTAATTAATCCCTTCAGTATGTCGTCTTCTTTTCTACTGTATTATACCGCCAGACGATTTTATTCAGCTGGGGAAGTTTCAACTCATAGTCAAGGGGTTAAACAAAACTTCGCTGTTTCTACAAGATAAAGATTTAAACATATCCATAATCCATTTGCTCACAAATGCCCGCTTTTACAAAGGAACGCTTTACTTAGAACATGTATTCATCACCCTTTCATCCTATTGTAAATTTTGTATTTTCATCTGACTAGCATTAGTCGATTACACTCAGTTGAGGAAACACTGTCGGTATTGCCATCGTGTTGTTCTCCAATGTAATCTCTCCCAACTGATATACCATACACTTTCAGTCCTCACCCCCAGTTCCCCCCACCACAGTACAAAACCTACCCTGACACAACGCACACCTTTCTCCCGCTCGCTCGCTCGCTAGCTCACTCACTAACGATGGCTTCGAAATCACACTTCAGAGTTTGGGGTTCATACCTCAGGGAGAGAGGATTGACAACGCTAAGTGATAAAGTCAGGAGTGGAGTCAACTGTACGTGCTTTATCATTAGAGTACATTTGTATAGTTCCTAACTGAGATTAATTTCCCTACACACGAAAAAGTATTAACATACCGTACTGTACAGTATTTGCATATTTAATTAAAGTTTTCGAATAATTTCTGGAAGTTGGTGTCGCAAAATTGAGGTCAAGACATAATTATGCTAAATAGTCATCAAATCACTCTATGATTTTCACGCTCTTATACGGGGTGAGGGGGGCAAGGTGAAAGGTGTGAGGGGGGGGGGTAAAATGTAGGGGGCGAAGCTAGGAAAGGGAAGGGAGAGCAGTTAAAGCGTGGTTACCGCACTTTGTTCCTCATTGTGTGGTTATTATTTAGAATCCTGTTGTAAAGAGTTATTTTCATATCTATTGAAAGGTATGTAAAAAATAATGTCAAACAGCTTGAGAATGTGTGTGTATATGTGCGTGTGGGGGAGTGGGGGAGAGTCCTTAGATATAGTATTAGTTCTGCTCACAAATTTACCCGAAAACAAAAGGAAAGTTGAACCATTTGAGTGTTGACAGAAGGAAAATTTTACAGTGAGGGGTTGGACGGCTGGCCTCTAGGGTCGCCTGGCAATAGCTTTTGTTGTTTCAACTACAAATATTTTTTCCGATTTTTATTTTTTTGGGTGTAGTTTTAAATTTCAGAAACCCCACTGTTCTTGTGTGGAAAATAAAATTATACTGATAGAATTGAGAATTGTTTCAGGCTGAATGAACTTAGGCAAGCATTAAGATATAAATGGTAATTTATTGTTTACTGGACACATACAGTCCGATCACATCTTGGATATTATCAATATTATGAAACATAGAAAAATAGTAAGGAGGTCGTAAAATTTCAGTCTATTTAAGGAAAATGTTTATCCATCCATGCATTGCAGAAAAAAAGTATCTCCTCAACTTCATTTCATCCATTGTATAATAATGTATAATAAAAATCCTTCTGTTGGTCTTTAGTATGTATGTATGTATATATGTATGTTTGCATGTAGCCGCAGGCTATCAGAATGCACTGTATATGTTATCGTTTCGAATGCAGAGTAGAATTCCAGCTGGGATACAGAGAGACAACTCGGTACACATCGCCACAGGGAAAAAAATAGAGGGCCACCAGTGTAGCAGGAAGTAATTCTGTATCAGGACGACCATGAACAGGAACTCTACTTAAGACTTAATTTTCAATGGCCTTTTTTACTGGGATAAATCGGAAACGCAATTAATTGTGCATTATTTTCCCAAACCCTCAATACAACTCTGTGTTTTGGGGGAACATCGATTTACATTTTTATTTTGTCCAAAATTAAACTTGCCATCATCTCTAGGACAGGATAAATATATATCCTGTTTAGAGATTTCAAAGTTCATGTTCAAATATTCTTCTCTGCAGACGAATAGCTTCAGTATAGATGTCGTTCGAGTTCAACTTTGAAACAACATGCAATACTAATTTTCACCGAATAAGCTAATATTTGCTAAACATTTTAAGAAACCACCAAAAGAGCGTATTTATAGAATTTGTTTTTAATAGGGAATCGTGTAAGATCACTACCCCAGTTATATCTGACCTATGGGAACGGCTCATTTGATACATTTAATAAATCTATTAGTTGAAATTCATGTGTTCATGAACACAATATATTTTGACGCAATTTACAATTATTCATGATTCCAGCTATTTTGGATTTCACAATGGCTGCCACCAAAATTGGTTATTATCAATATATTGACTTCCAAATGACACATTTCATGAATCTTTGAGTAAAAAAATTCATGCTTTCTTGGCAATAATGAAATGTTGCAGAGAAAATCTTTGAACACTTGTAAATATCTGGCATTCCTACTTTTAGATCATATATATGGTATATATCTAAAAACGCTGATTTTCATCACATATTATGTCGGATCCACAAAATAAAAAATAAATAAAAAAATAACCTAATCCTCCCAAAAATTCTGAGAAAAAACGTTAAAATTCCATTCCTTCTCACCTAATGATTCTCAGGTACTTACATGCCCGATACTGCCAAGTGTCCAGGGAATTTTGTCTACAACTGAACAATCGCCTCAAAGGGTTTGCGTCTCCTCCCAAACCTAAATGAGATATTGCTGAGACAATAAACTACATACAGTACACCAGTGAACTTTCTTGATTATAATGTCCCTTTCGAGAGGATATTATGCATTTATCCTTTATAATTCCATTTTGAACATACAGTAATTCTTTGTGGAGGTTACGTAGCAAAATCATGTATGTACAGTCAGCCAAAGATGCACCGACCTCACCCTGGGTCTCGTGTTCGTAATTTTACCTGGCAATACTTGAAGGAAAGAAGGCTGTATGTAAAGGTGATTGTGATTGGTGAATTTATTTTCGTCTGTATCGCTGTCAGGATAAATATTAAGCAATTCAAACGTAGCATTTTTACAATAATATATTATTCATCGTTATTTAAGATCATGTCAAGTTTCCAAATATTCGTATATTTGCTTAAAAAACTAAGAAATTATATCAATGAAATGGCAATGCAGCTACAAGTAGGGCTGCCACGAGATTCTCACATCAAATTTCAAGAATATACAGTATGTTCCACGTTTAATCTTGAGTGATTCATGAAGGAATTAATTGTCTTTACCATGTCAGCATTACATAACATAATTTGACGTAAGTTAGAGAGCAGACACTGTAATAGACTCAGCTGACACAATAATGGCAGGTGGTATCCCTGCACCAGAGCGGCACGGATGTGTGGAGAAGGGAAAACACTGAAGTGATCATTTTGGCGTTCTACTAACTGCATTGATGGTATTATTATTAATAACTCAGTGAATGGAAGAGAGAGAGAGAGAGAGAGAGAGAGAGAGAGAGAGAGAGAGAGAGAGAGAGAGAGAATACTAATATATACTTGATGAGGACTCAGAAAGGGGTTGAATAGTTCTCAGTTTTTTAGTTTTTTTTCCACTTCTTTTTTTCTTTTCTTTTTTTTAATCATATTGCAATAGCCCCTGTCTCATAGACAGAAGCATTATATAAATGGGTTAATTACACTTGATTTGTATACTCTATCATCCCCTGTAACTTTCCACTGTCTATGAGGTGACATGATCATATCACGTGATTGGCAGGCTCCTTGAGGTGCGGCCCAGTGACTGTTTAGTTCAGCATTTTATATGGCCAGCGCTCTGGGGGCATTGTTACTCAACGCCTCACACAGATCGGACGTATTTTAAAAGGCCTATTTAACATAGCCTCCGTCCTTCTCTTAACACTCATAGCTACAGTGATAAGTTACAGTGAATTACATTTTGGAACTGTATCCTCGATAGTTCCTAAATAAAAGGAAAACAGATAATTGGGTTTCTTTACCGAAACCCTATATAATATAAATGTTCCAAGCCTCATTAACCTAGACAGACTCAGTAGTTAAAGGGCCTAGAACATTAAGGTGGCAGCTAGTGGTTATGGATTACGACATTCTGGTCTGAATACACATTCTACATAACAAGTCATCAGTGTTTTACGAAACAAGAAAAACAAAAAACAGTGAACTGTTATATGAAATATCCAAGTGTAGTGTTAGATCCCATAGTGAGACGTTCTAAGTTGAGTGACCTTCATTCTGTCACCCAAAGAGGTGTGCAGAATTATTTCCAATAACCAATTCTGAGTTATTGTTGACTTTATATCTTATGGGAGGTTGGTAATACCCCTGTTTGGCAACGAGAGTTGGCAATCAAGAATTTGCGTGTTCAGCATTGGGCATCCTGTGTACCGGCGCTTACAGTGTTGTCACATACCTACGAGGTTTGGCAATATGGGACCTTCCACAATTGTTTAAGAAGACTGCTTTGGCCGTCGTGACTGAAGATTGTACAATCTCCAGGTGCCCTCAGCGAGTCCTATATATACTGTACAGGACTTCAGAAGGTTTGGCACACAGAAGGAGCGACATCTCATCAGTGAGCAGGTGACCAGACACTTCGACACCAGCAGTCAGCAATTTTGGTGGATAGTGGACTCCCCGTCGTAAAGTGGACTCGCCCGTCGTCATCTTGCAGCGTCTTTTGGTTGCTTAGCGACCGCAACGGAGGAAGCGAGGAAGCTGAGGAAGCTCTCCGACCGACCTTGGGAGGGCACCTGAGGCAAACAACCCCACCAAACCCCACCCCCACCTGAGACCAGTGGTGGCAGAGATCCGTTTTCTATGAAGACGACCAACTCAGTAAATAGGCATTTAGTCATACATTTTATATATATATATATATATATATATATATATATATATATATATATATATATATATATATATATATATATATATATATATATATATATTTCATTAGCCCAATAAAGCACGCGGACTTCTACATACAATCAACACCTCAACCCGCCAGGATTCGAACCCACGGCACACAAGCCTATGACTGTGACCGGGGAACGCTAACCGCTGGACCACCAGGATACTAAAAGCAGTCCTAGACTTTGTTATATTTCACACAAAGCCTGTTCAACGAGCTTATGGCGCCGTGAACCTCTAATGGGGACCACCCGTATCACTTAGGTGGTCAGAGTAACGTTTTACCAAATCCGGCTTCGAAACACGAGGATCCATATATATTTCATTAGCCCAATAAAGCACGCGGACTTCTACATACAATCAACACCTCAACCCGCCAGGATTCGAACCCACGGCACACAAGCCTATGACTGTGACCGGGGAACGCTAACCGCTGGACCACCAGGATACTAAAAGCAGTCCTAGACTTTGTTATATTTCACACAAAGCCTGTTCAACGAGCTTATGGCGCCGTGAACCTCTAATGGGGACCACCCGTATCACTTAGGTGGTCAGAGTAACGTTTTACCAAATCCGGCTTCGAAACACGAGGATCCATATATATTTCATTAGCCCAATAAAGCACGCGGACTTCTACATACAATCAACACCTCAACCCGCCAGGATTCGAACCCACGGCACAAGCCTATGATGTGACCGGGGAACGCTAACCGCTGGACCACCAGGATACTAAAAGCAGTCCTAGACTTTGTTATATTTCACACAAAGCCTGTTCAACGAGCTTATGGCGCCGTGAACCTCTAATGGGGACCACCCGTATCACTTAGGTGGTCAGAGTAACGTTTTACCAAATCCGGCTTCGAAACACGAGGATCCATATATATTTCATTAGCCCAATAAACGCGGACTTCTACATACAATCAACACCTCAACCCGCCAGGATTCGAACCCACGGCACACAAGCCTATGACTGTGACCGGGGAACGCTAACCGCTGGACCACCAGGATACTAAAAGCAGTCCTAGACTTTGTTATATTTCACACAAAGCCTGTTCAACGAGCTTATGGCGCCGTGAACCTCTAATGGGGACCACCCGTATCACTTAGGTGGTCAGAGTAACGTTTTACCAAATCCGGCTTCGAAACACGAGGATCCATATATATTTCATTAGCCCAATAAAGCACGCGGACTTCTACATACAATCAACACCTCAACCCGCCAGGATTCGAACCCACGGCCCACAAGCCTATGACTGTGACCGGGGAACGCTAACCGCTGGACCACCAGGATACTAAAAGCAGTCCTAGACTTTGTTTTAAAGGGGAACGCACCGCTGACCACCAGTCTAGGACTGCTTTTAGTATCCTGGTGGTCCAGCGGTTAGCGTTCCCGGTCACAGTCTTCGTGCCGTGGGTTCGAATCCTGGCGGGTTGAGGTGTTGATTGTATGTAGAAGTCCGCGTGCTTTATTGGGCTAATGAAATATATATGGATCCTCGTGTTTCGAAGCCGGATTTGGTAAAACGTTACTCTGACCACCTAAGTGATACGGGTGGTCCCCATTAGAGGTTCACGGCGCCATAAGCTCGTTGAACAGGCTTTGTGTGAAATATAACACAACTTCACACTGATAGGACATCGTGTAAGTTATATCAATTGTTATAAATGCTTACTTAATATAGTTTCCAATATATATTTCTCATCAGTTCTGCTTATGATATTTTAATTATTTTACCTGTAATTAATATAAGTTTACTGTAAATGTGAGGCAAGAGTAATGTTATTTGTGTAACTCTTAGTGTGACCCAATAGGCACTTAATGGATAGTTTTTTAATGTCATCGTCTTGGGACATTGCAGATTTGGCGGAGCGTTATGTTGACGATTCATGTGTAGGTGATAAGGTTAAAGTTGCTCCTGCAGAGATTAGTGCAGTAGATGAGTCCAAAACACAGGCGCAGGCGCAGTTCGACATTTCTGTCAAGAGTAATGAGGATATAATAGACCATTCATTTGGCGACTTAAACCGTCGTACCCTACGATCAGGTAACCAGTATAGTACGTCGCCTGATTACAAACAAGTTATTCCCTACAGTGTGTCAAATACATTAGCATCACCTCCGCCATTAACAGATCATTCAGTTAGGATTATGTTTGTTGGCATGGCTGCTTCTAACAATAACAAGTTTACTAATCCCGCAAGTGTTGTTCACGTGATACCACGTGGGGATCAGGTTCGTGATTTTACGGAACACGACGATTATATATATATATATATATATATATATATATATATATATATATATATATATATATATATATATATATATATATATATATATATATATATATATATATTTCATGTAAATCCACAATGACAACGTGGATAAGATAAATCTTGATAAAATCACACGGGAAGATGGAAACAACGGAGTACCTTAGCTTTCGTCTTTATTCAAGACATCTTCAGAGGCAACTGATGTCTTGAATAAAGACGAAAGCTAAGGTACTCCGTTGTTTCCATCTTCCCGTGTGATTTTATCAAGATATATATATATATATATATATTGTAATGCATTTCATAAGGGCATGTGAAGATATTATGCGCAATGTCCATATTACTGAAGATTATGATAAGAAAGCGTTCATTCGTTCTCATATCCTGCAGGATAGCTTTGTGAGTCTGCATCTAAATGCGAGTGGACTGGTGGACCCTTAATATGATAATTTCAAACGGGCTCTTATTGGTATTTGTGAGTCTGGGTCCCACTTAGGCCAGTTTCGTTGGGTTTTTCGGTAGCTTGATAATTTAGCACCTATGGTTCACGCAGAAACATCGATGTGGGCTGTCTCAATTGCTGGTGAGGTCAAACAGGATATGCAAGCAACTTTCCGAGGATCACAATGGTATGATGACGATGGCAAAATGTCACCGGACAATGTGGAAAACTTGATAGAACTCATTAGTTTTCTGATGGAAGTTCGTGACCCAATATATTGTCGTGCTCAGGAAGTGGAGTGTGTACCGTCTGCCTTGCTTATAGATTACGCAAATAAACTTGCGCCAAAGACGGCTCGTCCTCTGACGGCACGTACTTACCAAGCTACGACACCTGCACCGTTAGCACCAATGCAGCCACTTGTTCAACACCAAGCTCATTACGATCCAGGTAACAAACATCGACGGGCTGTGCGGCGTACCCATTGTAATAAGAGGGGTCATACAGTCGATGATTGTTACCAGCTCCAGGGTGGTGGTGTTAGAGTTAAGGAGAGAAACCATCCCCCCACCGGCTCTCAGCAAAAACATTGAGCACCAAAATATACTCGTCGGCGGCCAAGACTACGTCTCCACCTGGACCGGCGGCAGGTTTGTGGTGTGGGTTCCATCAATCAGTAACTCACAACACGGATGAGTGTGATATGATGCACAGGGCTAGGAGCGTGGACTCAGGAGTACCCCAGGTAACACAGCAGCGTAAAGCGCGTCGTTATCAGTATAAAAAATCTGGGGAAGGCCAGCGCATGTCAAAAAACGAAGAAGGATAGGTACATTGGTACCTACATCCAGCAGCACCTGTGTGGCAGCCTCTTTAATAGCGGCGCACAGTAAAGCGAAAGTGTTGTCTGTTCCGGTGAGAGTTGGAGATATCAGATTGGCCCTGGATATTGATACGGGTGCATGCGCAAATGTATTAGCTTTGGCATCCTATCAAGAGTTACAACGTAGATTCCTTCACCGAGACTTCTCATGGAGACCTACTGACGCCGATCTCGAAGGAGTATCCGACAGAACGAATTGCATAGATGTTCGTCCACGTAATAATGCTATTACGTTTAAGGGTGTTTCCTACAACGCTATGCGTAATTCTGCACCATTGCTCTCCGCAAGGTCGAAAGTGTTGGCCACCATTCCCATTCGGAGGAAGGCGAATAATGTGTCGAAGCGAGCTCAAGACCTCACACACTCACTTTCCCAGCGCGATTATAGCAGCGAGAGTTGGAAGATTGTACCTGCAGTATTAATGAGTACGCTCCATTATCAGAATGAGGAATTCACCAAGGCCACTGTAGTTTTACCTGACGTGTATCCGGGGACTGATGTAGCATGTCTACCGGAAACGTGCAAGGTTAAGGGTTTGTCGTGCGAATCGACGTTGAACACGATTAGACCTGGTGGTTTAGCAGACGTTCTAGTTCTTAACAGAACAGGCGCTCCTAGGATATTGAAAGATGTGTGTTATTTGTGTGATTTTCTGGCTTATTACAACAATGTTGTATCACAGCCTATGCAATTCCCAGTTGGTAGTATTGTTTCTCAATCTCAACAAACTAGGCAGGAGAGGATTGATCGAATAGCACCACATGTTACGGTGATTGATCATCCTCAAGGCAAGAAACGACTCTTAGAGCTGCTTGCCAACTACAGAAACATTGTAGCTTTACCAGGGGAACAGTTAGGACACACAGATTTAGCTTCACATAACATATCTTTAAAAAAGGGCACGAATCCAATCTACATAACAGCTTACAGACTACCACATAGCCAGCGCGCTATAGTTCAGGGTATGGTCTAAGATATGTTGGATGAGAAGGTTATCACACATTCTAAATCTCCTTTCAATAGCCCTTTATTCTTAGTCCCAAAGAAGGATGGCGGTTGGAGGCCAGTTATTGATTTTAGGCGCGTCAATGAAAATACGATCCTGGATAGGTACCCTATGCCTGTCTTGAGTGATATGTTGCAGTCCTTAGGCAAGGATAATGCTGTGTTTAGCAAATTAGATTTGCTTAGCGGGTATTGGCAAATACCACTCGATGAGAAATCCAGAGAGGTGACTGCTTTCAGTACTCCTTTGGGCCATTTTGAATTTCTGCTAATGCCTTTTGGTCTCAGAAATGCCCCACTGACGTTTCAAAGGATGATCAACACCCTGTTTGTGGGATTGATAGGTACCACAGTCTGCGCTTATTTGGATGATCTCGTAGTAGTTAGTAAGGATGTCGATACCCATTTGATTAAACTGCGTAAAGTGTTAGAAAAACTTTCCACAATAGGTCTTAAAATTAAACTTTCGAAATTTGAGTTTTTAAAATCCAGAATCCATTTCCTTGGTCATGTAGTTGACGTTGACGGCATTCATGCAGTTGATGATAAAGTAAAAGCTGTATCTTACTTTCCACATCCTACATCGGTTGATCAAGTGCGTAGCTTTCTTGGTTTATCTGGATATTATCGTTCTATGCAACATTACCGTCACCCTTAACAAGGTTACTAAAGAAAGATGCAATGTTTGCATGGGATTCTGAACACGAAAATAGTTTTGTGGCATTGAAGACAGCACTTACCAATGCCCCTGTTCTGGCATTCCCGATTACACTCAAGCTTTCACTCTGTGTACCGACGCTTCTGGTCAAGGAATCGGAGCTGTACTCATGCAAGTGGATCCAAGAGGAAAGTTTAGACTGATAGCTTTTGCAAGTCGTAAACTTAATGATGCCGAGACACGTATAATGTGTTGTCTAATTGTAGACCTTGCTGCCATATGGCATCACGGAAATTGTGACCAAGTCCCAGGTTGCTGATCTGACTTTCTGCCTCATTTACACACAATTGCAGGGTCTCAATTGTTTCTCTTTCCCTTGAAAACACAACATACATTTATTGTTTCTCACTATTGATCTTTTTTTTAATTTTTTAATTTCTTTATGGTTGTTTGTTATTATTATTATTTTTATTATTGCAGTGTTATTATTGTTATTATTATTATTATTATTATTGTTATCATTATTATTATTATTATTTTTTTTTTTTTTTTTAATAAAAATTTTACTTATTATTATTATTATTATTATTAATTTTTTTTTTTTTTTTTTCGCCCCCTAGGCCCCGATGTGGGTCAGTGACCTGTGCCCGGGTGGGCTAATCCCTGTAAAAATAAAAAATAAAAAAGAAAAAAATTAATCCTGACTTCCAAATATACACCTCAATCATATCGCCCCTCACTCTACATCTTTCGAGGGAGTGCAAATTAAAATGCTTTAACCTTTCTCTGTATTCAAGGTTCCTAATGCCCGGGATTAGTCTTGTCATTCTCCTCAGGATTCTTTCTAGGGATTCTAGATCCAATCTGTAACACGGTGACCAGAACTGAAATGCATAATCCAAGTGAGGATAACCTCGCTAGCCTTGCAACTAACACTCCTTTGTGAATCTAAGTACTTTGGTAGCCTTGTTTCGAGCAAATGTACAGTGTTGACTTGGTTTAAGATTCCTACTTATCATTACTCTTAAATCTTTCTCACAGTCGGATTTCTCTACAACAACGTTGTTCATCTAATATCAGATTCCTCTGTTTACATCTCCTAGACTAAGTACATTACATTTGTTCACAGTAAATTTCATCTGCTATTTTTCAGACCATCTGAAACATTTGTTTAAATCTTCCTGTAGTTTTGCGGAGTCCTCGTCAGATGTAATTACACGCCATATTTTTCCCCCTTGACCTTCACTAATTGGGCCCTCAGAAGGACACAGACCTGCTCACAACTAACACTAGCCATTACTGATAATTAACCTCCGGGAGCTAAATCGGCCGTGACCTTTCCTCTACCAAGGACAATTCTTGAAATGACACTGATGTATACCGGCGACACAGCACGGCTAGAGACAGCCCCTCAACCAGGCCACAACATGTGTCACCAGGCTAGCCATCTCTGCTCCAGCACGCTGCACACTCGTTAACTGCAAAGACCAGTTAACCCTACTTAATACCTAGTAACAACCATCATGCCCTTTTGATTCGAAATAACACTATTTCGACAAGTTAAATCCCACACTGGAGACAAACCTCTTTTATTATACTGGAAATAGCCCACCCGGGCATAGGTCATCGACCCGAAACGGGGCCTGAGGGGGGGTGGGCAAAAAATAATAGTAAAAATAAATAAAAATAGAAGAGAAAAAGACTATAATAATCTGCACTACGAAGATGCTGGAAAACTAGGTTTTTGAAGTGATACAGATTGTAGGAGTATTGAAACACAGTGTGAGGAAAGAAGGATGTGCTATTACGGGTTATTTTAGTGTGACCGACAACCACACAGAAACAGTGGGCACCTCAGTCAAGACGAGTGTTACGAGCCTACGGCCTTGCCGGCGGTACACAGGATGTCAAATCTACCGAACATTGCCCGTTAAAGTACCTGTACAAGAGAGAGGGTGAAGCAACATTACGGCGAAGAGAAAGGGAAGAGAGGTTATTAACTAAAGGAGGAGACTTAATAAGACGAAATGCCTTTGATTCGACCCTATCTAACAGTTGGACAGAAGAAGAAGCACCCCAGATATGAGAACATTACTCCAGGTTTGGACGAATGAATTCCTTATGAACTTGAAGCAACTACTCGGGAGTGAAGTAGTTACGCCGTATACACTGGTGAAAAAGGCATGGCTTGAGTGATTCAGTGAGACTTGGAGCGTCCTGAGGCGCTCGTTGATTCCAACAGGCGTTTCAGTTTCCCTATGTAGGATGCGTTGGCAGATGGCAAAGCCAACTCCATAAATGCTGTTCCTCTAAACAGCAGTTTACCTTTCCACACGAATGTATAGCCGGACCTCTGTTCTGTGAATCGACCCTCGTCTGGGAGCCACAAGGACGCCTTTTCATTCAGGAGTCACTTGTGCCAGTTTGCAGAAGGGCCCAGACATTTTAGGCAGTTACCAAAAGTGGTTGTATAGTCTGTTTTTGTTTTAATCTGTTGTGATGTTTACTACCGTGTTAGGATGATCTTACTGGGTATGGTTGCCACTCAGGTGAGATTTTAGGCAGAATAAGTTTAGGGCACCTTTTCTAGCCCTTTCTCCATGTGGTGAGTAGAGTGGTTCTTGGAGAGGGCTGCCTCGTCACACAAACCGGACCGGATTGCACTGCTGCCTAGATCACATTGCATAAACGACCATTTTATCTGTGCCGCTCATGTGCAGAGTTGTGACTATTAATTCCGGGCAATCATTTCCTGCACTCGTTTGTCGCCATGTAACTTTTGGGGTTTAGGGGTTTTGATTATGATGGAAAGTGCGACATGCTGGAAGAAGGCTGCACGTGAGTTGATTTATGTGTTGATTAAGGAGTGTTGGCTGCAGCCAAACATCTTGGCTCTCCCTTTTCCTGATCCAGTGGTGCAAGTAACGGCAACAACTGGGGAGAGGGAGAGTTGCAATAGACTGCTGGTGGCCTAGTTTGTAGCTTGTCCATCTTACATTGCCTTCATCCACCCGAGTAGTCGTTGGGTTTTCGTGTTGGTCACCTCCCGCCTATTCTGCCGTTGGGGTCTTAATGGAGTTCTATAAGCATGTGTTGCACAACGCAGCTGACAGCAGGGGTTACCAGATGATGTGTATGGCCATTATCTGCCTTACAGAGCTCAAACCGGTATTCTGTCTGGCGCTTCTCTCATAGCTTTTCACTGAAAAGTGTGACTACAAAGCAGTGGCAAGCAACAACCCGCTCGTCTGCCCATCCTCTCATCCCACTGCCCAGCCCAAATACATATGCACGCACACACGCACGCATGCACTCACGCACGTATGCACGCACGCACGCGCACAGGCACACTTCACCCTTGACCATCGAAGGGTCAAGACGTACCCTGGCGCTGCTCTGGCAGCAGCCAGGTCAACTGTTAAGTTGGCCCTTACCAAGTCCCTCCCCTGAACCCCTCCTCACCACCGGAATATCAACAAGTTCTCGCCAGAGGTTACAATTTCATATAGAAAAGAATGGAACCAGTGTTGAACAGTGATGAACAGTGGTGAACAGTGCTTAAGCCAGTGAAAACAACTCAACAGTAACAGCTGAGAGTCGTACACAAGTTAACATTCACACAGTGAGGTCTCAGGTACCCAGTGATAACTGCCCGTGAAACCCAACTAGTGGAGCAGCTAAATGAAATTTTTCAAGAGAATCATGCAAATGGTGCTACAAGCACCAAATTTGGCATGGTAATTCTCTAATGGTTACTAGTAAAGTCTGCCTCTTTGGCCATTTGAAAATCCAAGATGGCGGCCATTTTTCAAGATGGCCGCCCGGACCTACGGCCTAGAAAACAGTGCGTTAATGTTCGAAATAAGGCAAACAGAGTATTGGGTTTTATATCTAGAAGTGTACGTAATAGGAGTGCAGAGGTCTTATTGCAACTATATCTTGCGCTAGTCAGGCCGCACCTCGATTATGCGGTTCAGTTCTGGTGCCCTTATTATAGAATGGATATCAATTCACTAGAGTCGGTGCAGCGAAGAATGACGAAAATGATTCCGGGACTTAGAAACCTTCCATATCAGGTTAGGTTAAAGAAACTAAACATGCATTCCCTAGAAAGACGAAGAGTGCGGGGAGATATGATAGAAGTATTCAAGTGGGTGAAAGGAATCAATAAAGGTGATATAGATAAAGTTCTTATAATATCCGAGCAGGATAGGACTCGGAACAACGGATTCAAGTTGGATAAGTTTAGGTTTAGGATGGAGATAGGAAGGAACTGGTTTACAAATAGGGTGGTGGACGAGTGGAACAAGCTTAGCAACTTTGTAGTAAGTGCTGGAACGCTGGAAAGTTTCAAAGGGAGGCTGGATAGATTCATGGATGATAGAGAGTGGTAGAAACTCTCGACAGGAGCTGCCATGCACAGGCCAACCGGCCTATTGCAGACTCCTTATTTTTTTAGGTTCTTATGTTCACCTTCAAAAGTTTATTTTTCTTATAGAAATTGATGTAGCTGGTCAATCTGAGTGATCTTGGTGTCGATATGTATGTTTTCAAGCATGCTCAGATGATTTTTTTATAGTTTTCAGTCCATTGTAAAAATTTTATCCACATAAAATGACACTTTTAGTAAAAAAATATAACATAAAAGACCTTACTAAAAAAAAAGTACTCACTATTAGCACTGGTTCCTGTGACTTCTCCTGACAGTACATCTTTGTGCAGATACTGCTGTTCACATATGCAGCTGCAAGGTGCTGTGCAGGAAAGTCCAGAGCGAAAGCATTTGCATCTCTGGTTGCAGTCTTTCTTACAGGAACATTTGGTCAGCTCCTGACAGCATGTCGCAATCGGGGGAAGAGTCGTCCAACGTATCTGCCATGCCTCTCCCTTCTGCGTCCATCCCCAGTTGACAGGACTGCTGGTTTCTGGATTGGAGATTGTTGCCTGGCCCCAGATGATACCACCCTGGTAGGCAGCTTGCTTTGCATGTTCCTTGAGGGCTGCCTGGGTTGGTGAAATGCAATCATATGATCTCTGCTTGCGGGAAAAGAGATTAATCTTGCCTCATCTACACCAGTGGCTGCACTAGATCTGTCGTACAAATCTTTCCAGCTTCTGCAGGTCAACATCAGCAACTGTTATTTGACATTGGCTGAGTTTGGTGAATGTTTCTGAAACTTCATCACAGACATGCCATGTCTGCCATGCAGATTTATTTCCATTCCCACGGAAGCCAGACACAACGTCAGTGAACGCATGAAAGTATAGGATCCCACTAGCTTTCTTAGGCCCAACCGCAGAAACTACACCATGAACTGGAATCCATCGATGACTGGCTCCTTGGCCAAAGGCAATCCACATGTTATCAAGAACAAGCTCCTGTAGTGATGGCAATACAGATATTGCTATGACGACCACATCACTGTCATTGGCTTTGATGATGAGGGACTTGCTACCTTCCATTGCTGCATCCCTAACATGCACACATATTCGTGTGTCTGCTTCCTCATGACAGCATGGAGCCACAGCTTCTAGGGACTTCTCTGTGTTGCTAATGGCATTTTCTCCATTTGTCACAACCACCGTGCTTGTCGTCTGTGCTTCACACATTTTCTCCGCGAGAAAATGGAATAGCTTCTCCAGTTTTTGGGAGTCTTACTTGTTCCTGTAACTCTTCTCCTGATCCCCTGTCCTCGTTTCGACCTGGCTTCAGACTTCAAAATTGAGTTTTTGTACACATCTAACACTACATCCACCCTATTGTATTTGGCACCATAGAATTCCACTTTGGGCAGGATGTCTTCTCTGGCATAGGCATCAAAAGTCTTTGAGGTGCGTGGAGGCAGGGCATTGATCACTGCTGAGCCATCTATGATGTGGTTCTCTCTCTCTGAAGCATTCACTTGTGCTCGAAGAATTTCAGCCAGCTGTGACTTCTGACATATATAAAGCTTGCCATTGTCACTGAGGGAGGCAGGAGCTGACTGGTTCTCATGCTTGAAGAATTCTTGCAAGTCATACTATCTGTTCTGACTGGAGATGAAGAGTCGCGAGAACAGCTGACAGTCATCTTTCAGTACCTTCTCTTTGGAACTGCTAACATCGTGGTCTTGTTTGAAGAAGGAGGATCTGTTTTTCTCGATTGGATAGTAGAACAGACATTTACCTTCATTCTTTAGTCCCTCTAAGAATGACTGAAGTTGCTCTTTTTCTCTGTCATGGTGTGTACCAACCATTTTAGCAATATCTGGATCTACAATGTTTTTTGTGTCTAACACCAGAAGGTCAGATGACTATTCTTGGAAAGGGTTGCCCATCTCCCGCAGCACCTTGGAATGTGCTTCCACCTTCTCAAAGAAAGATTTCTGGGCACTCAGGGTCTGCTCATGATGTCGGCTGCTGGTGGTGGTTCCATCTTTTGCACCTGACGCAGCTTCATATCCAGCAACAAGACGACTCACTTCATGTCCAGCCACCATCCACCTACGAAGTGCTGCTGGGTGCTCAGTCAACCCAATTGCTCCTCCATCGCCTTTAATCACTGCATTGTTTTGTTCATGGGTTTGATCAATAGCAATGGCAGAGAACTCTCTTCCCGACTTGTGGACAACAAGGTTTCCCTTGTAGAACTCCCTCGCTACCTCTGGATGTTGTTGCTCAAGGCACATCATGTCTCGAAGGAAAATTGGAAGCCAACGGGCATAATTAACATTGTTGTTTACAAAGAAGTAGGGGATCAGCTCTGAGAGTGCTGGTAGAGTTTGAAATTGCCTTCCCTGAATGAGCGGATCAACAAGAAGATGGTGAGCTCCATGTCCAGCACAAGGTTTCAGAATTGGAACTGTGAACTCTCAAGCCTCCGTTGTTTACACCATCTTGGATTTCCAAATGGCCAATCAGGCAGATTTTACAAGTAGCCCCTAGGGTATGATCATGCCAAATTTCATGCTTGTATCACCATTTGCACGATTTTTTCATTATCCGCTCTACTAAACAGCAAGCAGCGATGTGGTAATCCGTCCACGATAGGGAGGCCTGTGACAGCACCTGACTGTACACCACTTATGTGAGTGAGATCCTGTGACACCAGGCCACGTGGTACCCTCATTCACGTATTGAATGAGTTACTACAGCACCACGTGAGATCCCTCATAACACCACCTGTGAGGTAACTACTGCACCACGTCAGGTCCCTTATAACACCATCTGTGAGGGAATTACTACACCACGTGCGGTCCCTCATAACACCATCTGTGAGGGAATTATTGCATCACATGAGGTCCCTCATAACACCAACTGTGAAGGAATTACTATACCACTTTAGGTCCCTCACAACACCATCTGTTAGGGAATTACTGCACCACGTGAGGTCCCTCATAACACCACCTGTGAGGGAACTACTACACCACGTGAGGATCCTCATAACACCATCTATGAGGGAATTACTACACCACGTGAGGTCCCTCATAACACCATCTGTGAGGGAGTTACTACACCACGTGAGATTCCTCACAACACCATCTGTGAGAGAGTTACTACATCACGTGGGGTCCCTTATAACACCATCTGTGAGAGAGTTACTACACCACGTGGGGTCCCTTATAACACCATCTGTGAGGGAGTTACTACACCACGTCAGGCCCCTCATAGCACCATCTGTGAAGGAGTTACTACACTACAACTCTGCTGTTCAACACCTCAGCCCACAAGATCTACGTGAACACCACTCTAAACATTAATCTGTATGTCCACTGAATGTTCCTTTACCTTACTCTGATGAAGGCTTTTGATAAACCACTAATGTCAATGTATTTAATAAGTCATTTATGTCCAATGTATATTTTCAGCCTTCGGGATGCATAACTTTTTCGATAAACCGTTAATTATTATTATTATTATTATTATTATTATTATTATTATTATTATTATTATTATTATTAACACTAAGCACATTATAAAAAATATTAAACCTTCAGGAATATAGTGAGGATGAATCGGTGGAGTCTCGGGAAGGATCTTCACTCAACAGGAAAGAACACCCTCGTGAAGCCTGAGGTGGGTAGTAAGCAGCTGGCGAAGTTCTTTGTGCGTGGCTGAACATTAAGCAACTGATAATGGCCTTCCGCAACATTACCCCGTAAGCCCCAGTAGCATCGGATGTGTGCTATCTCGTGAAGCAGTTAACACAGCGTTCGGTTAACATGGCTTGGCTGTGTGCTCTCTTATGGCGCAGCTAAAACAGCCTTAGCTTTAGATAGATTGGTTGTATTATCTCTAGTGGCTACGTTAACAAATATCCAGCTTATGATGGCTAGAAAGAGTCGACTGTCTAAAATTTTGAATCAGTGATACTGTTTGACCTATGACTACCACTGCTGCATCCAGTCACTACCACTGCTGCATCCAGTCACTACCACTGTTGCATCCATTGTAGGAAGTAGGTATGAGGCAGCTACCAAACAGGGAGGTACTACCGCCTGGGAAGATATTGGAAGCATAATGTGTTGTCTATGGTAGACCCTGCTGCCATATGGCACCACAAAAATTGTGACCAAGTCCCAGGTTGCTGATCTGACTTTCTGCCTCATTTACACACAATTGCAGGGTCTCAATTGGTTCACTTACTATTGACAACACATCATAGATATATTGCTTTTCACTTTTGATCTTTATTCATTTTTGGATTTCTTTATGTTTTATCATTATTATTATTATTATTATTATTATTTATATTATTATTATTATTACTATTATTATCACATTTTCGCCCCCCAGGCCCTGATGTGGGTCAGTGACCTGTGGTGGGATAATCCCCAAAAAAAAAAAAAAAGTCACTACTACTGTTGCATCCAGTAACTACCAATGTTGTATACATTCATTACCATTGTTGCATCCAGTCATTACCAATGTTGCATCCAGTCGCTACCAATGTTGCATCCAGTAACTACCATTGTTGCATCCAGTTACTATCAATGATGCATCCAGTCACTACCACTGTTTCACTCATTCATTATCAATGTTTCATCCAGTCACTACCACTGTTGCATTCAGTAACTACCACTGTTGTATCCAGTTACTACCATTGTTGCTTCCAGTTATTATCATTATTGCATCCAGTAACTACCACTTTTACACCCTGAAACTATCAATGTTGCATCCAGGCACTACCACTGTTGCATCCAGTCACTACCACTTTTGCATCCAGTCACTACCACAGTTGTATACAGTCATTACAACTGTTGTATCCAGTAACTACCACTGTTGCATCCAGTCACTACCACAGTTGTATACAGTCATTACAACTGTTGTATCCAGTAACTACCACTGTTGTATCCAGTAACTACCACTGTTGCATCCAGTAACTACCACTGTTGCATCCAGTAACTACCACTGTTGCATCCAGTAAGTACCAATGTTGCACCCAGTCACTACTACTGGTGCATCCATCCACTACTGCTATTGTATCCAACCACTACCAGTGTTGCATCCAGTCACTACCACTGTTGCATCCAGTCACTACTACTGTTGCATCCAGTCACTACCACTGTTGCATCCAGTCACTACTACTGTTGCATCCAGTAACTACCACTGTTGCATCCAGTAAGTACCAATGTTGCATCCAGTCACTACTATTGGTGCATCCATCCACTACTGCTATTGTATCCAACCACTACCAGTGTTGCATCCAGTCACTACCACTGTTGCATCCAGTCACTACCACTGTTACACTCATTCATTATCAATGTGTCATCCAGTAACTACCACTGTGGCATCTAGTTACTGATAGGAGGGGTGGGGGGCGTCTATACTCCAGCACTTCTGGAGTGGCAATTACTAAGTTTCAGCAGGCGGATGGAAGGACATTGAGGAATACAGCATTAACGGTACACGTGTGTGTGTGTGTGTTTGCGATTTGGTGGGGTGGGGGAATTGTTGTGTTATCACAGTGGTTTATTATCTCGTAATGTCTGGACAGTAATGACAGTAAAAATGCATAAATGGTTCAGACCTGAGGCACAAGCTGGAAATATCACCCTAATGAGCGGTAATACATTCTACTCAGAATTTGTGTTTTATCCAACGCAATTATAACCTTGCTTAATATATTCTGCATTGTAACTGTACTGGTAACTCCTTAACCCTCTTCCACCTCTCTAGCCCCTGGTCAGAGCCCCAATCAACCCCCCCGCTCCCCACACTCTCACTCGTGAATGCTTCAGATTCACGATTCGAAAATCCCGGGGACCACACCACACGGAGAGCGTGGACAGACAACGCTGGCAGTAACAGTTAGAAGTGGAAGTGGCTGAACCATCATTCTAGGCAAAAATAGGGTAAAGATGAGTCTGCAGTGTTATGTGTTACCTTAAGTATCTCCCAATTAAAAAAAAAGATTTTTCTCGGCAGTTTCCTGGAAAATGAAGATGGGGGTAGTGAAGGAAAAGGGTCTAGGAAGCTTGGAAATAATGAGGGTAATTGAAGAACACACTTGTTAAGAACAAGAGGATGAAATATTATTTGATTCGGGAGTTTTGTTAGGGCCTAGATGTCGCTGGAAAAATATTTTATTGTAAATAGGATTTACAGATAGGGGAAATGACGGGGAGCTAAATAGGTTGAAGGAGTCGTGTAGTGGGATAGTTACCTGCATCAAGAGTGGATTTTTGAACAAACAAAGGGCCAAAGTGATTTGTTTTGCCAAGAGATATATTGGCATTAGTAAGATTAAGACGAGTTAGAAGTGGAATGGTTAGTTTAGAAGAGATGAGGTAATAAAAGACCTGAGGGATTTGCTGGTAATGGATTGTGGTTGTGTTGGTAATACATTTTCTTTGTTTACTGAATATAGTGACGAATCTTTTGTGTGTCTCATGGCTGGCATTACATAAGCAG
The DNA here is from genome assembly GCF_018991925.1 of Homarus americanus. Classification (NCBI taxonomy): domain Eukaryota; kingdom Metazoa; phylum Arthropoda; class Malacostraca; order Decapoda; family Nephropidae; genus Homarus; species Homarus americanus. The sequence goes on from NW_024736071.1 coordinate 3,896,112, forward strand.
TGTCTCTCTATCATTTTCTCCATTTTCAGTGGCTGCTTACCATAGTAAGTTGAACCATGGAGGAGAGGCAAATTATTTATGGTATTAGTCAAAGATGAATATTTTCATTTAAACAATGATGCAGTAATTTCAGTAATGTTTTAAAGACAGTTGAGAGTTTTAGTAGTGATTTTTTTTTTAGATCTGGCGAGACTATGGGGAAAAATCTTAAAATTTGGTGGAGAAAAGGGAACTGGGGATTGATGTGCCATTAAGATATTGGTTTAGATAACACATAAAATATACTCTGAATCAGAATCCGGTCAAGTGATTTAAGAGCCATTTATGAGTAAGAAAATTTTACCTACTCAGTGGAAATAAAATGAAGAGGAATGTTGGCGATATCATATCCAGAAGCATCCAAGAGATGCAGCAACACAGATAATCTATGAATTGTTATTTAGTATTTTAATTTATTTATAACTTTTCGAGAAAAAAACAACTGTAAAATTGGACGGCCTTTTTCAGGGGATTTCGTTTTATTTGTTAAGAAGGTGGATACTGGATACATGCCTTGAAGACCGTATATATTCCTCATAACAACCCTAAGCTTTCTTATGTGTTAAAGTTGAGATCGTCATAAGTCAATGCTACATTTTTGTAGAAAACGGCACTAGGAGTAAGGTAGGAGCAGTAGTTTTACCAGGCAGTTAGGTTGCATTGAAAATTTTTAACTTGTACCTAACACCAATATCTCTCTTTTTCTAGACAAAAGTAGACAAGGAAATAAGAAATATATAAGCGTTTAAGAACTTGATGCGTTAGAGTGTGACGCAGCAATTATCTGATGTGTAATAGTGAGAACAAAACAAATCAATCATGAAATCAACCCACTAAGTAGGGTACTTACTATCGTACTTTCACAGAAAACCTCCGCTTGTTACTGTAGCGCGTGTGTTGGGTCAGGTGTCTCGTGATCAAAAGTTCAGGAGACAAAAATGGCTGTGGAGCAGTGAACGCCCACTGTATTTTAGGCAGGGCTTATCAAGAGGGAACCCCTTTCGTGTCTACCCTACCCCGAAACACACAAACTCATCTATATTTAAGTAAAAATACAATTATAAATGCATACTGTACTGTAGACGCATGCATACATAAAAATATACGTCTATTTCCATTTTCCGCCGCTTCCCTGCAGCCAGCACTCGTAATGCTGAAATTTTCCAATGTGCACCATTGTCACTCCAGAGCTAATTCTGAAAGCAGACTTTTTTACCCTCGTCCAGCAGTGCCAGGAGTGTTTTTTCTTAACCTATATCATTGTCTGTCTGTCTAACTGTTTATATTTTATTGTTCAGTTGATTTTCCTCCCAAAGGATGATAATTAACCCTAAGAAATCATACTATTTCTGAATCGCAAGACCCATATATAGGCCTTTGGAAGGATAAATTTGTAGGTGGCCCAGTTTATTTTTGTATCAATACTCATTCTAGTGATACTTCAAATTTATAACAAGTTTATTTTCCAAGAATAAATCAACAGGGTATGAAAACTATGGCAGTTTTAAAACTCAATGTATAGGTACGGTAATGAATATTAACCTGATGTCAGATTTGTTGAGTTCTTGAGTTCTCGAAATTATAGAAATAAACATCACAACAGATTTTGGAAAACAAAAAACTGTAAAAGTAAAGGAAATTATCATAATTCTGCAAAATTTGAACATTTAGTTATATATTGAACATCTTTGTGTTGCCGCCCTCGTCCTCCAGGTCCATCATTCACTTCAAGAGATTCTTCCTATTTTGCCCTACAAAGCGTATTTGCTTTTGTTCACCTTATTTGGTAATTAACACCTGTGTGGGTCTTGTATAACGTAATATTTCGTACACATCCACCTGAGGGTTTTTGACTCGTGCAATTGTACAGCCACAACACCGCCCCTTTACTCAGCGGTAATCAAATATAGGCCTTATTTGATTTTTAGATTTTCAAAAGAGACTTGTATACCGGGTGACGAGGCCGTGATTATTCACAAAACGAGAAGTCATCATCTGGAAAACGACTGGAGCCTTGGGTGGGGGTGTGCTGACCTGGGGTTGAGTGGTGTGGGTTAGGGTAGGATGGGGTTGGGTGGTGTAGGGTGGGGTTAGGATGGGGTGGGCGAAGGCGAGGGTCTTTATTGAATCAATATTGTACCAATTTGTATCTAGCTAAAATCACCAGCGTCATAATACTTATATTTCTCATTAAAATCCAGGTAAAGACTTATAATCTCCGAACCAGAACCAGGAACCGAACCCAAATTCTCTAGGTAAAAACAGGTGTGTGGTTAGGTTAATTCAGAGTGGATAAAAAATAATGTATGTTGCTCAATATTAATTTAATATGACACCCGACAACGTCAGCATAAGGTCAACACATCGGGTACAACATCAGGCCAAATGGTATATTTTTATCATGTTTGGTCATAGTGCCAAGTAGGCGAAGGCGCACGGTGCTCGACGGAAAAACAAAAGCAGTGTCAAACACTGAGAAAAGAGAGTATTTTTGAAAAGGAAAACTACATGTGTTTGGACCAGACCACCTAACAAAAAGAACAGGATCTCTGCTCTGGGCGTTAGTGAGTCTTGATTCTGGCTGGCAACAAATAACCGTCACTATTACTAGTTAGTGAAGTTATCATCATACAGAAGGTGTAACGATAACATATACAGAGATGGCGTCACACACGGCGGCAGTTAGGGGGATGATGTGAGCAGGTCCTCGAGTGTAATTATCCGTAATGTGGGTGAAAGTGAAATTAGGTCCCACAAGCATGATTGCCTGTTAGGGACAGTTTGGTTACAACACACTGTATACTAAGCCTTCGGAGGCAGCATAGCGGTACTGCTCTTGACCGGCTTCCCTTTTCCACTTCCCTTTGTTGTAAATCTTAGATACACCATTTACAGCTGGGTGAACTGGGAGCACCTGAAAATCGAACCACCGACCGGAACAGGGGGGACAGCACCTTATCCATTTGTTGCCAGAAACAGAGCAACCCCTGCTATTAGGTGAACAGCTTAATGTGACAATGGTATATCGTGAGAATGACCCGTAATAAGAAGGGTACGTCGGGAGAGTATTTCTAAGTGAGAGTGACTTGCCCTAATAATTGGATGACTGGATATAGTACTGGTAGTGGCTGACTCTGATAATGGGGTTACTGGATACAGTAATGATAGTGATTGGTTGAAATAAAGCGCTGACTGGATACAGTCACGGTAGTAAATGTTTCTAATAATAGGGTAACTGGATATAGTACTGGTAGAGACTGACAGGTAGTGGGGTGACTGCCCGTTATAGTAAAGGAAGTGACTAGCTGCAACAAATGTACTAACTGGAGGCAACAGAGGTAGTGATGGGATAAAATAGTAGCAGTGACTGGATGCAATTGTAACAGCGAATAAATGCAACAGTGGTAGGGAAATGGACGCTACAGTGGTAGCGACTGGATGTTACAGTGGTAGCGACTGGATGTTACAGTGGTAATGACTAAATGAAATTATGATAGCGAATTGGATGCGATAGTGATAGTGACTGGATACAATAGTACTAGCGAAATGAATACAACAGTGGTAGTGACGGGATGAAACAGAGGTACTGACTGGATGAAACATTGATAGTGATTGGATGTAACTGAGGTAGTGACTGGATGCAACATTGATAGTGATTGGATGTAACTGAGGTAGTGACTGGATACAGCAGTGATAGTGACTGGATGCAACAGTGGTAGTGATTGGATGTAACAGTGGCAGTGACTGGATACAACAGTGGAAGTAATTGGATGAAACACAGGTAGTGACTGGATGTAAGATTGATAGTGACTGGATGCAACATTGACAGTGATTGCATGTAACAGTGGTAGTGACTGGATGCAACATTGATGGTGACTGGATGCAACATTGATAGTGATTGCATGTAACAGTGATAGTGACTGGATGAAACAGTGGTAGTGACTGGATGCAGCAGTGGTAGTGACTGGATGCAACATTAATAGTGACTGGATGCAACATTGATAGTGATTGAATGTAACAGTGGTAGTGAATGGATGGAACATTAATAGTGACTGGATGCAACATTGACAGTGATTGCATGTAACAGTGGTAGTGACTGGATGCAACATTGATAGTGATTGCATATAACAGTGGTAGTGACTGGAGGCAACATTAATTGTGACTGGATGCAGAAGTGGTAGTGACTGGATGCAACATTAATAGTGACTGGATGCAACATTGATAGTGATTGCATGTAACAGTGGTAGTGACTGGATGCATCAGTGGTAGTGACTGGATGCATCAGTGGTAGTGACTGGATGCATCAGTGGTAGTGATTGGATGCATCAGTGGTAGTGACTGGATGGAACAGTGGTAATGACTGGATGTAACAGTGGTAGAGACTGGATGTAACAGTGGTAGTGACTGGATGGAACAGTGGTAGTGACTGGATGCATCAGTGGTAGTGACTTGATGGAACAGTGGTAGTGACTTGATGGAACAGTGGTAGTGACTGGATATAACAGTGGTAGTGACTGGATGCATCAGTGGTAGTGACTGGATGCATCAGTGGTAGTGACTGGATGCATCAATGGTAGTGACTGGATGCAACATTGATAGTGATTGGATGTAACTGAGGTAGTGACTGGATACAACAGTGATAGTGACTGGATGCAACAGTGGTAGTGAATGGATGTAACAGTGGCAGTGACTGGATACAACAGTGGAAGTTGAAGGTTCCAAGTGTTCCCTGAAGAAGGCAGTGATGGGTAGGGAAACACCGGGTAACACTGAAGTCCATTTATTAAAGGATAGGAGAAATACAAGTGGTGACTAGCGTGTGCCATGCACGGCCCACAGAGTCAGACTGAGACTGCCTTGCCATATGGCAGCCTCGGGGCAATGTTGCCACATAACACGTGCAGTGTTGCCACGTAATTACATATATAATGCTACTCGGCACAGTAGCTTATTTACAGGGTTGCTACTCGGCACAGTAGCATAGATACATAACCTACAGAAGTAATTGGATGAAACACAGGTAGTGGCTGGATGTAAGATTGATAGTGACTGGATGCAACGTTGATAGTGATTGCATGTAACAGTGGTAGTGACTGGATGGAACATTAATAGTGACTGGATGCAACATTGATAGTGATTGCATGTAACAGTGGTAGTGAGTGGATGTAACAGTGGTAGTGACTGGATGCATCAGTGGTAGTGCCTGGATGCAACAGTGATAATGACTGTATACAACAGTGGTAGTACCTGGATGCAACAGTGGTAGTGACTGGATGCAACGTTGATAGTTTCTGGGTGTAAAAGTTGTAGTTACTGAATGCTACAGTGGTAGTGATTGGATGCAACAGTGTTAGTGATTGGATGCAACAGTGGTAGTGACTGGATGAAACATTGATAATGAATGAGTGTAACAGTGGTAGTAACTGGATGCTACATTGGCAGTAACTGGATGCTTAAATTTATTGTAACATGGAAACTATGTAGAATTTGACCTTTTACCAAAGAGACATTGTGGTTTAGAATTATCCAAGGATTTCATCCTCAATTTAATTTACTCTTTGCAGAATCACCCTGTACATGGTGTCCGTTTACGACAAGGTTGCATATATGGCCCAATCAATAACAAATGTGCTATAATTTTATTACATAAGGATCGTCATAGTAACATTCTTACCGAATTTTACTTATGTTTTATTGTCTAAACATGAATTCATATAGGTTGGTCCATTGCTCTATCCATTTTAAAATCAAATTAACAGTATATACTAACAGAAAGGCATAATATAATGATTAACAACAAAGCCCAACCATTAATTAAGCAACTGCGAACTAAGTAACCAAACACCGATCACTTTTACATTCATTCATAATTTTTACTACGTTATATAGTAAACAAACGGCCTTGATTTGCCAGCTGTGTCCAGCAGTGTTCGAAGAATCTTGAACGAGACTGTACATTGTAGAAAAAACAGGTGTACAGTGTGTGTGTGTGTGTGTGTGTGTGTGTGTGTGTGTGTGTGTGTGAAAATATTTACATAGGGTGTCAGAGAATATGTACAATATGTGTACACGGTGTGGCACCATATTTACAAAACATACACAGTATAGGGTGAGAGTATGTGTACAATATGTAACAGCATATGTGAATGCCTGTAGTACCAAAACCTTGTGTGTGTGTGTGTGTGTGTTTACACACAAAGTGGTGATATGCGTCTAGTGTTTGGCAGCATTATGGTAGTGTTAAGGTGCAAGCATTGCTTGCTTCCCTCTCTTTCAGCTACCGCCGCTGGCTAGCCCTCGTGGTGAACAGGGAAACAGCTTGCATAAGTCTTCCCCTGCCAGTACACAGCCTCTTCACCAACAAGACTCCTGCTGTACCTCCTCGTGGCAACACACGGTAGCTGGGTGCCTCGTGGGCCCAGTGTAACAGCACCATTTGCATTATATAAATATTTACCCAAATGTATTATACCAAATTATTCACCAAGTTATTCAACTATGCCTCAGCTGTTGACGTTATACATGGCTGAGGTTGCATTTCCTTCGGGGAGCGAGCGAGGTCTGGCTGAGGTCAGCTCATGTTAGCACAAAAGTATATCTGACGTTTCCTTTCTCACACCCCAGAGGGCAGGCATGGTCAACCAAATCATAACATACCTGGCATGCTCCTCATCTCTCTCTTGATAATAGAGGCTTGGGAAAGATCAGACTCATATCACTTGTTATTCAGTGAGTACCTCACTTAAGTGTTCTGCTGTAAGTGCACTAAGACACTTTCCTTAGCAGAGAAGGTACAATATACTCTCAACTGAACTCAGTACCTGTGAAACTATATTTTTCTACAATAAAGAAAAACCAACAAAGTGTTTACTTCAGCCCTGCCACTTATTAATTCCAGAACTAACATATGTATTTGTGTGATGTTTATCTATAAAAAAGGACCAACACACCAGGCTAGACCAACAGGGGATCTCGAAGTAGCAGTGGACCCCAGAGGGACGGCACATATGCCCACTGGCATGTGGACACGTCCTGGCACCTACCAACCATTGCCCCACTGTCTTGCAGATTAACCTTAGTAGGTATAAGGTTATGGTTGAAAATCCCAAACGAAAAATCTGCGGTGGTGCCCCGCATCAGGCAGACATGCTTACAGAGCTCCAACAAGATCTCAACGACTCCACAGGCGGACGAAGGCAATGCATGATGAACAGGATACTAATGTGAAACCCAACAAACTAGGCTATCGGCAGTCCATTGCAACTTTCCCTCTCCCCAGTCGTTGCAACACATGCAACCTGCGCTCCTGCCTCACCATATAAATCAACTCATGCCCAGCCATCATCCAGCTCATCATACCTCTCAACATCATCAAACCCTTAAACCCCCAAAAGTCTTATGACGATGGACGTGTGGTGACAGGGACAGGTAGAGATGACTGCTGGGAGTCTCTAGTCACAACTCTGCACATAGGTGGCACAGATAAGATGGTCGTTTATGCACTGGGATATAGGCAGCAGTGCAATCCAGTCCTGAAAGAAACGTCCTGAAAGAAGAACCGCCCTTGTGGCAAAGGAGCTGTCTAGGTATAACATCGACATAGCAGCCATTAGTGAGTCCCTTCTCCCAGATAAGGGTCAACTCACAGATCGGGGGTCTGACGTACCTTCTTCTGGAAGGGTGAGCCTGCTGCGGAGAGAAACCGCATTTATGGAGTTGTCTTTGCTTTCAGCCAATGCATCTACACAGGATAACTGAAATCCAATGCATCTACACAGAAAAACTGAAATGCCTATTTCGAACATCCAGCGCCTCTTGACGTTCAGAGTCCCACTGAATCACTCACGTCATGCCCTTTTCATCAGTGCACACGCCCGGACACAGGATTTCGACCCCGACAGAGTGCTAATCTCTATCCTTGGTAACTTCAATGCCGGAGTTAGCAGATATGGTGACATTTAGCAGGGAACCATAGGGAGAAATGGACTAGGTAAGTGAAATTCCAAAGGTCTATTCCTCCTCAGCAAGTGTATTGCACACAACCACACTATCACTAATACTACATCATTGTCAGAGAAAGAGATATCCGAGATGTCCTCTTTACCCGAGCCATGAGTGGCTCAGACCACTATGACACTGATCATCGGCTCGTCAGAGCCAAGCTATCATTTCACATCGCTCCAAAATGGCAAAGGCAGCAAGCCTCCAGAAGAGGTTTTAACACTAACTGTTTTGGCTGCCCACCAAAATTCATCGCCATTGTGAGGCAACTACAATGGTGGGGAGACGCTGCCGATATTCCTCCCGCACTAGATGTAACCCCCTACATGTGCAACTTCTGTGAACGATCCTGCCCGTCCCGTACCGGCCTCTTTAGTCACCTCACATTGTATCATAGCTGGATGATAGTCATACTCGATTCCGAGTGACAACAAAGTAGTAGTAAGTAGAGTGTGTGTGTGTGTGTGTGTGTGTGTGTGGGTGTTGTGAACGTGGCGTGGCAGCATTACTAAGGGTTAGTAATGTATTGTACGTCACACCTTCTCCTCCCCTCCCACATGTTGCTCCACCCAATTTATGGGGCCTCAAGGAGGAAAGAGAGAGGTTAAGGGAGAGTAGGTAAGGTGAGAAGGGAAAAGATGGGAGGAGAGGGTTGGGAGGTGGTGATGGAGTGAGATGGTGAGAGAAGGAGAAGGAAATAATTTGAAGGGGTGGAAGAGGAGAGGAGAGGAGAGGAGAGGAGAGGAGAAGGGAGCGATGAGATGGGGAAGGGGAGGGGGTAAGGCTGGGAGGAAAATATTGGTTAAAAGAACAAGGGAGAACAATTAAGAGCAGTGATGGAGAGGAGAAAGGTTGGAAATTTACCTCCGGTGGGTAACCCGGAGTTATATAGCCAGGGTGGTGTAGTCACGTGGGTTGTATATCTTGGTGTCTGGGAGTTATGTATGGTGTCTGGGCGTACTTATAGCAAAGCTTAACTAGTACCTAATACCTGGTTACACACACACACACACACACACACACACACACACACACATACACACTGCTCTGGGTGCATGATATCGCTAGGTTTTACTATACTGTCGATTGTATGAATTGTTGAGGATGCATTTTTTTTAATTGTTTTCCTGTATATGATGCGACGAAGTAACACAGCATCATACTTGTGTTTTACCAAATATGTGATGGGGCAAGATTACCCAGTTATGATCAATAAACTGTGTCAGTTTTATGACGTGACGAAATTATATTGTGTTACTCATGCACTGTACCGTGTATTGAATATAACAAGATAACGATATTTATTTTTATAAGTAACCAGTGTGCAATAGAACAAGGTATTATAATTATGATCTAAACTTCCCGAAAACTCATTATTACGTCTGTTGTGTCTGTCACTGCCATAACAATGCTTCGTCATTTTCATTTTAACCTTTTAATTTTCAGAATGGAAACCTTCCTTCCCATCAACCATTCTGCTGGTATCATCATTTTTGGCGATTTCAATGTGTGTTATATAATAATTATGGCTTACTCAGGCGATCGCTCTCTCTTTTCCAAGTGTGGTTTTACACCAGATTCTAACACATTCTCCTCCTGTCATAATATCCCTCCCCATCTCAGACACACACTAAATGCTGCTGATAAAACTGACTGGGACGGTTTGAGGGAATTTCACTCCCGCTCCACCTGCCACTTCAGCATCTAAAAACATTTAATTTAGGTATAGAGTTCTGTAATTATCCGAGAAACCAAGATACACGTTCTGGTTCACGTTTCCTGCCAAAAGAAACTCAAACTTTTCATAACCGCACCAAACATAATCCACAAAGTAAAACAAAAAGATTTCTCAGTCCATTTGTAGTATATCCATTTGATCATAGGCCAAAATGTATTAAAACTAATGAACTCTCCATACTTCTCTCTCATCTGCCCTGATATCATGAGCAGGATGAAAACTAGCAGTTAGCAGTTACTCATGGCGTAATATAGGGAACCCTCGTGATTGGTTGATATCTCGGCTGCAAGTCAAGGTTGTGGCTTCCGACAGGCTGGTCGGCAGAGGGTAACAACAGGAGGTCGCGGTGTGAACTTCACTGGAGGTGAGAGAGTATCGTGTATTTTAAGATTATCCAAACCTACCCGGCAGAGTATTTGTGAGAGTGTAGATTATACCAGACCGGGAAGCCAGTTGGTGGAAGTCTCGTTTGAGGGACTAGCAGGAAGTAAAGGTATAGTGCACTTGGAGGTCTCTACTTGTGTGTGGCGCCGGTTAATGAGGGGTCGGAGTACTCGCACTGTAGTGCAGGAGCACTGTCGGCATTAGCAATAGGGTTCACCCTGTTAGATCGTTGATTTTAATGTAATTTGGTATTGTCTGTGCTTGTACAATGTTACAGGGATAGGGAAGACTAATTCAGGATTTATCCTTCATAAGAATATTTTCATAATATCTTTATTTGCTGGTTGGAGTATTGTTACCAGTGTATGTTATATTTGGTCTGGGTTATCTTTACTTTGTGGGTATTGTATGTTACTAGTATTTGTTAGGTTAAGTTGTATTATTTTTTGTATTGTCTGAATATATTATGTTATGGTTGTCCTGCCAAGTGGCTAATATTTTCTTTGTATTTAGCGATGCCATGTTAGGTGGGTGCCTTTGGTTATTATGTAAGATGTCATAATTTATAGAAGTTGGTAATATGTATACCTATAAAGTTGTGAATTTTAATTTTTCAATATTTGATATTTTATACAGTGTTTATTATGATCCTGAAAATGAACGTATATTTGAAGTTGAATTGGAAAGAACCTGTGGCATTAGTCAGGGTGAGAATATCACAGGTTAATATGACACCTGATCATATAAGTGCCATCACAGCTCAAGATAAAGTAAGTCTACTATGGCTCCTTGATTTGGTAAAAATTCAGCGAATAATTCTGCTAGCAATTTCAATCGCAGCACGCCATTCATCATGCCAACCTTACTCCAAGCAAATGCCAGCGTGACAAACTTCATCATTCACCTCCTTCCTTCTTCTCACTTCTCGTTAATGGAACGTTCTACCCTCTCACATCACCCAATCTACGTACAGCTTCAATCAATCAATCTGAGTACCGTTCTCAGGCTATTTTTACAAATTCTCCAAGGTTTTATCAATAATCCTCTGGCTGAGTGCAAAAGGCGCCAGTCGAAAAACAAAAATTTTCAGGAGAGGCAAAGGAAGACTTTAATTTCTATTAGAAAATCACAGGGGTACCTAGTGACAGCACTAGGAGTCCGCTTCCTCTATCAAGGAATAAATATTGAAATTGAAATTATATTATCAGCCTTTAGATATATGTTTACAAAACAATTGTAGATGGAAGCCCCACTAGTGGAGAACTTTGTGTGTTAACAGGAGGTCCCTAATGCAAACTGGATGTGCCTTACGAGTATCATTCATATGAATCTGGCCCCTTTTGCAATAAAGTGAGATGTAGTTTTGAGTACAACAATACACAGTGGCCATTTTAACAACTAAAACTCTATAACATTGAATACGTTATTAAATGTTGTAAGTATTCATAATGTAGGAAATGGACACAAATTTGATGTTTTCATTAAAAATAATATTTTTTTAACAATCAGTTAGAACATGATAATATACTCAATAAACTGTTATATTTCAGCACTATCAAGCCTCCATTAGCTACTAGACATCGTCTTGAATCTCTATCTCCTGTGGGTCATCATAATTATCACCATCACTCTGAGTCATCCCTCTTTAAGGTTTTGTACAAGAGTTGCCCTCCTTCTGATCTATAAGGAAGGAGATCCACGAGCTCCTTCCATTTTTAGCTTGTATATTTTGTTCAGATTGTACAGTACCCTGTGAACCTGTGAAATCTACCTTAACTTTCCTTGGTTGTTATGATTGGCCCTTCTTGTTCTCACATTAGCCCAAGACACCTTCGCTACTCAGTCAAAGAATTTTGGTTGTTCAAAGTAGGCAGGGCTTTGAAGTAGAGGGTAAATGATGGGTAAAATACTCAAACAATAAAATAGAATAAAATAAAAACTTTGAAAACATTGCCTAATCTTTTCAAACCTATAAACAGGTTAAAAATCACTTTCGAGTTTATGGATCCCCCTCCTCATCTGAACACCGAATACTACACCAACACATATTTAACACTGAAAGCACGAATAAAGTGAGTGTTTTATAGTTTTAAAATTTTATATGTTAGGTAATGTTTTCAAAGGTTAATTTTGTATTCTTTTTAGTGTTTTACTCCACATTTCCCCCTACTTCAAATCCCAGCCCACTTTGAACAACCAATATTTTTGGTCTTATCGGTTAAAATACTCGAAAAATATACATTTTCGCCGGAAAAGTAATAGAATAAAGTATTTTGGGGGGCTCTTTCTTCATATAATTTTTTTTTACCGTGACTACAATTAACTTACATCTATTTACACTTAAGTTGAAGACAGTAACTACAGAGAAAATTCATAAATATCAGTTACACGGACAGTGAACATGAAGCTTAATAACACATATCAATAAACAGTTCAGAGTAGAGATTATACAAATAGCATAAATATGAAAAACAGGGGTCACCACACGAGCAATCAGGCGCACAGGGAAGGGTATTTACCGCTAGTCACATAGGAACGTAAGAGGTGAGACCAATTCTAGAGCAATGGCCGAGGTTACGTTACCTAATATAAGAAAAATACAAAGACGGCAAGATGCTTAGCAGTAAATAGGGTCCTGTAGCGCGGAGAGTAAACCAAGTAATGTGTGAACACTGAAGGTGGTGAGGTGAGTCTCCCGGTGTGTTGTTGCTGTTGTTGTTGTACTGACCTTAAACATCGATGGTCATTGCGGCCGTAGTCGTGTTCTTTTGGCCACCTTCTTCTGTTATTCTCTTTGTTTTCAGTACTACCCAATTTTCTTTCTGGTCTTCTAGTTTGGTAACGAATCGTAAAGGTCGATAAACTCCGAATTCCTTACCGTTGTTCTTTTCTTGGTTCTTCTGTTATCTTTTATTTTGTTTCTCCTTTATTTTTTCTTCACTTCAAAAAGAGCCTCCTTGCAGCCCAGTTGTTTCTTGTTTCGCAGCTTAGCTACCCTGCACTCCTCTCTCCACCTTGGATACTCCCGGGAGGAGGAGCAGGGGCCGCCACAAGCTGGCATTTCTTGTGAGTCACCGAGCAAGTGGTGTGCTGGTGCCCAGTGGTCCCGCTCGTGGCTTGCTGGTGTCCGGCACTTCTTTGCAGAATGTCAGTAGCGTTGACACCTATAACATCATGTGCGCCATATGAACTTGGCTGTTACGGTGCTAAGATAATATTCATAATTCAATGATGCGTAGGTCGTAACTGGGATGGTCTCCCATCCCAGTTGTACTTCCTGTGGTAATATCTTCGGGTAGCCGACCAGGGCTAGATCACCCCTATCACCAATTTGTCGTCTTCACTAATTTCAACTTTGAATGGAAAGACATTGGTGACGTTCACGTCCCTCTTCTGCCTGGATTGTCCCCATTCGGAAAAGGTGACCGTAAAGCCATCAGGTACCTCCGGACCTCCTTCACCTGGTCCCGATGCAGCGCCATGTCCACATGGTACTGTACCTCGGGAGCAGAGGTTCAACTCCAGAATATTCCGATGTTCATACATACATAAATCCCAAGTGACAGGGGTGAAAAAGATTCAGTGGAAGGACAACAAGTGGATGGAAGTGAGTAGTAGGAATAGATATAGGTGCCGTGGCTTAAGAACAGAACGATTGGTTAGTGAAGATACAGTGAAGATGCCAAAGATGGAACGGAGCGAAATTGTAGAGGAAGAGCTTTGAATATCTGATCTTAAAATGTCAGAGTATTCGTTCCAAGGATGAATGAGGATATCGTCGTAGAGTTGTTTTTTTAAGAAGAAAGTGGGGAATAGTTCTCTGATTTGTTTAGAAATAATCGAACCTCGGATAAACCTCATTGGTTACGATATTCCTATTGCACCATCAGAGTTTGAGTAGAGTGGTGAGAGGAAAACATCTGAACCCAGAGCGGCTTGATGTGGTAAACCTGGATTGTTCTCAAGTCGCCCAGGTGCAGATATAGGAGTACTATTGTTGTTGATTACTTGTTTTAGTATAGAAGGGTCGATCGAGGGTCAGCTGATTTAGCAAACATGAGCTCGCTCTCACACGCCTAGGGAGTGGCAGGTCACTACTACCACTGGACAGGGAAGCTTGGCACATAACTCAAGTGTTATCTCAAAGTGTGATTCACAACACTTCCCTGGAGAAAATTTTCAAAATATTATCTCAGATTGTACTAGTGTATATACATTCTTTGGCAATAAAACAGAAAACGCCAAGAAGTTTTTACAACAAGCCCTACCACTTAGGAGTTCCAGAACTTAATTAAAACAATTATTGCGATACCAAAACAACTTTCACACTTGGTGGCAAACAGTGAGACAAATACTATAAACTAGTGCAGTACTCAGGCAATTATTGATGACCCAAGTGACACAAGTAACACTCTAAGTGAATCATCATCAAACCAAAATAATAATAAAATAATAAGTGGAGAGTGATTATAAACACTTGCACAACATGTACACAGAAATCCAGTGGTAACAAAGAAAATGTAAAGACTAGCTGATATAGCAGTCAACCCCCCAGCACCAGCACACAGCTTATGGTGACCTGAGTGGAGCCGACACACAAATCGAGCATACCCGAGTGTTGTCTTAGTGTCCCAGACAACTAAAAGCCATCCAACCAGCAGATAGAACTATAACACAGGAGTACTATGAAGGTTGTCAACATGGTTCCAGACAAGCAGACAAGCAAGCAGCCTCTTACTTAAACAATCAAACCTCTCCAGTGTGCAAGAAAGGTCAGCCCCAGGTTGATCACCTCAAGAAAGGTTG
>NW_024736071.1:3911178-3961510 GCF_018991925.1 Homarus americanus
AATTGGTACCGACTGCGGCAGTCGTATGTGCGGATGGTCGTTACGGACTGAGGCAGGTTGTAAGTGCGGGTGGTCGTAGGTCGTAAGTCGGGTGCGCGGGAGACAGCGCCCACCATAATAATTGTGTCCAGTCATGAAGTGTCAAGATAATGTGTACTCTTAACACTCATTACTACAGTGATAAGTTACAGTTGATTTACTCTTTGGAATTGTATCAATAGCAGTTCCTAAATAAATGGATAAACAGACAATTGGGTTTCGCTACTAAAACCCAATATAATATAAACGTTCCGGCCTAGTTAAAGGCCTGGAACATTAAGGTACTGGCTCCAATGCAGCCATTGGTTCAGATCAAAGCTCAACACCAGGGTAATTATGATGCACGTTACAAACATCGACTGTCTTTGAGGTGTACATATTGTAATAAGAGGGGTCATACGGTTGATGATTGTTACCAGCTCCAGGGTGGTGGCGTTAGAGTAAAGGAGAGAATCCATCCCCCCCACCAGCTCTAAGCAAAAACAGGGAGCACCCAAGACATACATGGAGGACGTCAAGACTACGTCTCCACCTGGAGGAGGAGGAACAACCTGTGTATAATCAGGTGAGGTACTATGCTGTTTGCCTGATCGTTGGGTTCGACGGTTTAATTCGTCAAATGAATGGTCTATGATATCCTCACTACTTTTGACAGAAATTTCGAACTTTGCGTGCGCCTGCGTTTCTGGCTCATCCACTAAATTAAGCTCTGCAGTAGAAACCTGAACCTTATCATCCACACATGAATCGTCAATAAAACGCTCCTCCAAATCAGCAATGTATCTAGACGATGACTTTGAAAATTTATCCATTAAGCGTCTATCGGGCCACACTAAGAGTTACATAAATAACAATACACTTGCCTCTCATTTACAGTAACTGATATTAAATACTGAAAAATATAGTAAGTCAGTACGTATGAAAATAAGTAAGGCACTTATAACAATTGATATAACTTACACGATGTCCTATCAGTGTGAAGATATGTCGTCAAATATGTAAATGTGTGTATATATTTAATGAATCACTAAATATCTATTGACTGAGTTTGACGTCTTCATAGAAAACACGATCCGTCTGCTACAGATGGTCTCCTCACAGCTGGTCCGGCCAAGGTCAAGATGGGTGGGTGGGTACTTCAGTCTCCGCCTAGTTGCGTAGCAACCAAGATGCTCCAAGATGACAACGGACGAGTCCACTTACTTCACGACGGGAATCCACTTCCACTTGAATTGCTGACTGCTGGTGTCGAAGACTCAGGTCACCTATTCACTGATGAGATGTAGCTGGTTCTGAGTGCTAAACCTTCTGAAGCCCTGTATATAAAGGACTCGCTGAGGGCACTGGGAAAGTGTACAATCTTCAATCACGACAGCCATTACAATCTTTTTTAAACAATGGTGAAAGGTCCCGTGTTGCTAAACCTTGAAACTTGTAGGTATGTGGCAACACTGTAATGCTGGTAAACAGGATGTCCAAGACTGACCATGCAAATTCTTCTCAGCCACACCTTGTTGCCAGAGAGGGGTATTACCAACCTCTCGTAAGATATTAAGTCAACAATAACTCGGAATTGGTTATTGGAAATAATTTTGCACACCTCCTTGGGTGACATGAAAGTCATAACTATAATCATCTCACTATGGGATATATCACTACACTTAGATATTTCATGTAACACGTCACTGTTTTCTTGTTTAGTAAAACACTGACGACTTGTTATGTCTGTACTGGTTTCAAAATTCGAAACAACCGCTGCCACCTTAATGTTCCAGGCCTTTAACTAGGCCGGAACGTTTATATTATATTGGGGTTTAATAGCGAAACCCAATTGTCTGTTTATCCATTTATTTAGGAACTGCTATTGATACAATTCCAAAGTGTAAATCAACCGTAACTTATCACTGTAGTTATGAGTGTTAAGAGAAGGACAGACGCTATGTAAATAGACCTGCTTAAATACGTCCGACTTGTGTGAGTCGTTGAGGAACAATGCCTCCAGGGCGCCGGCTTCTCAATGCTGCTCTAAGCAGTCACTTGCCGCACCTCAAGGAAGCTACCAATCGCGTGACATAAACATGACACCTCATAGCCAATGGAAAGTTACAGGGGGTGATATGGTATATAAATCAAATGTAATTAACCCATTTATATAATCTTTCTGTTTATGAGACAGGGGCTATTACAAACACAACTGACGTCCTTGTGTTTAGTGTACAGTACTTCCGTACTAGTCTGACGTCAGTGTACCGAGGAAGGTGCGTCACCCTCACAAAAAGTTGTTCCCGTGAAGATGATGGCGTAGTACTGTGTGTTGTGGTGCGTACAGTCGCTGGTGCTGCCATTTGTCCCCCCGCCGCACCGGTCCACTACTGTTGTCCTTAGTGCACTCTCCCTCGACACTGAGATAGTGCATTATACTGTATACTTGTGATCAGGGCCGGATTCAGGAGTGGGCAAAGTGGGCAGCTGCCCAGGGGCCTCCACATATTACAGTCGGCCCTTAACATACGCGGGGGTTAGGTAACAGAGATATCGTGTGGTTTGCTGCCCCCAAAAACCCGGTATAACTTACAAAGTGCCACCAACGGAAACCTCGTGTTAATGAAGTGATCTTGCTTAAAAGTTTTCTTGTTATTTATTATCGCATAGGTAGATTAGCAGAAATTACTTCACACACACACAGACACACACACACACTGTGAACTCTTACATAGTACAGCAGTATGATAACGTCAGTGAGTCTACCATTAGGAACCTGTAGAAGATTAGTAAGAGTCAGCACAGGGAAAGAGTGTTTGTACATCAATCGTAAGGTCTTATTTCTAAGACCCATGACATGAAATATTATACATGTTTGTAAACAAATATTAATGTTATTCTGTTCGAAAATACTGGATGTTAAATCGGTATTACTCGGAGCTCCCAGTAGCGTAAGTAACCCCTTGTATATTCAGAGTGTACTGTGTCACATATCGCTCCATCAGTGTCAGTTCATTAAGATACTTGACCTCCATCACATAAAAAACAACAGTAAGGTCAGAAAGTTAAAATAATTCATAAAAACCGAAGACATAATTATAAGAAATTGAAAACTAAATGGGCAAATTATTAAAATATATATAAAATAAATGTGCCTCTATTACATACATTAGGAAAACAACAAAAGTACAGTACAACGAGATAATACATGAGAATGAAAAAATAATACAACATAAAGTAAGATACGAATACAAAATAAATATAATATCCTATACAAGTGTAAAGACATAAGAGTAATATTACAAACAAATCGATGACAAAATAAGAATAGTATAATATTAAAAAATGGAGACATAATGCAACCCTTATAAGGTTTAGTGTGTAATTTTCACCTCATTATAGCTCGTAATAGAGTAAGATGAACACAACCATTAACGGCAGGAAGTGTAATCAGAGTGGTGTTGAAACAAGTAGTGAGGTTGATCAGCGGGGGCCGTGTGTGCTTATCACAAGGGCCGCTTTCAGTCGGCTGCACCCACAATTAAGCGACTAAATTGGAATTTTAGAGTTATTTTCTGCCCCGTTGAAAATTCTGACCCACATTTTTCGCCAGGCTGCGTATCTGTACGAGGCTGTGGGCGTATGCGTGTCTCTTGTGTGTGGGTGTGTTTGTACCATAATTCCAATATATGTATACAAAGTTTACACTTCTGTGAGTCGCCTGTGTGTGTGTGTGTGTGTGTGTGTGCGCGCGTTTCTCTGCGCATCACTCCCCTCTCAGGCATATTATCTCGACATACCTGTATATGGTATCTTTGGAATCGTCTTGACCCTCAGTTGGTTCTTAAAAGAGTTTTAGTGTCTTGGAGCCTTTTCTCCTATCAAAAAAATCTGCTGTTAATGGAGTCTCCTAGAACATCACGAACGGTAATTGACGTATACTAGACCATCACGAGCGGTTAATGGCGTCTCCTAAAACAGCACGAGCGGTTAATGGAGTATCCTAGAACATCACGAGTGGTTAATGGTGTCACGTAGAACATCACGAACAGTTAATGGCGTCACCCAGTACATTATGAGCGGTTAATGGTATCTATTAGAACATTAAGAGCGGTTAATGGAGTCTCCTAGAACATTATGAGCGTTTAATGGCATTTCCTAGTACAGTATGAGCGGTTAATGGTGTCTCCTTGAATATCAAGAGTGGATAATGCTATCTCCCAGAACCTTAAGATCAGTTAATGGAGATTCCTGCAACAT
The DNA here is from genome assembly GCF_018991925.1 of Homarus americanus. Lineage (NCBI taxonomy): Eukaryota > Metazoa > Arthropoda > Malacostraca > Decapoda > Nephropidae > Homarus > Homarus americanus. The sequence continues at coordinate 3,915,460 of NW_024736071.1, forward strand.
CATAAGCAACGGTTAACAGCCTCTCCTAGAACATCATGAGCGGCTAATGGTGTCTCCCGAAACATTATGACCGGTTAATAACATCTCCCAAAACATTATGACCGGTTAATAACATCTCCCAGAACATTATGACCGGTTAATGGCTCTTTCAAAACCTTATGAGCGTAAATTTTGTCTCCTAGGTCATTATCGGCGAGTAATAGCGGATAATGGCGCCTCCCAAAACCTTATGAACAGTTAATGGTTTCCCCTAGAACAGCATGAGAGGTTAATGGCGTCTCCTACATCGTTTTGAGCGGTTAAAGGTGTCTTAGAATATCGTAGTGGTTAATGGCGTCTCCTAGAACATTATAAACAGTTAATGGCGTCTTCAGAACAATATTAGCAATTAATGGTTCTTTCAAAAAATTATGAGCGGTTAATGGAGTCTCCTAGGTCATTATGGACAGATAATAGCGTCTCTTAGATGATAATTGTTGTTTAATGACGTCTACCAGCAAATAATGAATGGTTCGGGGTGTGTCCCACAACATTTTGGGCAGTTAATTACGTCTCCTAGATCATTATGAGCAGTTTCTGGTGTCTCCCAGAACATTATGAGCAGCAAATGACGTCTCCCAGAACATTATGAGCAGCAAATGACGTCTCCCAGAACATTATGAGCAGCAAATGACGTCTCCCAGAACATTATGAATGGTTAATGGCATCACCTAGACTCCTAGAGCATGATGGTCAATATTTCAAGGCGTCTCCTAAAGCACCACGAACGGTTAATGGTGTGTTCTAGAACATCATGAGTGGTTAATGGCGTCTCCTAGAACATTATAGGCAGTTAATGACGTCTCCTAGAACATCATGAGTGGCAATTAATGGCAACGTCTAGACAAAATATGAGCGGTTAATGGAGTCTCCAAGTAAAAGAATTGCAAAAGCGAAGAAAGTTGGTAGCGTGGCCGAATAGTTATTTAACCGTTAATATATATTCTTAGGGAAAATCTTATGAGCAACAATACTAAGTACAGCTATTTATTTGTAAACTGAATGGCATGGACATAGTCATAGATCATTATATTGACGTTAGTAGACAATGACTACCGGACACAAACATAAAATGGATACACTTCCCACCATAAGTAACTCAACCTATGGATCGCTCTCACAATGACTCACATGTGTCCAGACTTAAGCCCAGCAGCTGAGGACTCTAACTGCAGGGCCTGGTACTGCTGAGGCTAGTGGTCCCAGAAAGCACTGGACTCTGTCTCCTGTGGGAGACTCTGCCACCTGGGGACTCGGTGCTGGGAAGGGAAGTCACCCACCCGACCTCAACTTGTGACGAGTGTGACTCTGTCTGGCTCTAGGTTCTGTCTCTCCCTGCCTGACCTCTGGAAGGAGCTGTAGGGCCCTTTTATTGGAGGTCTCCGGCCGGCAGGTGTTGTCTCCTTATTATCACTAATACGGGAGTGCTTAAACTGGTGTTTTTGATCAGGTGCGTAGTGCTTGGTGGGTCACCGGGTCATGTTGCTTATCGTAGTACGTCGGTTGGTAATGCTTCCTAATTATTACGACCCTGGGTGTGTATGGCCAGGTGTGTTTGGTCAGGTGTTGATTTGCTGGCTGGAAGGCAGTTTCTTGAATTAACAAGATCATGTTGCCAGTTCTCTCTTCACACGGTGGCGAGAACTCCCTTTTCCTTCCTGACCATGACGTTGGTTGGGTCAGATCTTAATCTCACTTTAATTACTGTAGAGTGATTCAATTTACGTGTGTGTACACCTCCTCATCTAGTTACTGCTACATGTGTTGTTGTTCTCTGGGCTGTATGCTATGATCTGATAGACAATCATAACAATGGGAGGTTAATGCCATCCCCTAGAACATTATGAGCAGCGGTTAATGGCGTATCAAAGAACATAATGAGCGGTTAATGGCGTATCGTAGAACATCATGAGCAGTTAATGGTGTCTCCTAGAACATTATGATCAATTAATGGCATCTCCTAGAACATTATGGCCAGTTAATGGCACCTCCTTGAACATTATAAGCGGCCCGAGTGAATGCGAAAGCATACACCGGACAAACATGCAAATGTAAATACAGTACGTTGACTTATAATGATTTTGGACTTCAAGCTTAGTCACAGCAACTAATGAAAAATCCTCTGATACTACTACTAGTTCAATTTTTTTTTCAGAATTAATAGTCCCTCATTCGCTTTTAGTGGAAATGGTTCCAAATGCCATGCATCAATTTTTGTGTGTGTGATTTTAGTGGAATGTGTATTAGTATTTCTCTGTGTGTTAATGTTGCTTCTAATAAGGGGTAATAATATTCCACATCATGCTCCTGAAAGATAGGAGTTAGACGATACTTAGTTTCAGACATATGCAACGTGGTAATTAGTTGACCAACTGGCAACAACTGTGCATCAACACGACCTAACCCTGCATTTATAAGATCAGCAATGAGCCTATTACTGGTTTCTTTGAAAGCTTGTACAGAGGCTTCAGCAGCATGCATGTATTCAAATAAGCAGAGTAGCCATTCCAGTGTAGATTCTGACCGTGTGAATCCCTGGACAACTTGTGTTAGTTGATTAGTTTCTTCAACAATAGTATTCATATGAGAGGTCAGAGTTTGTAATGCCTTGTAGGACTGCTCAATGGCCCTATTTTGTTTCTTAACCGCTTCTGAAACTGCACTCATTTTATTCCCTAGTTTAGCTACATCTTCGGCGGTTGCCGCATAAAACAAGGTGTTACTTATTAAGCCTACAAAATTAAACAGACCACGTTTTTGACGCCGCTGAGAATGCACATTTTCCCCGTGTCTTCAGGAGATATAGGGTAGCTTTCCCTCGAAGTGCCTTTCTCGCTTGAGTAGACTATTCATACGGTTGTGTTTAAGAGAGATGGTTTGATGGATTGTTGTAGAGACTGTAGATTGTTGTTCGAGATCTTGCAAAGTTTGCATAGCTGTTTCAATGTGGACAGCTATCGACCTCAGATGCACTGGGATGCGCATTAAGTCATGGAGCTCGTATTTGACAGTTACTACGCCTTGTACTACCAGTACTTTGCCTAGTGGGAATGCGGCTGTTGTCACCGCGCTCCAGACCTACAGTAGTAGTTATATCCAAGCCATGCCTGAAAGAGGCGAGGATAATTAACGATTTGTGGTTGCTGATCGTAGTTTTTGACGATATGTATTGTCTATCGTTATATTTTGTTCAGCAACTGTTGTAGTAGAAGTAGGATGTACTTGACTGACATTAGGAATCTCTACTAAGGCTCTGCTGACTTTTTTCATTATATCTACATGTACTATATCTGTGACATTTGACGTTGGCTCAACTACTTGGAATTTGTTTCCATGTTCTTTCGCTCTAATCACGTACGGACCTGTGAATTTAGGCGAGAGTTTTGATATGCGTTCCGGCGCTTTTATCATTACTTTGTCTCCTATTTCTAATTTTATAGGCTTAGCTTTTTTATGCTGCTTGCAGATCATTTCAGCACGTGGGGGTGGTAAGTGTTTTCGTACTTCTCCATTGATGCTTGTGAAAACATTGATTTGCTTCTTGGCATAGTCATCCATGTTGTACACAGGTTGTGGGGTTCCTGCTAGTAGATCATTCGGCAAGCATTTATCGGTACCGTAAATTATGTAGTATGCGAATTTGCCTGTAAAGCTATTCATAGATCCATTGATGGACGCTGCAACCTGTGGAAGCCGGTCCTCCCACGAACTATGCATTGGATTCACAGCATGTCGGAGAATCTCAAGAATTTTTTTATTTGCATGCTCGACCAACCCATTTGAAGATGGATGGTAGGAGGTTGTGAAGGTTTGTGTAATGTCATATTGTTGACATATTGCAGCTAAGAGTCGATTCTTAAATTCTGCCCCCTTACCCGAGAGTATCACTGTAGGTGTAGAAAAAGGACATATTAGATGAGTGACTAACGCATGAGCCACTGATTCGGCCGACTTGTTCTCCAATGGTACTAGTACCACAAATCTAGAGAAGTGGTCAACGCAGAAAAGTACGTAACAAGAGACTTGATGGCTTTTTGGTAGTTGCAATAAATCGATCGCAACTGTATCCCATGGACGTTCCGGCGTCGGGTATTCTAAGATTGGAGCAGGATCCATCGTTGTTCCCTTGTGTTTTGCACAAGGTAAACATTTAGCAATGTGATGCTCGATGTTGGTCCTCATAGATTTCCAATAATATTTTTGTCTAATTTTTGTTAGACATCTGTCCCGCCCCGGATGCCCAGCTTGGGATGCATCATGGAAGAGGGTGAGAATGTTTTCCTTTAATGATGTAGGAATAACAATTTGAGAGATTGACTCTTGTGTTTTCACTGAGCGATATAGTATGTTGTGCCGCAGCTCAAACTGTGAGAGTGGTAGAGGTAATTTGGGCAAATTTACCTCATCTCCCGATTCTAAGGCATATATAACCTTGGACCATAATGGATCCTGTAACTGTTCCGCCCTTAACTGTGACAGGGTGAACGTAGGTAGTGGAGTGACAAGAGCTATGTGTCTAGATAGCGAATCAGCTGATAAGTTCTTCCCTTTAAATAGTTCTGTCACGGCTACATGATCTGTGTGGGCTGTGATCGGATATCCCAAAATGAGATCCCGAAAATGCTTGACAGCCCACACTACAGCTAATGCTTCTATGTGAGTAGCTGAATAGCGTGTTTCTGCATCGTTGAGAGTGCGACTGGCGTATGCAATTACCCGCCATTTTTTTCGATAATCAGTTTGCATGAGCACCGCCCCTAAACCTATGCCCGAGGCATCAGTACACATGGTAAATGGTTTCGTGTAGTCAGGAAAGGCTAACACTGGAGCTTTCGTTAAAGCGCTCTTGGGGGCATTAAAACTGTCCTCTTGTTCTTTATTCCATGTAAACTCCACATCCTTTTTGAGGAGTTTTGTAAGTGGTGATGCTAACTTGGCATAACCTTCAGTGAAAAAACGGTAGTATCCTGACAATCCTAGGAAACTACGAAATTGATCTACGTTCTTGGGATAAGGAAATTGCCTTTACCTTGAGATCTATTGTGTGTATACCATTGTCATCTACTACGTGTCCAAGAAATTGGATTCTGGATTTGAGAAATTCACATTTGAAAAATTTCACTTTCAATCCAGCTAGATGTAGCTTTGTGAAAACTTCTCGTAGCTTCTTTTATGGCTTTGTAAATCTTTGCTTACTATGATAAGATCATCTAGATAGGCATAGACTGCGTTACCTATCATTCCAGCAAACAAGGTGTTTATCATTCTTTGGAATGTTAGCGGCGCATTTCTTAGGCATAATGGCATTCTTAAGAATTCGAAATATCCCATAAGTGTACTGAACGCAGTTATCTCGCGGGAATCCTCATGTAAGGGAATTTACCAGTACCCGCTAAGTAAATCTAAGTTACTGAAGACGGCGTTGTCTTTTCCTAGTGACTGTAGTAAGATAGTTAGGACAGGCATTGGTAACCTGTCTGGTACAGTTACATGGTTGACTTGTCGAATATCTATGACTGGTCTCCACGCTCCATCTTTCTTGGGAACTAAAAATAAAGGTGAGTTCCATGGTGATGAGGAAGGTTAGATTACCTTTTGGTCCACCATGTCTTGTACTGTCTGCTGGACTACCGCTCTTCTGCTATGGGGTAGCCTATATGCTAGGATGTAGATTGGGTTAGTTTCCGGCTTGAGTGGAATATGATGATTTGTCAACGTTGTTTTACCTTGGGGTTCTCCAGGTAATGCTATGATTTCCTTGAACTCGGCTAGTAATTCTAAAAGATCACTTTTGCCTCGAAGATGATCGACTACTTTCACGTGTGGCGCTATTAACGCTACTTTATTTACAATATGTGATTTTTCGTTCGATTTACCTGTGTTACACTACCTATTGGTAATTCTAATGGCTCTTCGACAACCGCTTTGTCAAAAGCAAGGAAATTAACTAAACAGCATCCCTTTGTTAAGGTTATGGGTCCCCCAGTTCTATTGAGAACGAGGACATCTGTGAGACTACCTATTCTAACAGTACTTAAGGTAGATTCAAGTGACAAACCTTTCACTCGTGAACTTTCACTCAGACACACAACATCTGTTCCTTCACTCTTTTTTATTTTTACTTTTTTACACTTATCCTCTTCACCACTGATCGGCTCGTCAGCCGCTTGGGCGATCGGTCACGTCTCTGTTACGCACTGTTGGTAAGTACTGGACATGCACCGGCTCCTGAATGTACATGAACCAGCTCCAGTGTTGGTCAAGTTTGGTCTTGAAAGAGCTCACACTCGGTGCCGTCACAACACTTTCTGGTAGATTGTTCCAAGAGTTTACAACTCTCACTCCGAAAAAGTTTGCCCTCACAGTTTTCTGGACTTGCGGCTTCTTCAATCTTGAGCTGTGACCCCTTGTGGGGCAAGCGTCCGCCAGCTCCAAGTAAGGACAATCGATTGAGTAGTGCCCCTTGAGATGCTTATACACCTGAATTAGGTCACCCCTGGCCCGTCTGTAGTATAAGCTAGGCAAATTCAGGCCCTCCAATCTCTCAGGGTAGCTGAGGTGCCGAAGTGCAGGCACCAGTCTGGTGGCCCTCCTTTGAACATTTTAAACCAACTGACAGTCCCTAGCATATCTCGGGGACCAGGCGGGGTGACAGTACTCCAGATGGGAAGCACTTCACTCTTCAAGATCGTTACGAGGGACGGACCGTCTAGATATCTGAACGACCTTCTTATAAGACCCAATAATTTATTTGCCTGATTTACCTTCTTCTCGCAATGGCCCGAGAACTTCAGCTCATTGTCAACATACACACCTAGGTCCTTCTCACATTCAGTCTCAAATAGTGCAGTTTCTTCATCCCGTTGGGACATATGGTACGCCCCAGGTGCATCCTCTTACACTTCTTGACATTGAATCTCAGCAGCCATTTCTTCGACCATTCTTGGAGCCCACAGAGGTCCTTCTGCAGCTCTTCACAATGCGCTTGGTTCTTGATTCCCGAAATAACTTGGCGTCATCGGCAAACATTTGTATGGAGGAGTGTACAACGTCAGGCATGTCATTTATGAAACAAACAAACAACAGCGGGCCCAATACACTGCCCTGTTATACCCCGCTTATGACAGGTACTGATGATAATTTCGTGCCATTAATCACCACACACTGCTTGCGGTCATGTAGAAAGTCTTCTATCCACGCTAGGACATTTCCCCGAATTCCGTACCCTTCCAGTTTGATTGTCAGCCTTTCGTGGGATACACTGTCGAAAGCCTTGGCAAAATCTAGGTAAATATTGTCGATATGACCACCCCGTTCCAGGTTATGGGTCCAAATATCCAATACCTTGAGGAATTGTGTTAAACACGAGCGCCCTGGCATAAAACCGTGTTGGCAATCCTTTACAAGGTTGTTTCGTAGTAGATGTTCCATTGCGGCATCTCTGATAATACTCTTAAGTACTTTACATATTATGCTGGTCAGGCTCACCGGTCTATAGTTGTTCGTGGAGTGACGATCGTCCTTCTTGAAGATAGGACTCACATAAACCACTTTCCATTCACTGGGGACCATTTGTTCATCCAGGTAATTACAAAACAGGATCTTCAGGGGCTCGGCAAGCTCGTTTCTCAACTCTTTTAGCACTCTAGGATGCACCATGTCAGGGCCGGGACTCTTATGGACCTTTAGCTTTGACAGTTTATTTCTAATACCCTCTTCTGTGAACACAATGTGAGTCAGTGCTTTGTCGAACCGTCTGTCCTCAAACGCAGGAAGGTTAATCGCATCCTCTCTTGTGAAAACCGAGGAAAAGAAGCTGTTCAATGCCTCAACTTTATCCTGGTCAGAATCTGCGTAACTACCATCTTCAAGCCTCAGGTCTGCTACTCCTATTCGCGTTTTTAATTTCGACTTTGCATTGCGGTATAACGCCTTTGCGTTTGACTTGACCTCGCTTACAACCATCCTCTGAAACTCCTTTTCAGCCTTCTACACTCTAACTTTGCTTGGTTTCTGACTCTTGCATACATCCTCCTGTCCTGCTCATCGTCTGACCCAATCCACATCTTGAAATTCTGGGTTTTCTTCTTAACTTTGTCGACCGCTGCGTGGTCGACAGTACCTCGTGCCCAGTGCCCAGTCCCTTGTATTCCTAGAGGCACTGGGTTTGGTCTTGGGTATATATTTATCGATCAAATGGGTCACTTTACTAGTTATGATATTCAGCGTAGTGTCTGCGTTCTTGTGCCTTAATGAGTTAGGCCAGTTGATACCCCTCATCTCTTCCCTCATCCCTTTGTAATTTCCCTTGTAATATTTGCACATTGGCCTGGCCTTTTCCTGAACTAGGTAACAGTTAAATCTGAATGACAACACTATATGGTGACTGGTGACAACTGGGGGCAAGGTTTTCCAGTTTGGCCACCTCCTCGTTTGTTATGATGAGGTCTAGTGGCTTGGGTGTTTGCTCCCCTCTGTAATGTGTCGGGTCTCTAACATGTTGGAAGAGAAAATTATCTCTCAGGGTTTCTACAAAAAGAGCAGCAGGGTTATTCAAGTCATTTGGGGTGAACTCGTTTCTCCAGTCGATGTCGCCACAGTTAAAGTCCCCCATGATAAGGTGGCTAGGGTTGAGCATCGCCGCATTGTCTATTAAGGCTCTTAACTTCCTTTGATTTAGTGGGCCAGAGTTTGGGGATCTGTAGATACACCCGACGATAAGTAAGTCCCCTCCCTTTCATTTAATTTTACACCACTTGGACTCTTCAGAAACATCCTCTCCCTGTACCCTCGCCTGGCTGGCTCTAAGGTCTTGCCTAGCATAGAAAACCACACCCCTCTTGCAAGTTTCTTGAGAAAGGTTCGTAAATGAGTCATATCCAGGAATAGTGAACTCACATTCCTCTGGGTGGATTCTCGTGTTCTTGTACAACAGTTCAACAACTCCCCCAATATCTGGTTGTCAAACGTACTGAGACTCTAGTTAGTTCCTGGCTATGTAACCGTTGTACACCAGTTAACACAGCAGGTGTTAGAGTCCAGTTCGTGCCGCTTTCATCAGAAATGTCCTTTGAGCTACTAGTTGGAGTTTCAGAGAGTGACTCCATAACTAATTGCTGCTGTGCCAAAGACTCCCCCGCGCCTGTCGAGGCAGTTATTACACGAACACCTGAAGTAAGCAATGAATGTGAAGTTTGCATAGCGTGATATGTGTTACAATTATGCGTGATTGTTTGATCTCGTGACTAAACGTTAATGTTGTTCTGCCTTAGAGTGGTCACACCAATTATCCAGTCGGCTGGCAAAGAAAATGCCTTAACTATGTAGAAATCCGCCCAAAACCCTTTACTGGACCTAGAAAAACGGATTGGTAGTGTTATCACCCCAGCTATGTCTAATTGGATTCCCGACACACCGGACACAGGAATGTAAGTCTTATTGGCCACTTATTTGGAGGATATAGCCGCTGGAGTTCATAAATGAGATAACATTGGCACAGGCCCCCGTATCTATATCTAGGGATAACTGATTGTTACCTATCCTCGCTGGTACAGTCAACACCTCCACTTTGTTTAAGGCGGCGATTAATGAGCCGGTGATGGAAGCGTTGTTTTCTTGAACCGTTGACGCTATCCTAGATCGTGTTGCTGGACGCGCTCCTCTTCCCCCGAAGGTTGTATACTTGTCTCCCGTCGATTTTCCATTTCTTGCCTCATACGCTGTACATTTCTACACTGTTCTGTGTTGTGGTATGGAAACTAATGTACTATACACCATTTATTCGGAGTGCCTCTAGTGTTTGGAGACATTTTATTTCCTGTGTAATGACCCTTCGGAGTTTTTGGTTTAGCAGGACAATCTGAAATTTTAAGGTCCTGCGAGGATTTTTTTCTTCGATGTTGCCTCTGGCTGGCTGGGGACTTATCTGCTTGTCCTGCAAACCAGAATTTTTCTATGGAATGTCCCTTACGTTTGCAGACTTTGCAAAAATGTATCTTTTTAGGTTTGGTTCCCATGACAGACTGTGGTTGTTCCTTGAAGCTGGTGACTGGTGCCACTGACATCGCCCTAACATCATTAAGAGCAGTTAATGGCATCTCCTAGAACATCATGACTGCTGGTTAATGGAGCCTTCTAGAATATCATAAGCGATTAATGCAGTATCTCAGATCATTATGTGCCGTTACTTACGTTTCCTATAACATCATGAGCGGTTAGTGACGTCTCTAAGAACATTACGGGCGGTTAATGGCGTACCCTAGAACATTGTGAGCGGCGGTTAATGGCATATTCTAGAACATCATGAGCGGTTAATGGCGTATCCTAGAACATCAAGAGCGGTTAATGGTGTCTCCTAGAACATCAGAAGCAGTTAATGGCGTCTCCTAGAACAATATGGGCGGTTAATGGCCTCTCCTTGAACCTTACAAACTTCGGCTAAATATCTCCTTCAACATAATAAGTGGTTATTGGCGTCTCTCAGAACATTATAAGCGGTTAATAGCGTCTCCTAGAACATCACAAGCGGTTAATGACATCTCCTATAATATTATGAACAGTTAATGACGTCTCCTGGAACATCACGAGGCGCATGGTAGAACATTATGAATGGATATTGACGTCTCCCAGAGCATTATGAGTGGATGTTAATGGCGTCCCATAGAACATCATGAGCGGCGGTTAATGGTATCTCCTAGAACTTCATGAGCGGTTAATTGCGTCTCATAGAACATTATAAACGGTTAATGGCGCATGGAAGAACATTATGAATGGATATTGACGTCTCGCAGAACATTATGAGTGGATGTTAATGGCGTCCCATAGAACATCATGAGCGGCGGTTAATGGTGTCTCCTAGAGCATCATGAGCGGTTAATGGCGTCTCGTAGAACATTATAAGCTGTTAATGGCGTCTCCTAGAACATAAGGAGTTGTTGATGGCTGCTTCTAGAACATCACGAGCAGTTAATAGCGTCTAGTAGATTATTATAAATGGTTAATGGTGTCTCTCTGAACTTTATGACTGGCGGTTAATGGCGTCTCATAGAACATCATGGGCAGTTAATGGTGTCTCCTAGAACAACATGAGCGGTTAATGGCGTATCCTAGAACATTATGAGTGGCGATTAATGGTGTTTCCTGGAACATCATGAGCGGCCGTTAATGGCGTCCTAGAACATGGTAAGCGACGGTTAATGGCGTCTCGTAGAACATTATAAGCGGTTAATGATGTCTCCTAGAACATCATGAGCGGCGGTTAATGGTGTAATGATTGATTGTCAGACCAAAGCTTACAGCCCAGAATTATGTCACATATAACAACAAGTACACCACAGACCTCGTGGTACCACCACATTCCGGGTTGACACACCTCAGGTCGACCCAAGGGACATGACCTCGCCCGCTAATGACGTGAGCCGGGTGACCTACAACCGCACCTAGCCAAGACACCTGGCCAGGACCACACCTGCACACAACTATTCAGATCAAACCAGTTTAGTGTTAATTGTTAGAGGTCAAAAGCCGGCTGGGCCGACCCCATATAAAGGCCCTACAGTCCCGTCCACGGGCATTCCTATTCCATTACGATTATCATTCTGATCCTGGTCATACTGATCCTCATTCTGGTTGCTGTCATCTCTCTCCCGTTCGGGTCGTCACTCGGTTCACTAAGCAGAGTCACGCACGTCCCCTCCCCAGGTCGGGAGGGAGACCTCCCGACCAGACCACGGCATCGCCAGCTAAGCAGACTCTCCCATAGGAGGCAGCCCAGCCAGCACTCACTGGGCCTACGTCAGGGTACACGTGAGTCTTGTCAGAACGTCCTAGGGTGAGTTACCTACTGTGGGAAGTGTATTCATTCAGGTGTGTCCGAGAGTCAGTTAACGTAAAGCATAATGTGTTAGTACCCCGATATAATAGTGATATTAATGTGTCCATGTCATTGAGTGAATTAATAAATAGCTGTATCGAAGAGGTGTTTAACAAGTTGTCCCTTTAAGAAGTAATATATGTGTATTGACATACGAGATAAGATAAGCGTAGTGACGCTGTGCAAACAACATCCAGGCCACGCTACCAAGTTTCCTATCTTTACATTCCTACTCTCTATACTTCCTACTTATATATATATGTAATTCTCTTCTTGTGAGATTCGTCTCATTACAATGGTGTCTCCTAGAAAATCATGAGCGGCTAATGGCGTATCCTAGAACTTTATGAGTGGCGGTTAATGGCGTCTCATAGAACATCACGAGTAGTCAATAGAGTATCCCAAAACATTATGAGCAGTTAATGGCATCTCCTTAGAACACATGAATGCCGGTTAATGGCGTCTTCTAGAATATCATAAGCGGTTAATGTCGTGTCTCAGAACATTATGAGCTTTTAATGACGTCTCCTATAGCCTCATGAGTGGTCAATGGCGTCTCCAAAAACTTTATGAGCGGTTAATGGTGTCTCCTTGAACATCATGAGCAGCAGTTAATGTCGTCTCCGATAAAACCATAAGCAGCGGTTATTGACGTCTCCCAGAACATTATGAGTGGTTATTGGTGTCTCCTAAAACCTCACAACCCGTTATTGGCGTCTAAGAGCATAGTATGGGCGGTTAAAGGCGTCTCCTAGAACATTATGAGCAGTTATTGGCGTACTCCATCATCATGAAGACCTGTGATATTCTCTCCAGGAATATAGTCACAGGTCACACAGGTTTTTCCAAATTAAACTTAAATATCCATGTAAGTGTGTCAATATCATACAGTAGCTAGGCAACACAATGAAACACAATTAGCTACCTGGCATAACAAACTTATAAGAAAATATATTTCGAAAATACAAAAGATGATACAAGGTAACTTAACATAAACAAGTGACATACAATATCCACAAAATACAGAGAACTCGGACCTAATATAACATACACTGGTAACATATTATACTCCACAAACAAGAGATCACACCACGTAACAGGACATACGTGTATAATGAAAATATTCCTATAAAGGATAATTCATAACTTAACCTTTCCTAGCCATATAACATGGTACAACTACCGACAATATCCAAGTACACTAAATAAAAGATCTAACAAAGTAAACCCAACAGTACAGCTATTGCTGACGGTGGTCCTGCTATGGAGAGTGTGAGTGGTCCGCCTCCACCTTAACAGACTCGACAAACAACCAGAGACCTCAAAGTGGGCTGACTATACCACCAGCAAGATTCCACGTCTGGTACAATCCACGCTCTAACGCACACTCTGCTGGTGAGGGTTTGGATAATCTTGTAACACACGATACACTCTCACCTCCAGTGAAGTTCACACAGCAACCTCCTGTCACCCTCTGCCGATCAGCCTGACGGAAACCACATACTTGACTAGCACGAGAGTTCCCTATACTATATTACGTCATGAATTACAGCTAACCGCTAGTTTCCATCCTGCTCATGACACCCAGACCATGGTATCTCCCAAAACCTTATGAGCGGTTAATGGCGTCTTCTAGAACATCATGAGCGTTTAAAGGCATCTCCTAGGACATTGTGAGAGGGAAATGGCGCCTTTCAAATCATTATGAGTGGTTAATGGTGTTTTCCAGAACATTATGAGCGGTTAATGGCGTCTCCTAGAACATTATGAGCGATTAATGGCGTCTGCTAAAACCTTAAGGGAGGTTAATGACTCTTCCAGGTATATCAACAGTGGCGATTAAACGCGTCTCTTAGATCATTAGAAGCGTTTAATGGCATCTCCTAGATAATTATGAGCTATTATTAGTGTCTCCAGAACGTCATAAGAGGCTGTTAATGATGTTTCCTTGAACAATGTGAGCGTTTAATGATGTTACAAAGAAAATAAGGATCGGTTAATGGCGTCTCCCAGAACATTATTAGTGGTTAAGGGCGTCTCCTATAACATCATGAGTAGTAGTTAATGGCGACTCCTAGAACATTATTAGTGGTTAAGGGCGTCTCCTATAATATCATGAGCAGTAGTTAATGGCGACTCCTAGAACATCATTAGTCGTTAATGGCGTCTCCTATAACATTATAAGCGGTTAATCTGGTGTCCTAGAACATTATCAGTGGTTAATGATGTCTCCTAGAATATTAAGATCGGTTAATGGCGTCTCCCAGAACATAATTAGTGGTTAATGAAGTCTCATATAACATCAAAAGCCATTAGTGGCGTCTCCTAGAACATTAAAAGCAGTTAATTGCGTCTCCCACGACTATATGAACAATTAATGGCATTTCCTAGAACATCATAAGCGGCGTCTCCTAAAATATCATAAGCGGCGGTCAGTGAGATATCCTAAATAATTAGAAGCGGTTAATGGCGTCTCCCAGAACAATATTTATGGTTAATGGCGTATCCTATCCTATAGCATCATAAGCAGCAGTTAATTGCGTTTCCTAGAACATTATACCCGGTTAATGGCATCTCCCATAACATGAATGGGGGTTAATGGCGACTCCTAGAACATCATGAGCCGATAATGGCGTCTTCTTGAACATCATGAGCGGTTAAAGGTGTCCTAAAACATTATGAGCAATGTTTAATGGCGTCTCAAAATATTACAAGATGTCGGTCAGTGGTGTTTCATTGACAATGTCGAGCAGTTATTGGCATCGCCTAGAACATCATGAGTGGCTGTAAATAACATCTTCTAGAACGTTATGAACGGTTAATGATGCTTCATAGAACATTAGGATCGATTAATAGCATTACCCAAAACCTTATGAGCAGTTGATGGCATCTCCTATAGAACATTCTCGACCATTTTTTTAAACATTCGGTTTACTTATAAGTATCCCGAAAACGCCCCCCGAGCCGAAATCCATTGTTTTAAACTAAATTTTGTCGGGTTACCATTTGGTAGTCTGACAATATTTTTGGAAAGTTCGGGATAAGTCCTCGGGTGTGGGGACGAACCCGAAAGACTTATCCCGAATGTTCAAACTAGTTATCTATGAATAGAAAACGTCTCTGAAATACAATATATGTAAATTAAGATGAGATAATTAAGAAATAAAATATTTAAATGTCCTAATAACTGGTTCCAATGGAAATGAATACATTTTTAAGAGACCGCCGTGTACCCCCGTGATGTTTAACCTTCAACTCCAAAAAATTATCTTCTCTCCAACGCATTTCTCCAATTTTATCAAGCATTGCATTCATCCTTTTATAGCTTCAAGTATGTTAAAAAACGCACTTTTCTTTGTGATAGATAGATGTAATGCCATTTCCATTTCGCCAGTATATTATATATAAGATGAGCCAAATATCCTAGGTAGCTTGCTGAGGTAATAGTGCTATCTGTGACCCACGTTGATATTACCATGAAAAAAATTCTCCTACTACAGTATATTTCAATGTTTGGGTTGTTGTTGTTCCGGTTGTGTTTAGGTATTACCAATATTTGTGAGTTTAGATTAGGTTACGTAAAAAAAATTTAGATAAAATATTCGAACTCAGGGTTAGAAAAAAGGGCCAAAATTGATTAATGATGCTTTCAATCACTCGATTTAAATCGTGTCGGTACTATTTTACAACACTGGAACAACAATAAACAAAAGTTTAATATACTATGGACAAATTTCTTAAAGAAATTATCTGTAATAGCTATGCAACACGATTGTAAACTATTATGAAAAGAAATTTATCTTATATACAGTAGTTACCGCAATATATAGATAATAGATATTAGATTTTGTTTTATTTTTTCAGGCTGGCATTATAGCATTCTGGTATTGTTATTAGAGACCATCAAAATCGTTTTGCTTATCTCTCTGAGGAGGAGTTCATCAAGAGGTATAGGCTGTCCAAGGAATGCATCCATGAACTTCTTGAACGAGTTTAACCACATATGCCAAGAATTCAAGAAGGATGAGGCAAGAAATTTTGGTGTTACTATAGTGTGCGGTCGACAAGATAATTGGGTTAAATTAGCTTAGGTTAGATTAGGTCAGGTTAGGTTAGGTCTGGTTAGGTAAAGTTAGGTTAGGTCAGGTTAGGGTAAAGTCAGGTTAGGTTAGGTTAAGTTAGCCTAAATATATCTTCGTAGACCGAAACTCTAACTCTTGGATTTTGGTCTTTGTTTATAAGTGTATTGGGTATTTATTCAATGTTATGCAGTGATGCAAATAAGGGGGGGGGGGAGGGGATATCATCACTGTACAGTACTCAGCATCCATGAAACACCTAAACCCATCTCCCATGTACAATAATACCACCAGGCCATAATTACAGTACAGTGATATCTTCATTACTCAGAATAAGCCAATACGTTAAATTCGCTCGGAGTGTTTCCGGGAAAATTTTTCAATATTCCGGGTCTGTGAATGAGTTTTCACGGTTGAAATTTTTTTTTTTTTTTTTTTAGAAAATTCTGAAAAATCTCTAAAACAATTCGATTCCAGACCTTGAAGCAAATTCCAAGGTCAAATATCAGGCACATTTTCTGGATTTTTTTATGAAAACTTCCTGAAACTCTCCAAGTTTTTTCCCGGGTCTCCGAGAATGAAAGAAAGTTTTAAACTCGGAAACTTTTACATGTAACCGGAAAAATTCTAGGGAGGTGGGATTTTTCATGGTTTGAGAGTCTTATCTGTAAATCTCTCATCCTCGGAAGAGCTCTGCATCAATTATTCTGGCTAATGGGGATATTACCTGTATGTTGCACTTTATAGAGGCTGATTCTCTGTAGAACTTAAAATGTAACAGAGTAATGTAAATCATCATACGAGCCCTGTTCTTTACCGTAATCAGGATAAGCAATGTTAGACAAAACAGGAAATAAAAGAAAATTCTTTCCTCCAGGATGCAGTATTCTGCACATCTGCAACTCATAACTGCAATGAGATACTTTAGCATTTGCAGCTTCTAAATTAGTATGGCAGACTGCTTGAAGATTTCCGTCTCATCAGTTTGCAAGTTTGTCAGGAGCTTTGCAACTATTTTGACCCTTACGGCAAAAGATTACGTCCACTTTCAAGAAGCAGGCAACACAGAAAACCTTGTGGATGAATTTTACACCATTGCAGGGATGTCTGGTGTATTTCGCTGCATTGATGGGTCTCATATCCGTATTGAAAGTACTGGAGGGAACACAGCTGAACTACATCGATGTAGAAAGGGGTGTAATTGATACATGGTTTAGATTTGTATAACGTAGTTTGTTTGAAAGTAGAGCAAATGTAAGGGTGAATGGAAGCATTACTGGTCTGGTAAAAAAGTTATTTTATATAATAGACTTTATTATCAAGGTTATTTTTTAATATATATACAGTATATTTTTTTTTTGTAAATAACACAATTTATTTCCTCCAAACAATATCACAGTACAACTTGAAACAGTATTTATATTATAAAATTAAAAAGGGATTACACTGGCATGACTAAAGAAAAATATATCAGAGTACAGTACAGTACAGTACAGTACAGTACAGTACAGTACAGTACAGTACAGTACAGTACAATATACTGTATGTAAAATTATATCATTCAAACAGTTTAGTATTTTGCTTGAAATAATAAATGTACACATTTTTAAAGGCCTCAAAGTACTGTACTGAAA
The DNA here is from genome assembly GCF_018991925.1 of Homarus americanus. Taxonomy (NCBI): domain Eukaryota; kingdom Metazoa; phylum Arthropoda; class Malacostraca; order Decapoda; family Nephropidae; genus Homarus; species Homarus americanus. The sequence goes on from NW_024736071.1 coordinate 3,933,084, forward strand.
TAGTTTGCAAGTGTCAGAGAAATATATAAACAATTTTAGTTCCTCTAAATAAGAACAAGCAGCAAAACCATGTTTATCACAGTACCTGTACAGTGTACAGTGCTATATATACATTAATAGTAATCATACTTAGTTTGAAATTGCAAATACAATAATAGCAATTATCATTCTTGAAAGATTTTAGATGTACTGTACTGTACTGTACTTGTATTGAAATTGTAATTAAAGTACAAAAGAAATGTGAAACAAAATATTGATTAAAATCCCCAAATAAGTATGAGTACAGTATATAATACACAGTATCACAGTATATTGTATATGAAATTCTAGCAAAAAATATATTGAATCTATTTGTTTTCACAAGAAGTAAAATAACAACAAAATTATAAATGTTTGAAAATAAAAAATATGATTTCACATCTCCACTAAGTGCCAAAAAAAACAGTAAACAGATAAAAAAAATAAATTATTAAAAATTCTCCAATAAGTATGAGTGTACAATACACAGTATCACAGTACTGTATATTGTATCTAACATTATATCACAAAATAAGTTGAAAGAATCTACAGGTATTTGTTTTCACAAGAAAAAAAAAAAATCATAACAAATGTTAGAACATGAAAAAATATTTCATATTCTCCAATAAGGTAAAAAAAAACCAGTAAACAGGGAGAGAAAGGAAAAATCATGGTTTATACATTATCAATTATAACACACATGGCAAAGTCTTCATAATCTAACTAAATTGCCAAAGGACAAAGGTGGAATTAAGGGTGCACTCTTGACATATGCCACCAGTCAACAGCTCTAAATGCTTCCTTAAAATACCTTTGGCACAGATTGGGCTGATAATGTATTGTACATACTAGTGAAGGCCTTTAATGCCTCCAACATAGCACCATTCAGTTCTTTTGTACTGTCCTAAATAATGGCGTTGAAGCATTCATTCCTCTTGTTCACCTGCTGGATGTTGATGCTGGTGGTGGCACGGGTGATCCTGATGTTGGATCAGTTGATCCAAGTGTTCTGCTGGTGCAGACGCTGGCATAATTGGTGGTGGCGACTGCCTTCTCCCTTGAAGAAGAACTTTTATCTCCACAACTCATGTTTCTGCTTCAATTTTGGCGAGAGATCGACCAGGTCTGTTTACATTTATTTGGATAAGGCGTACCAACCCTCTCGAGTTGCGGCGTTAGTGTTACTAAATAGTAACCCGTTGTTCGGGATTGATATTCGAGTTTGACGAACCCATTTGACGGGTTACTAAATAGTAACCCAACATTCGGGATTGCTCTTCAGACTTGCTGCCCCGAGCGTTTAAAAAAAATGACCGTAAGTGACCGGCCCTGTGTGTGTTTATAAGAACTAAAATTTACCAAAAAAAACGAGTTGATCATACCAAAGCAATATCAACTAATTTCAACGCAAACCTATAAAGAATACGGAATGCTACTTTTAAGTTAAAAATCAGAAGTTATAAAACAAGTAAGGTAAAGTGATATTAAAACTGAAACATCATTGACGTATACAAGGTGGTATAAAATTATTAAAACTCCTTGTGACAGCAGAGAGTACGGCTAATGAAGGCAAATCAATGGCACAAAAATAAATAAAAGGTTCTGCCACGGTCGCCACTTGTTACGATATCAAGTATAGAGGGATGAACAAAATGTGCCAAATTTAAACAATTTACTGGTGAAAGATTAAAACTTGCAAAAAAATACAAAAAGAAAAAATCACACTTTACGTTTCAATAAACAATATGAAATTAGTACACATCACTTAAAAAACTATATATACAAATACCTATACCAAGATCACAACCAATAGAATAACCGATATCACAACCAATACTACCTTGTTACATTTCCACTCATGTGTTTGAGGGAGGAACAGGCTGAAACGTGCTTATAGGGAGAAACAAGACACGTGGAAGAGGAGATTGAGAAAATCTATTCTCCCTATCAATACTCAGCCTTCTTTTGCACTAGCTAGAGGAATGGAGTCCCAACAGTCTGTCACACTGAGGACACACACATGGGGGCACCACACCGAAGATCACAGCGAAGTCCCAGAGGAGCAGCCAACCTAGGCGGGAAGTAGCTTGTGGCCAGTGGTGGGCATGGTTCCGCTAATCCGCTAACCGCTAATTAGCGAAGCTAACTTTCTCGTTAGCGGAATAGCGTTTTCGCTAACTTTGGAAACCATTAGCGGACCAATTAGCTTCCGCTAAATTTAGTTCCGCTAACTTTAAGTCCGCTAACAAAATTTATACATGTTTGTTCCTGTGTGTTGTAAGCGTGTGACGCCGCGACGCGTATCTCCAACAGCCAGTCAGGAACGCTTGGCTGACTGCATGTTAGTACGTATAAACGTGACAAGACTGTCAGTGTATGTTGAAAGAATCATAGAATGTAATTGTAAACTAATTTATAATTTCATTTCTCATCTTATTTGTTAATTTAATAAGGATTTCATCCAAGGTGCGTGCCAAACAAAATTTTCTAAAAACTTACCTTTCATTAAAGTTTAGCGTTTTCTGTTTATTTACATGACTAAGACCAACAATAAGTTATATAAAAATGCGCTGGTATAATGTGTAAGCGGTTAGTATTGCATATTTACATGAATAATGAATATGGCCGATAGGTTGTATGAGAATGCAAATTAATCATTTGTGAGATTGTGTACAGTGTACACCTTGATAAGTTGATCATCATCTGATCTTGGCATGGTGCTATTTGCTACCTATGCTACACAGTACTATAGTTTTTGGATTCGTTTAATACTTTCTGTCTTTTCGTACAATAAATAAAGATTATAAAGTGTATGTTGAAACTTGAATGTAAACTAATGCTTAATTTCATTTGTTCATTTAATTATTTGTGTACACCTTAATCATCATCTGCTCTTGGCATGCTATACCTTTTTGGAAAGCTCTATGTCTAAGCTAAAAGACAACATATGGAAATTTCAGCTCTCGAGATCTGTTTTTAAGGGTTTTAGAGGCCCCCCCCCCCCGAAAAAAAACCGAAGCTAAATTCATATAATAAAAGTTAGTGGTTAGCATTAGCTTCTGCTAATTTTTTTAGCTGTTTAGCGTGAGCGAAGTTAACTTTTTAGTTAGCAGATTAACGGTTAGCGAAGCTAACTTTTCGTTTAGCTGTGCCCACCACTGCTTGTGGCCAACTGCCTCACACCACCCTGCCGGCTTCCCACCAACCTTTCGGAGTGGCGACAGGGATGATTCGAATAGAGGTGAACCCGGGTTGTTCGTGATCTCTGCTTCGAGACTTGTACAGCAAGAGAAACTACTTAATTTGACCGACTTCCTTTTAATTAATACACCTTAGATTTACAATATCTATATTTTTTTTTTATATATCACATTTGCTTGAATAACTTCCATGTGATTCTTATGTTCATATATTTAAAAAACAACAACTTAGTTTTGCATTTATCTATCCACCTAATGACAATTTTCTTAATTAAATGACTTTTGCTGGTCTGATATAGAAGACAAAATTAAATGATTGATTTAGCCTAATTACAAATTAACGGAATGCATTTAAATTCAAGTGCACCTACTGAAACTTGCTTTTTTTTTTATTCTTATGTTATCCAAACCCCGAGACAACTGTCCATAAGAATTCCGAATTCAGACAAGGTTTTCAGTCACATAACGATATATATCAGTACTACATGTATATGTTCAAAAGATTACCTTTCCTACTGTTTCGTTATTATGGAAAATAGAGCAAAGAAAATCTAGTAGTGTGTTGCCTGTGGGTCGTGTGGGACATAAAGGCAGACTTCCTCTTACAGGAATTAAATTGCATATGCATCTTGCAGTTGGCCAGCAATGGGTGAATATTCGCCATAACTCTAGACCTCAGAGAATACAGATGCTACCCCCATCTTGTTTTCTTAAGACAACATCACCCGCCACCAGTAGACGGCCCATAGATAAAAATGTATCTACAATCAATTATTTATGTAAAATATTTAGATTATCTCGCAAGGGTTTAACTTTCTTAACTTTTTTCTTAGATATTTTCAACTGACTAACACTACACCATAAGGGTCCACTTTGACTGTAATAAATATAAAGGAGAGATAATGATAGAGTGAGCTGGATTAAAAAATATGAATATATATTATCTATCAACTTATGCAACTAACAAACAACAATGGGTCAATAACACAGTTCATAGGCGGAGATACAGTACAAACCAGTACTAAGATAACAGCGGTAGTGGCAGGGGTGATACATAAGTCACAAGGACAAGGCTTATCTCACATGCATGACTCACTGCCACACTCAGCTCACCACCACACACGGCTCACCACCACACACGGCTCACCGCCACACACAGCTCACTGCCACACTAGACTCACAGCCACACTAGACTCACCGCCATACGTGGCTCATAGCCACACACGGCTCACCACCAGACAAAGTTCATTGCCACTCGTGGCTCACAATCACACATGCCTCACCGCCAGAGAGAGCACATTGCCACACACGACCCACCACCACACGTGGCTCACCACAATACACAGGTCACTATCACACATGGCTCACTGCCACAATAGGCTCACCGCCACACTAGGCTCACAACCACACATGGCTCACAGCCACATGTGGCTCACTGCCACACACGGCTCACTGTCACACATGGGTCACTAACACACATGGTTCACCGCCACACACAGCTCACCAACACAAAGGGCACACCGCCATATAGACATCACTGCACACGCAGCTCGCCGCCTTACATGGCTCACTGCCACGCATGATGAACCGTCACACATGGCTTACCGCCACAAGGGGCACACCACCACTCTCCACACACCGCCACAAATGGCTCACTGGCTTGCACGGCTCACTGCCACACATGGCTCACTGCCACACATGGCTCACCGCCACAAATATCTTAATGGCTCACACGGCTCATCGCCACAAATGGCCCACTGGCTCACAGGGCTCACTGCCACACACAGATCATTATCACACTTAGCTTTCCGCCATACACAGCTCATCGCTACATACGGCTTACAGCCACATAAGTCTCACCGCCACACATGACTCACAGCTTCACATGGCTCACCGTACACACAGCACACCACCACACAGGGCTGATTGTCACACATGGCTCACTGCCTCACCACGGCTCAGCATACACACAGCTCACCCCCACACAGGGATCACTGTCACACACGGCTCAGCCTCACACGGGTCACCGCAAAATAAGGCTCACCGCCACACGGCTCACAGCCTCACACAGTTCACTTTACACACAGCCCACCGTCACACAGGGTTAACCGCCACACACGGCTCGCTCACTACCGCACAAGGCTGACTGCCACACTACACACCATTACACCCAGCTAACACCCACATAAGAACATAAGGAGTCTGCAATAGGCCGGTTGGCCTGTGCATGGCAGCTCCTGTCGAGAATTACTACCACTCTCTATCATCCATGGATTTATCCAGCCTACTTTTTGAAACTTTCCAGCGTTCCAGCACTCACTACAAAATTGCTAAGATTGTTCCACTCGTCCACCACCCTATTTGTGAACCAGTTCCTTCCTAAACCGAAACTTATCCAACTTAAATCCGTTGCTCCGAGTCCTATCCTGCTCGGATATTATAAGAACTTTATCTATATCCCCTTTATTGATTCCTTTCACCCACTTAAATACTTCTATCATATCTTATCGCACTCTTCGTCTTTCTATTGAATGCAAGTTTAGATTCTTTAACCTATTCTCATATGGAAGGTTTCTAAGTCCGGAATCATTTTCGTCATTCTTCGCTGCACCGACTCTAGTAAATTGATATCCATTCTATAATAAGGGCACCAGAACTGAACCGCATAATCGAGGTGCGGCCTAATTAGCGCAAGATATAGTTGCAATAAGACCTCTGCACTCTTATTACTTACACTTCTAGATATAAAACCCAATACTCTGTTTGCCTTATTTCGAACATTAACTCACTGTTTTCTAGGCCATAGGTCCGGGCTTACAAGTACCCCTAGGTCTCTTTCACAAGTCGACTTCTCTAGGTTGATGTTGTTAAGGCTGTATACATTGACAGTATTTGTTCTTCCAATATTAAGTACGCTGCACTTGCTGGTGTTGAATTTCATTTGCCATTTTTCAGATCACCCCTGCAGTTTATTTAGATCCTCCTGTAATGCCTTTGCATCCTACCCTGAGTTAATCTGCCGCCCTATTTTGGTGTCAACCGAAACTTGCTTATGTCACTGCTGATCCCAGGATCTAAATCATTTATGTAGATTATGAACAAGAGTGGGCCTAGTACTGACCCCTGGGGAACCCCACTGGTTACACGGCCCCACTCAGATTTAACACCATCTACGCTGACCCTCTGCGTTCTATCGGTGAGCCATGATTTTATCCAATTTAAAACTTTCCCCTCGATACCATGAGCCTTAATTTTTCTCAGAAGCCTCTGATGCGGTGCTCTGTCAAATGCTCTGCTGAAGTATAAGTGAATAACATCGTAATTTTCGTCATTATCTACTATCTCGAAGACTTTCCTAAAAAACGTCAGCAGATTTGTTAGACAAGATTTTCCCTTTGTAAACCCATGTTGAGAGTCGTAGCTTAATTTGCTTTTTTCTAAATGCGATCGGATGCCATCTGCTATAATATATTCAAGAAATTTCCCCACTACTGTCGTCAAACTGATCAGCCGGTAATTTGACGCTGATGCTCTGTCTCCCTTTTTGAATATGGGTACTACATTTGCCTGTTTCCACAAGTCTGGCACAACTCCCGTGTCTAGTGATTTTGTAAATAAATTAACGAGCGGTCCGCTAATCTGTTCCCTACACTCTTTCAGGACTCGAGGGAAAATTTCATCCGGCCCTGGGGATTTTGTCTTCTTTAGTTTATTTATCCTCTTAAGAACATCCTCTTTTCTGATAGTGATATTCTTTAATTTCTCTTCTTCCTTTCCCCTAAATATCAGTTCCACCTCTGGAATTTCCTCGCGAATTTCTTCTGTGCTTTGCTTATTTCTTCTGTGCTTTGCTTATTTCTTCACTGCCATTTATCACTTCTCCCCTCCATGACTTTAAAGGCCCAACTTTGTCCTTGACCTTTGTTCTATATACCTGGAAAAATCCCTTGGGATTCACCTTCAATTCTTTTGCTATTTTGATTTCATAGTCTCTCTTTGCTTTCCTTACATTTTTCTTAACATTCCTAGATAGTTCATTACACCTATTTCTGAGCTGCTCCTCCCCTCCCTTTAATTTCATATATATTCCTTTCTTTATTCCTATGTCATGTTTAAGTTTTCTGTTCATCCACCTTGGCTCATTCTTATTTGACCTAATTTTTCTCTATGGTATATTTTGTTCTTGTGCTTTATGTAGTATACTAGTGAATATATGATAGTCATGATCAATTGTTGTGTCATCTATGACCTCACCCCTTCCTACTGGGGACATACATGACTGTTCCCAGGTGACCTCACCTAGGTACCTTATTAACCCCTGATAATCCTCCAACCGAAAGTTTGGGACTCTGACCATATTGTCATTGTTTTTCGTTTCCCAATTTAGGGTGAACCTGATTTCTCTGTGATCACTGTTACCTAGTTCTTACCCTACTGTGATATCTCTGATATTATTTTCTTTATTTGTTAATACTAGGTCTAATATATTGTCACCTCTAGCAGGTTCTGTAATTAGTTGTTTCAAAAAATTGTCCTGTACTGCATCTAGGAAGTCTTCAGATTCATAGTCACCTACAATGTTGTCCCAATCAATATTTCTGAAGTTGAAATCCCCCATAATGCACAGGTTGTTATATTTTGCTGCCCTACTTATTTCCTGCCATATGGGCTGATCCGCTTCTTTCCCAAGACTTGGGGGCCTGTAAATCACTCCCATAATTAGTTTTTCTCTTCCTTCCGTGATTTCTACCCATACAGACTCGATTCCTATTTCACCCTTTATTGAATACAACATCTTGATGTATCCTTGACGAAGAGTGCGACCCCTCCCCCTTCCTACCTTCCCTTTCCTTGTGAAAAAGGTTGTACCCCTCTATGTGGTACTCTGATAAAAAAAATTTGCTCGCCAAATTCATCCAAGTTTCGGTGATTGCTAATGACGTCTACATTCTCGGTACATACAACTGCTCTCAGCAAGTCTATTTTATTTCTAACGCTCCTACTGTTTGTATAGTATATATTTAAACCTACCCTTCCCTGGTCCTGTTTTATCCCTTGTCCTGAATAACCAATTTTACTTCCCAGGACCTGCTTTTCTTTTGACTCCCACTTTCCCCGACCTCTCTCTACACGCTCCAGGGATGCAGACAACGTCTTTACCCCTGCAGAGACAAGTGTACTCCGTCATTACTGTACAGGTAGTCGTTGCCATAGAGTCGTCGCCAACTATCAATGAATGCCCAACCATTGTTTGCACAATGTTTTTCCAGTCGGCAATTTATAACAATTGCCTTGGACAGCCATTCACGACCAACCCCTCACATAGGTCACACGGTCACACGCAACTCACCGCCATAATCCGTCACTGTCACACATAGCTCACCGCCACTTAAAGCTAACCTCCATACATGGCTCACTATTATGCACTGCTCACTATCACACACAGCTCACTGGGCGCCGGTGGTAGAACAGCACCGCTCTTGCCTCGCAAGCGAGATGTCACAGGTTCGATTCCCGGGCCCAAAAAAAAACACTGCTCACTGCCACCCCCTACCTCTCATATATCTGCCTAAATTATCTTTGAAGCTTCCCAGCGCATTCGATTTAAGGATGATGTTCGGTAATCTGTTCCACTATTCGACAGCTCTATTTTCAAAGTAGTGTTTACCTATCTCACGCCTAAATCTAAATTGGTCTTATTTAAAACCATTATTACTGTATAGATATGTAAATACCAAGATATGTGAACACGCCTGACGCCAAGACTCTGTTACCATTCATTGTACCATTATTCACATGTCTGTATTACTACATATTATTATAGCATGTCTGATATCTATGCTTATGTCTAATGCCTATGTTCACTTACTATGTCCCGATATACTATGTCTGTACCGCGCTAGTCGAGTAATTAGAGGACCTCATTTATCGTCCTAGTAATGTCTAGCAACTCCCCTTGCCTAGCCAGTTAACTTCCCTCAGATCGGTCTCGGCCTACCTACGGTCCGGGGTCCCTTGTGCTCGCTTCTGTATCGGTCGGCTATCCCGCCAAGTCTTGTACCACTTATTGAATATATCTACTGCTCGTGCTCTGGAGTTTGAAGAACCTTGTCTAGGATTTCATCACACCACATGGCGCAGTTGAGTAGCTCCAACACGACAGTTGACAAGTTGCAAGAGCCGGCCTCGTCTGTTTCCCGGCCTCCTCTGTTTCCCGCCCAGAAGATATACTCCACAGTGCCCCTGGATTTAAAGTGCTTTGTGACCTTGTGAAGTGCCCTAAGTGAAGTGCAGTGCCTTTCATGTCTCTTTGCTATGTTTCTGCGGCCCTACAGGTAGCAGAAACGCCTTCAGCCCAGTTTCCAAGACAACACTTCCGGCATACATCCTCCATCTGCGCCGGCCCGCAGGCCACTGCCTGCGTCCCCCTTCGACTGAGCCAGCACCGCCATCTCGCCCGGGCGCGCGGAGGAATACAGGGACTAGCACCACCGCCGCCAGCCGCCTCCTCTCACTTCACAAATATTACAGTCAGTACTCTTTTACTTGCCCGCCAGTTCCTGCACTTAGGCAAGTACATTGACGAAAACATAGCACTTCACCTTATTCTCCTTGTCTTTCCCATCGCAACCATACCAAACACGAGATGTCTGACCACGACGATTTGCTGGGAAATTTAGATGAAGATTATGAGGAAGACGAAGCCTCACAGACCCTCCCACCCCCCCTCACGCCTCACACGCCGGGCGCGCCAAATTCAAAGGATGGGAGCCAGGATATACGTCAGTTAATCCACTTTCTACAAGTTTCCCAAGAGAAGGAAGCCCAAAGACGTCAATTAGAGGAGGAAAAACGACATCAAGAGGAATTGTCAAGACAGTCAGAGGAATCAGCTTACCGTCTTCAACTTCAACAACAACACCAAGCTGATAACCGCAAATTCCTGTACCTATTGGAATTGCTGGCAACGAGGACGACTTAACCAGCTGCCACAACCAATTCGCCAGCTTCAGCCTCTTCATCTATCATTCAGACAACGCCTCCTCACACGTCACCTATCCCCCTTGGGTATGCCTCAGTGCCTTCTCAACCACCTGCTCCAGTCTCAACTCTCGTCGACCTCTCCGTGCCTCCTCCATTACCTGCCGTCTCGAGTACACCCCTGCACAGCAAGTCTTCAGTTCCCAGCCCCCCACCTCTTCAATCTGATGCAACATATCAAGTATACCGTCAATGGCGACGTCGTTTCGAAGACTTTGCTGTTATGTCTGACCTCAACCGAATGCCCCCTCATAAACAACTCATCCAATTAAGATCGTGCATTTCCCTCGATGTTCAACGCCTCCTAGAGCACACGCTAGCCATTCCCCCTGACTCCTCCATGTCAGTGACAGAGGTTTTAAACGCCTTGCAGAGTCATTTCCGTGGCCTCCGCAATGAAGCTTTGCGTCGTAGGGAACTGCTATCCTGCAAACAAGCTTCTGGGGAATCATTCTCAGACTTCTATGCACGACTTAAGGACCTAGCAGCCGAGGTGGACCTATGTACAGGCGATCCTGTAACCTGTGCCGAGATCCAGCTCAAGATGATCTTGCTGATGGGTGTACGTGACGAGGACCTGCTTCAGAAACTCCTCACCCTCGACGCCGCCTCTTCCCTCACCGACTTCGTCACCTGTTGCAGGTCGTATGAGGCCACAAGAGAGGCTGCCTCAGCTATACACTCATCGCCATCTCAAGTTCACGCCGTCTCCACCTACAAGAGGAATCAACGCCAGATGCAGACGGCGTCCTCTCCACAGCCCCCGTCACAGTCACCAGTTTCTTCTCCCGAATCCTGCAGAAACTGTCAGCGCCAGCATGGTCCAGGAAAGTGCCCTGCGGCTGATAGTACATGTCGAAACTGCGGGTTTCAAGGCCATTGGCCCCGCACAACTCGATGTCCTGCCAACAAGGTCTCATGCAACGCTTGCAACAAGCAAGGACACTTCGCCAAGTGTTGCAGGTCCACCAAGAAGCCTCCATCTCCAGGTCAAAACGTCTCTTTACAGCCCGACAGAACGTCCACACCACCGTCTCCCAAGAACAACAAAGGATGCCGACGCGTGGATGATGCCTCGAGTGACAGGTCCCCCAAGCCCGTCAATGTTCGTCTGTCCTACGGTACCAACTCTTCCAACCTCCTGATGATACCTGACACGGGCGCGGACATCACGGTGATTGGACCAACACACCTGGACGCCCTCAACATTCCCAGGAGTAGCCTGTCACCCACAGCCATGAACGACGTGCTCACAGCGGACGGGTCCCCGATGTCTCCACCTTTGGGTTGCTTCAAGGCAACACTACAGCTCGGTCCCAAGTCTTGCCTTGCCACAGTCCACGTCCATGAGGGCATCCAAACCCCTCTCTTGTCATGTGGCCATTGTCAGGACTTGGCCATCGTCTCATCCGAGTTCCCAAAGCCCATCCTCGCCGTGACACACCTCAACAGGTGTGCAGAGATACCTGTTTCAGCCATGACCACACCTGCTGCCGCCCGGGAGTTCTTTTTTCGTCAGTTCAGCGACGTCCTTGTCTCCAAGTCCGACCTCCAGAAGACGCCGCTCAAGAAGATGACAGGCCCCCCGATGAGAATCCACCTCAAGCCTGGCGCGACGCCTTTCGCCATCCACACACCCAGGCCTATCCCCTTTGCCATACGGGACAAGGTGAAGGCGGAGCTCGATTCTCTGGTGCAGCAGGGGATCATCAGACACGCCGGTGAGGAGCCCTCCGAGTGGTGCCACCCTATGGTCTTGGCACCCAAGCCTGTAGGTGTTCGCATCACAGTGGACCTCACCCATCTCAACTCGCAGGTCTCCCGTCCCGCCCATCCATCGCCTACGCCCATCCAAGCAGTCCGCAGCGTCACCCCGTCTGCAAAGTTCTTTACCACGGCGGATGCACTACATGGGTACTGGCAAGTCGACCTGGCGGAAGAAGATCGCCACCTCACTACATTCATCACGCCCCACGGCCGCTTCCAACACTGCCGCGGACCCATGGGCTTCGCAGCAACGGGGGATGCGTACTGCCTCCGTGGGGATATGGCTCTGCAGGGTGTCACCAACTGCGTGAAGGTCGTAGATGACATCCTGCTCTTCGACGATGATCTCCCGGCCCACTTGAACCGAGTTCATCTGATGCTCACAAGATGTCGTGCCCATGGTATCACCCTGAACAAAGATAAATTTGTGGTCGCCGCCCCCCAAGTTAACTACTGCGGCTACAACATCTCGCCAGAGGGGATCTCAGCTGATGAGGAGAAGGTCAAGGCCATCAGGGACTTCCCTACTCCAGCGAACCTGACCGACCTTCGCTCATTTATGGGCCTGGCAAATCAGCTGGCCGACTTCTCCCCTAAAATCGCCACATCAGCCCAACCTCTACGCCCCCTCATGAGCCCCAAGCGCTCTTTCCTCTGGACTCCTGACCACGACCTAGCGTTCAGGAATGTTAAGAAGGCGTTGCTGTCACCACCAGCCTTGGCACCCTTCGACCCGTCCTTACCAGTGGTCCTCCAGACCGACGCCTCCCGTCTATACGGCCTCGGATATGCCCTCCTTCAAGATCACGGCCAGGGTAGACTGCGCTTAGTTCAGTGTGGCTCCAGGTTTTTGACCGACACGGAGACCAGATACGCCACCATCGAACTAGAGATGCTGGCAGTCGCCTGGGCTATGGCCAAGTGCCGCCTTTACCTGTTCGGCCTTGGGCATTTCACCCTCATGACGGACCATCGCCCGCTCATACCCATCCTCAATCACTACACGTTGGACGCCATCGAAAATCCTCGCCTCCAACGCCTCAAAGAGAAGACCGCCCCTTACGTCTTTACAGCTGTGTGGCGCGCCGGGAAGCTTCTGTGCATACCAGACGCCCTCTCCCGAGCCCCTGTTAGTCGCCCCACACCTGAAGATGAAGTCGACTGTACCACGGCCGCGGCTCACGTTCGGTCTTTAGTGACACACACAGCCACTTCTCTTGCTGACAAGACGACGACGACGCCCTCCATCGAAGACGATAGGACTCTCCAGGAGCTTCGCATCGCCGCCGCTCAAGACCCGGCATACGTCCAACTCCTCGACTACGTCTCCGCTGGATTCCCCACCAACCGCTACGACATTCACGCCTCCGCCCTCCCCTTCTGGAAGCTAAGGGATAGCCTCTATGCGGACGGAGAGCTGGTGTTGTACGGCCCCAGGATCGTCGTTCCCGCTGCCCTCCGCCGGCGCACCTTATCCCGCCTCCATGACAGCCACCGCGGCGTTGAAGCCACCAGGCGCAGAGCCCGTCAGACCGTCTTCTGGCCTGGTATTGACGCCGATATTAAGAGCACGGTTGAGGCCTGTGAGCCTTGCCAGCAACTCCAGCCCAGCCAGCAACAAGAGCCGTACCTGTGCAATGACCTCCCAAAGCGGCCCTTTGAGTCCGTGTCCGCCGACTTCTTTAATGTGGCCGGAAAGTCTTTCCTGGTGGTCGCCGACAGGCTCTCTGGATGGCCCGTGGTAGTTCCCTGTGGTCGGGACACCACCTCTTCCAGGGTCATCCGGATGTTTTGTTGCTTCTTCCGGGAAGTCGGAGTGCCTCTCCGCCTCCGAACCGACGGTGGGCCCCCGTTCAATAGCCACGAGTTCAAGAGCTTCGCCGAACGCTGGGGCGTCCACCACATCGTCACCTCCCCTCATTACCCGCAGGCGAATGGCCACGCCGAGGCAGCGGTAAAGTCCGTAAAATACCTCATCCTCAAGACAGCACCGACGGGGAACCTGGACTGCGAGGAGTTCGACAGGGGCCTACTGGAACTCCGTAACACCCCTACCCCTGCCGGACGCTCTCCTGCCCAGGTGTTGTATGGCCGCCCCCTTCGTACTTGTGTGCCTGCCCACCCCCAGTCCTTCTTAGATGAATGGCAGATCAAGGCGGACGAGTGTGACCGCCGTGAGGCTGCCCGGATGGCCCAAGTGACAAGCCACTATGACGCCCACGCCCGCCCCCTTCCCAGGTTGACCGTCGGCCAGCAAGTACGAATCCAGGACCCGACGTCACACCGCTGGGACAAGGTCGGGGTCGTCATGGGCCGTGGCGAGTCTCGTTCGTACCAAGTCCGCCTCCCCAGTGGTCGTGTGTGGTGGCGAAACAGACGCCATCTCCGCCCAGTGCCATCCTCTAGTGACGAACCTTCCTCCCCGTCCCCTGTGCCCCCTTGCCCAGACCAGGAACGAAGGTCGTCAGTTGATCCTCCCATTGTCCCTCGCCGCTCCCCCCGACTCATGGAAAAAGAGTCCGTAGCCGCTCGAGATTGCACTACGAGCGTAAAGGGGGAGGGAGGTGTATAGATATGTAAATACCATGATATGTGAACACGCCTGACGCCAAGACTCTGTTACCATTCATTGTACCATTTATTCACATGTCTGTATTACTACATATTATTATAGCATGTCTGATATCTATGCTTATGTCTAATGCCTATGTTCACTTACTATGTCCCGATATACTATGTCTGTACCGCGCTAGTCGAGTAATTAGAGGACCTCATTTATCGTCCTAGTAATGTCTAGCAACTCCCCTTGCCTAGCCAGTTAACTTCCCTCAGATCGGTCTCGGCCTACCTACGGTCCGGGGTCCCTTGTGCTCGCTTCTGCATCGGTCGGCTATCCCGCCAAGTCTTGTACCACTTATTGAATATATCTACTGCTCGTGCTCTGGAGTTTGAAGAACCTTGTCTAGGATTTCATCACACCACAATTACAAGTTCGCTCCTGACTGGATAATTTAAGTGCCTTTGTTATCTCACCTTTGTTTAACCCTGACTTTCACCTAATCATATCGCCCCTCCAATGGACGTCTCTCAAGGGGGTGCAAATTCAGATGCTTAAATCTGTCTCTATACTCGAGGCTCCTAATACCCGAGATTAGTCTTGTAATCGTCTTCTGAATGCTTTCTATGGATTCAATATCCATTATGTAGTACGGTAACTAAGATTGAACCTTATAATCCTCGCAAGTTATAGTTTTAGGATAACCTCGCTAGTCTTGTAACTAACACTTATTTGTATGGACGCAAGTACTTTATTAGCCTTGTTTCAAGCAATCATGAAATGTTGTCTTGGTTTAAGATTCCTACTTATCATTCCCCTAAAACTATCTCACAGTCGGCTTTCACTTTGTCAGCATTGTTTATCTGATATTTGCTTTCTTTATTTACATCTGCTAGGCTAACTCCTTACATTTTTCCACATTAAAAACATCTGCCATATTTCAGACCATGCGAATATTTTTTTTTTTTTTTAGATCTTCCTGTAGTTTTGCAGATGATCGTCAGATTTAATTACACGCCATATTTTAGTGTAGTCAGCAAATTTACTTATGTTACTGTCTACGCCTATAGCTACGTCATTTTTTTTTATATAATAAGTAGTAATGGTCCAGGTACTGCGCCTTGGGGTACTCCACCAGTGACGTTACCACAGTCGGATTTAGTACCATTAATGATGACTCTGTTTCCTGTCCTGTAAACACGCCCTAATCCAATTTAGAATATCTCCTACGATTCCATAAGCTTCCACTTATTAGTCTTTCGTCGGGGACCCTGTCAAAGGCTTTGCTAAAGTCGAGGTAAACCATATCATAATCGTGTCATTCATCCATTGATTCGAAAACAGTTTAGAAGAATTATAATTGATTTGTCTGGCATGAATGCTCACGTGTGCAGTCAGGCTGAGAATCATTGATCAACTTGTGTTTCTCGAGGTGATTTCGAGTTGTGTGAAATTTTTGCTCCAGCATTTTGCCTACAATTTGCTATCCTCCAGAATTTTGGTACCACACCTGCTTTTAATGACATGCTCAACTAATTTCCTGGAACAATACTGTGTTTTTCCTTACATTCCTTTAACACTCTGGCAAACATCTAGTCGAGACCTGGCGACTTACAGTATTAGGTTTTAGTTTTCAATTTATTTACTTATATCGTTAATAGTCACTACTTACTCGCTTAATCTTCTCTATATACGAGTATGTTGACAGTCGTTGCCTCAGGTAGCATGCTTATATTTCTGTTGTGAAAAGCAATGAAAAATATCTGTTCAGACTATTCTTCATTACTCCGTCGTTATCTAACTGTATTGGTCCACTCTTGTCTTGTGTTTTAGTTTGGTATTGTACATTTGGTGGAATGCTTCAGGTTTGACTTCACTTATCTTGCTACTTTTAGTTCACTATTTCTCTTTGCTTTTCTATCTCGGTCTTAACCCTACTGGCCAATTCTTTAGAATAATCTCGGAGGTAAACATAGCACGATTCATTGTCCAATAATATTCTTTAAATAATTATTCATCCATTTGGGGTCATTGTTACTTGATCTGAGTTTTCTATATAGTATATTTTGCCTTTGTGAATTAAGTAACTCATTATTTAAATGTTGATGGTACTCATCAACCATATATCTCAGGTCACCTTCAGCGATCATATTTTGTGAGGTTTTCGTGATCAGGTTTGTATGTATATTATGTATGCTGGATTATGTATTATGTATGTATATTATGTATGTGCTCCATTTATATTTATTCAGCCTAGCTAGCAGCGTGTGGCAATGTTATTACCATATCCCACATGCTTAATTAATGTGCCTGGCGACGTATGGAAGCTGCTAATGTATCACTTGCCATACGTCGTCTATAGCAGTTGACCAGGAGCCTAGCTGAGGAGTGCTACCCCCCCTCTGTGTACATACTCTTATCCAGTAAACCGAACCTACAAAACTATACAGGTGTTTGTGTTCTCTCCTGTATATAGAACTTATTACCCAGAACACCTAACATGGCGCAGTGCGTAATCTTACTGGATAATTACGAGTGATTAGTGCAAGTTTGTGAAAGCCGGCTTATGGACTCCCGCCTTGTCAACCCCCGCGTCATCCCTCCTCGAAGAATTTCGCAACTTTGAGCAGTGTCAGTGACAGTGATTTTCTGTGAAGTGTTTAGTGCATTGTGTGTTTCGTGCCATTCATGTGTGACCTTGTTCGAAAGGATTTCCAAGTTATACGGCATGTTCTGGGCATTTGTGGGGTGTAGAGTTCAGCGCACCCTCCTCTGACCGTTTACAGAGTGTGACTGAGCTACTCGCTGTCTCCACCCCCCTCCCTCACAGCGCCGCCTCCACCCCCCCTCACAGCTGGGGCGAGACGCTTTGCCCGGGACACACACACACACATACATGTACTAACACTTGCTGACCGCGCGGCTCTATTATATATATTTTATATATATAACCTACTTATCTGTGTATTTAATTAATTTTTTGTCTGAAATCTTGTTGATACGACGGGCTGACCGGTCAACACTGATTTAAGACACAGTACACAGATGAAGTAGTTATGTCTCATGCCTTACGTAGCCGTGGACCCAGCGCCTGGATGAGTCAAGCGGATGATAGTCCCCCAGAGATGGATGACCAGGCCGGCCACGACGCTCCAGCCCCCACAACATCGCGCAGCCCTTCACCTCAATATTCAGCGTTATCTCCAGAGATAATTGCCTTAATGAAGTTTATGAGAGATGAGAGACGCGAGGATGAAGCTCACAGACGTTTGGCGGATGAGCACAGAAGGCAAGCAGAGGCAGAACGAGACCACCAACGGAGAATGGAAGACAGTGCACGGTTTGAAGCCTTGATATCTCGCCTCACTGTTAACCAAGCCCCTGGCTCTAACACTGCCTCGGTACTGACTGGTTCAGATACCTCATCCATGCTTCCTTCACGCTCCCCAGCCCCACCTAAAGCAGCAGCTCAAACACCGCCCATCTTGAAGCCTGATGTGAATTTCCAGACTTTTCGTGAATGGCGGCAGCGGTGGGCTGATTATGCTACAATGGTGGATCTCCAGAGTTTGTCACAGCCAAAACAACTCATCCAGCTGCGTATGTGCCTGTCCTTGGAAGTTCAGCGTGTCTTAGAACATACGTTGCAGGTACCCCCAACCTCTTTGCTGTCTGTAGAGGAGGTACTGGACGTTCTACAACGGCACATCAAAGGACAGCAGAATGAAGCTCTGCGCAGGAGGGAATTGTTTAGCTGCAGACAGATGGAGGGTGAGTCTTTTGACGCTTTTTATGTACGTCTTAAGAGAGCCTCGGAAGAGGTAGATATATGTTTAGGCCACCACCAGCAGTGCGAGGAGACCCAGTTGAAGCAGGTGATCCTGATGGGTGTTAAGGACGAGGAACTTGTCCAACGCCTCACCTCCCTCGACTCTTCCTCTTCTCTTCAGGATGTGTTGACGATATGTCGCTCCTATGAGGCTGCCAGGTGTGCCACCTCTGCCATCCGTGCTCCCCCTACAGCTGTACGCGCTGTTTCCCGGTACAAGAAGGACAAGAAGTCTGCTCCTACGCCTTCGCCCACCACGTCCACGCCCGGTTCATTTTGCAACAACTGTGGTAAGCAGCACGGAACACAGGTGTGTCCAGCTGCTCAGTCTACCTGCAACAGTTGTGACCGTAAGGGCCACTGGTCGCTCACAGTACGGTGCCCAGCCAAACGCGTCCAGTGCAATGTGTGCGGTCGTCTGGGCCACTATGACAAGTGTTGCCCTACCCACAAACCCAAGGGACAGCGTCGGCGGAAGCTTCAGCGCCCTTCCACCAGAGAGGGCCGCCCACAGTCGCCAAATCAGAGGCACGACGACCCTGGACAAAGCCCGACCCATTTTAGGAGGGTGTACTCCTCGCATCCCAGGACCAAAGTCCCCCAGTACATCAGCGTCATCGTGACCTACGGCGGTGTGTCATCCCGTCTTCAGATGTTGCCCGACACCGGCGCTGATGCTACAGTCATCGGTCCCCAGCATTTGCGATGCTTGGGGCTCTCTCCAAGCGATCTAGGACCGCCTCCCGAGGACCTCTGCGTCACGGCAGATGGTTCACAGATGGCCCCAGCCCTGGGTTCACTCTATGCACATGTCACCTTTGGCAACAGGTCGTGTCAGGCCTGGATTGACGTGCATAATGGTGTCCCGACTCCCTTGCTGTCCTACAGACATTGTCAAGAGTTGGCCATCATCTCCCAGGACTTCCCAACACCGATTCTCGAGGTAAATTACGCCAACAGGGTGCACGAAGGGAGCAGCAACTACCCTGCTGCCGCCCTACCCCTACCTCTGGCCAGTGACACCTCTCCTTCGGTAGTTGTCCCTGCTGCTTCACGTCCCCACGCCTTGGCTCGCCTCCACGACAGTCACTGTGGAGCCGAGGCCACCAAACGGCGTGCAAGACAGACTGTGTTCCGGCCTGGCATCGACCCCGACATCTCCAATGCTGTCCAGGTGTGTAAGCCCCGCCACGTATTACAACCCAGCCAGCAGCAGGAACCCTTCATGAGTGACGACAACCCCACCCGCCCCTTTGAGTCTGTGTCGGCCGACTTTTTCTGTGTGTCAGGAAAGTCCTTCCTCGTTATCGTCGACCGTCTCTCTGGTTGGCCGGTTGTCATTAAGTGCGGTAATGACACGACGTCTGCCGCCACCATCAGCAAGTTCCGCCACTACTTCCGTGACGTGGGCGTTCCTGTACGCCTGCGAACCGACGGAGGGCCTCAGTTCACAAGCCGGGACTTTGCTGTGTTCCTTGACCGATGGGGAGTCCGGCATGTGTTGTCATCGCCCCATTACCCGCAGTCCAACGGCCACGCTGAGGCTGCTGTCAAATCCTTGAAGCACCTCATCCTTAAGGTGGCCCCTTCTGGGAATATTGACTGCGAGGCCTTCGACCGGGGTCTTCTTGAACTCCGCAACACACCTAACTACACCGGACGCTCCCCTGCCCAGGTTTTGTATGGACGCCCCCTTCGTTCTTGTGTCCCTGCTCACCCTCAATCCTTCTCCAAGGAGTGGCAGGCCAAGACAGAGGATTGTGACCGCCGAGCCGCCGAACGTGTTCAGGACGTCGTCGCCCGCTACAACGACCACGCCCGTTCTCTCCCCAGGTTGAGTGTCGGCACCCATGTCCGTGTTCAGGACCCGACCTCCCTACGTTGGGACAAAGTAGGCGTAGTCATGGGTCTCGGCAGGTCACGGGACTACCAGGTGCGGTTACCCAGTGGTCGTGTGTGGTGGAGGAACCGCCGTTTTCTCCGCCCCGTAACACTGCCTTCTGCTGGCCCCGCCACCAGTGTTGAGTCCCATACCCTTCCCAGTGATGAAGTCCCTCGACGCTCAGAACGGATCCAGAAGAAAAGGTCCGCTCAAGACTTTGCTATGAGCGTATAGGGGGGAGGGAGGTGTATGTATATTATGTATGCTGGATTATGTATTATGTATGTATATTATGTATGTGCTCCATTTATATTTATTCAGCCTAGCTAGCAGCGTGTGGCAATGTTATTACCATATCCCACATGCTTAATTAATGTGCCTGGCGACGTATGGAAGCTGCTAATGTATCACTTGCCATACGTCGTCTATAGCAGTTGACCAGGAGCCTAGCTGAGGAGTGCTACCCCCCCCCTCTGTGTACATACTCTTATCCAGTAAACCGAACCTACAAAACTATACAGGTGTTTGTGTTCTCTCCTGTATATAGAACTTATTACCCAGAACACCTAACAAGGTTCACCTGGTAAAGTGGGCTCATCCTCTGCAGGCATATAATGTGAAGTCATGTAGTTCACGCACAAATATAATACTCCTTCCTTCAGCTGTCTTTTCAACCAGTCAAAGTTTGATTTTTGGAAATCTGGGATTTTATGTAATTTTCCTTGCAACTGACATTAAGTCCTATTTTGAATCTCACTGCTTTGTAGTCGCTGTTAGCTAGCTCGTTCCCCATAACGACCATACAAACGAGGTTTTCTCTGTTTTCCAGAAGTTAATCTACCATTGGATAATTCTATACCAATCACATGTTTCCCCTAGTGTCTAACTTATTGCATTTTAACCCTATTCCCCAGTTATCACCTTCCCCTCTCTCCTCATTCTCCACTCCTATCGGTTCCCAGGCCGACCCTCTGTTTGGGGGGAGTGACGACAGGCAAACCCCCACCTCCCTCAACCACCGGCCTACCTCCTCCTCCCTCTCTCTCTCTCTCTTCCTTCACCTATCAAACGAAAAAGTAAGACTAAGAAAAAAAATAGAGAGCAAAGAAAGAGTAAAAGTTATTATTTAATAGAAATAAAACATAATATCCGAGCAGAATAGGACTCGTAGTAACGAATTTAAGTTGGATAAGTTTAGGTTTAGGAGGGAGATAGGAAGAAATTGGTTCACAAATAGGGTGGTAGACGAATGGAACAAGCTTAGCAACTTTGTAGTAAGTGCTGGGATGCTGAAAAGTTTTAAAAGGAGGCTACATAGATACATGGGCGATAGAGAGTGGTAGTAACTCTCGACAAGAGCTGCCATGCACAGGCCAACCGGCCTATTGCAGACTCCTTATTTTCTTATGTTGTTATGTTCTAAGAAGGAAATAATACCTCGTTCGTTAGAGCACACATGCCTCACCGCCATACAGGGAACACCGCCTCAAATGGCTCACTGCTCACCACCATACACAGACTCGTCTCACCAACATACACAGCTCACTGCCACGGCTCATTGCCACACATGACTCACTGCCACACATGACTCACTGTCACCACCACACACCGGTTACCATATACACGACTCACCGCCACATACGGCTCACCACCACACATGGCTCATCTCCACCCACTGCTCAACGCCACTCAGGGTTCCGATGTACAGGTTACTAAGGCAAAAAAAAAAAATACCGAACAAATTTACTGTATCTTATCTAACTTATTCTTACGTTCTAACAAACAAAAAAGACTATTTCACATAATGTGTTACAGGAACACGACTGTAAATGATAATACGAATTTAAAGCTAAATGAACTTAAAATCTTAAAGAGAAGGGTATGATAGTAACTCCTGGTAACGCAGTCCCGGCTAAGTGACGGAAGAGGCCTGGCCAACCGTACCTGAACTCTGATCCGAAACAGAGAACCATTTCGAATATGCATGAAACGAGAGTCGAGATTATAAGAATTTATATTTAAAGGAAATTGAAATATTAATTGTCTACGAGGCAAATCATTCACATTTTCTAATTCCCGAAAAAGTTAAAAGCAATTATAAACTGTCGTTTTCACCAGGTTAAATTGCTGTGCTTTCCTCAATTGCCTTAAACAAACGAGCTGCTCAAAAAAAAAATTTCTATATATATATATATATATATATATATATATATATATATATATATATATATATATATATATATATATATATATATATATATATAAAGCACTCCCGGACTTCTACATATAATCAACAACCTCACCCCACCAAGACTCAAACCCACGATCTTATGTGTGTGACCGGGGAACGTTACCTCTAGACCACCAGGACACTAAAAGCAGTCCTAGACTGTGTTATATTTCACACAGAGCCTGTTCAGCGAGAGAGAGAGAGAGAGAGAGAGAGAGAGAGAGAGAGACCATAAATAAAAACATCCTAAAATTATGGGCAAATATCATGGAGGATATCAGGAAAAGATTTACTGGTGGCCGATGTTGACAAATCATTCATCAGCAAATTATACGTAAAAGAGGGTGTGCTAGGAGACGTGATGAAAGTGGAGAGTTATATTTTATTTAATACATTGAAAAATATAAATATTTTAAACTATATAATGCATTCTGATCAGGGTTGAAAGGTTATATACTGTATATATAGAGCGTACAGACTGCGCACACTCTTGAAGATGTTATTCATATCTTCAGGAGTGAGGACATACTAAGGAGTAATTACTAACAAGGCTAATATATACAGGAAAGAAGAGTGAGATCATGTCCCTAGGAACCTTTCCACCCAGTTACTAATCTTCTTAATCACAAAACTGTCCGATTTGTATATGCCAGTACTAAGCGCTTTAATGAAATTCACATCTGGTCAGTTTTGATGTAACATCACTCTTTTCAAAGGTCCCAGTTGATAATTTGCTTGAGTTCCTCACAGATTCCCTGGAGAATATTTGTTTTTCAAATTGTAAAGTTTATATGCAATAAATATTTTTCTTCTGTTGCAGGTGAATAGTGACTGTCTGAAAATATGTTATGATGAACTCCTGGAGCTTGGAGCTTAGAACAAAAATGTAGTTCTATTTCATAGTGTTTGCACAGAGGGATTCAGGAAGGAATTATTTGATATGTTAAGAGATTCCGTGTACAGTAGATGGGAGCGTTGTTTCAAAACTGCAAATTCGATCACCAACAGTGAGAACAGCTACGACTATCGCAGCAACTAGTTCTGCAATCCAACGAAGTCCCCACAAGTCTGTTCGTCGTTTTTCCAACCAAACATACATGAGCCGTTCGTCTGTTCACAGAATACTCTGAAAAGACTTAAAAGACTTGAACTTGTTTCCGTACAAATTTCAGATTGTCCAGGAACTCAAGGAAAATGATGCAAAACAGCGATTGGAATTCTGAAATGCATTTCTCAGATTCTGGGAGTCTGATCCCTCTTTAATTGAAAATCTGTTTATGAGTGACGAAGCTCACTTCCAACTGAGCGGCGAAGTTAACGAGCAAAATTGTCGGTTCTGGGCTGATGTTAATCCACAGGAACTGCACGAGAACCTTTTACCCTCTAAGAAAGTAACTGTTTGGTGTACGATTTTATTGGAACATGTTATCAGCCCCTACTTCTTTGAAGAACAGGGTGCAGCAGTAACAGTGACATTAGATCGTTATCTCAGTATGTTGCAATCTTTCTTCATCCCAGAGCTGTAGACGCTAAACCATCATAACATTATATATTATATACAGACTATTTCCTGTTGTTACGTTGACCCAAATCCAGGAACAACGTAATAACAGGAAATTTTATATTCCGTCGTAAGGGTGGATAACCGTAGTCGCTGGTACTGTATGTATTCTGCCAGCAGCAAGGGCTGGCCCTTCCTGACTCAGTGCTGTCAGGAGAATAAAGGGCAGCAGCCAGCAGTTACCCAATCCCATTATACTGAGCAAACTTTGTTCTAATAGAGTCCCTGTGGGTAAGTCTCGGGCTCTCAGGTCACTTCTGTCCGCGAAGGATGGGGGGAGACTTGATATGTGTCAATAGTTTTCAATTTTATGTAAACTCGAAGTAATCACTTACGGCACGCTCTTTTGACAAATGTTCTCCTTGCCAGTGGTAAGTCTTTTAAGCCACAGCTGATCCTTAAGATTCTTCAACTTAAAAAGCGGGTCCATAATGCCTGATCTAAAAGTGCTTCGTTGACTAAACCAAATTCTAAGATGTAAACAGTTTATATTTAAACTCACGGATGACTTTCCAGTGTAAAAGGGAAAAATTATTGTATTTTTAATTATTTTCCATTAACGGTATTTTGTTTGTTGCTCCAGACAGGAAAAGCAACTAATTAACTATTTTGTTCGTTTTCATTCTTTGTATTTATATTCTAATGTATAGGATAACTGATTAGGGATACCAAGAGCTGCTAAAGGTTGTCTGTCTTGTATATAATGGAGTTCTGTCTCGAGGCGTATATTTGGTCACGGCTGTCACTTGTATCTTGCACCGGTTCACTTTATATACGAAAACTAAGATGTACAGGTATATGAAAATTCAAGTCTACAGTACACTGCTTAAACCAATCGCTTATGCCAGCGAAGGGCTACGGTATATACACGAGAGGATGGTATCGGTATATACACCAGTAGAGGGCTACGGTATATATATATATATATATATATATATATATATATATATATATATATATATATATATATATATATATATATATATATATATATATATATATATATATATATATATATATTATAATGAAGAGTGGAACCAGGGAACACACAAACATCTTGACTAAGTTGGGTTTCTTTAATTATTATAGTTTCGGAAAATCATTTTCCATCATCAAAGCCAAAAAATCAGACAAAAGGTTTTAAATATTACATGTAATATACAAGGAAAACGAAACATCAATATAAAATTTACCTCCGCAAAACTTGGGACTCCCCTCTCTTCACTTTTCTCAGAGTTTCAGCATGTGGTAATTTCCTCTCCATTTCTATCGGTTCCTTGTTGTGTGAGTTACAGGCCTCCCTCTTTGTGTCGAGAGATATTGAGTTAGGTTGATAAGAAGGAAGATTTATTAAGCTGATTTGTGCCGGAAGTAGAGCTGGGGTGACTGCTTCCTGTTGACCAAATTAGGAAGAAGAGAAATCAATATCTCAAGGTTATTTAAGTGTGTTAAATTAGTGTTTCGTTGTGCTATATTGTTACACGGCCACCCACCCTCACTAACATGACTAACCACTACCCACACTTACACCAGTAACCACTACCCACACTAACTCCATCAACCACTACCCACACTAACTCCATCAACCACTACTCAAACTAACACCACCAACGACTAGCCACAATAACAACCACAATCCACACTTATACCAATAACAACTACCCTGAATAACACCACCAACCACTACCCACACTAACACCACCAACCACTACTCAAATTAACACCACCAACGACTAGCCACAATAACAACCACAATCCACACTTATACCAATAACAACTACCCTGAATAACACCACCAACCACTACCCACACTAACACCACCAACCACTGTCTACACTAACGTACCAACCACTATCCATAGTAATACCACCAACCAATACCCACACTAACATCACCAGTCAATACCCACACTAACACAGCCAAACACTACCAACACTAACACTACAAGCACTACCCTCACTAACACCACCAACTACTACCCACACTAACACCACCAACCACTACCCACACCAGCACCACCAACCAATACCCACACTAACATCACCAGTCAATACCCACACTAACACCACCAACCACTACCCACACTAACACAGCTAACCACTACCAACACTAACACAACTAACCACTACCAACACTAACACAGCCAAACACTACCAACACTAAGACTACAAGCACTACCCTCACTAACACCAACAACCAAAACCAATAATATCACCACAAAGCCCTACCAACACTAACGCCATCAAAGAACTACCCTCACTAACATAACCAAGCACTACCAACAATAACACTACCAGCCTCTACTCTCACTGACGCCACCAACTACTAGCCACACTAACCCCATCAACCTCTTCCAACAGTAGCCGATCTAACATAAGAACATAAGGAGTCTGCAATAGGCCGGTTGGCCTGTGCTTGGCAGCTCTTGTCGAGAGTTACTACCACTCTCTATCATCCATGAATATATCTAGCCTCCTTTTAAAACTTTCCAGCGTTCCAGCACTTACTTCAAAGTTGCTAAGCTTGTTCCACTCGTCCACCACCCTATTTCTGAACCAGTTCCTTCCTATCTCCCTCCTAAACCTAAACTTATCTAACTTAAATCCGTTGCTCCGAGTCCTATTCTGCTCGGATATTGTAAGAACTTTATCTATATCCCCTTTATTGATTCCTTTCACCCACTTAAATACTTCTATCATATCTCCCGCACTCTTCGTCTTTCTAGGGAATGCAAGTTTAGTTTATTTAACCTATCCTGATATGGAAGGTTTCTCAGTCCCGGAATCATTTTCGTCATTCTTCGCTGCACCGACTCTAGTGAATTGATATCCATTCTATGATAAGGGCACCAGAACTGAACCGCATAATCGAGGTGCGGCCTGACTAGCGCAAGATATAGTTGCAATAAGACCTCTGCACTCCTATTACTTACACTTCTAGATATAAAACCCAATACTCTGTTTGTCATATTTCGAACATTAACGCACTGTTTTCTAGGCCGTAGGTCCAAGCTTACAAGTACCCCTAGGTCTCTTTCACAAGTCGACTTCTCTAGGTTGATGTTGTTAAGGCTGTATACATTGACAGTATTTGTTCTTCCAATATTAAGTATGCTGCACTTGCTGGTGTTGAATTTCTTTTGCCATTTTTCAGACCACCCCTGCAGTTTATTTAGATCCTCCTGTAATGCCTTTGCATCCTGCCCTGAGCTAATCTGCCGCCCTATTTTGGTGTCATCCGCAAACTTGCTTATGTCACTGCTGATCCCAGTATCTAGATCATTTATGTAGATTATGAACAAGAGTGGGCCTAGTACTGACCCCTGGGGAACCCCACCGGTTACACGGCCCCACTCAGATTTAACACCATCTACGCTGACCCTCTGCGTTGTATCGGTGAGCCATGATATTATCCAATTTAAAACTTTCCCCTCGATACCATGAGCTTTAATTTTTCTCAGAAGCCTCTGATGCGGTGCTCTGTCAAATGCTTTCCTGAAGTCTAAGTAAATAACATCGTAATTTTCGTCATTATCTACTACCTCGAAGACTTTCCTAAAAAAACGTCTGCAGATTTGTTAGACAAGATTTTCCCTTTGTAAACCCATGTTGAGTCGTAGATTAATTTGCTTTTCTCTAAATGCGATCGGATGCTATCTGCTATAATAGATTCAAGAAATTTCCCCACTACTGTCGTCAAACTGATCTGCCGGTAATTTGACGCTGATGCTCTGTCTCCCTTTTTGAATATGGGTACTACATTTGCCTGTTTCCACAAGTCTGGCACAACTTCCGTGTCTAATGATTTTGTAAATAAATTTACGAGGGGTCCGCTAATCTGTTCCCTACAATTTTTCAAGACTCGAGGGAAAATTTCATCCGGCCCTGGGGATTTTGTCTTCTATAGTTTATTTATCCTCTTAAGAACATCCTCTTTTCTGATAGTGATATTCTTTAATTCCTCTTCTTCCTTTCCCCTAAATATCAGTTCCACCTCTGGAATTTCCTCGCGAATTTCTTCTGTGAAAACTGATAAGAAGTAGCTGTTCAATGCTTTGCTTATTTATCTTTTCTCCCCTCCCTGACTTTAAAGGCCCAACTTTGTCCTTGACCTTTGTCCTATATACCTGGAAAAATCCCTTGGGATTCGCCAAGGATTCTCTTGCTATTTTGATTTCATAGTCTCTCTTTGCTTTCCTTACATTTTTCTTAACATTCCTAGATAGTTCATTATACATATTTCTGAGCTGCTCCTCCCCTCCCTTTAATTTCTTATATATTCCTTTCTTTATTCCTATGTCATGTTTAAGTTTTCTGGTCATCCACCTTGGCTCATTCTTATT
>NW_024736071.1:3961610-4004730 GCF_018991925.1 Homarus americanus
CAATTTAGGGGGTGAACTGGCTAAATTGAAAATCGAGTAATTTGGTAGCAATTTATTGTAGTCTTTAAGCATGCAAAACAATATTCTGGCATAAATTTGTTTTTATAATAAGTCCTACCTACATCAAATGGATTTTTAAATGTACATATTTGTGAATTTATAACATAACCAGCGTTTGCACACATGTTACTGTTTCAAGTTTCAAATTATTATATTTTATTATCCGTAGTCTATTTGAAAGTAACCAATGCCTTCATACTCTCTTTGCTTTGGTTTCTTGTCATCAGTAATCTGCTTGCTATTTGTGCTTTGATGTAACCTTCTCGCCTCTCGTGGCTGTAAACATGGCCCGCTGCTTCTGTGACCATTTTCACACATCTCTCCACACTTTGAGTGTGGGAAGGCCACTTCGGCACCTGCATTGGAGTCTCTTTAAGGTTTCTCAATTCTTGGCTAGTTAGACTTGTTGTCAATGGTGGCTCTAAGACTTCCAAACTCAAGTCAACCAATTCTGACAATTTGGTGGCATTGACGTTTATTGGGGGAACTTTTCTTGAATGAAACGAACAGTCTCCCAACTGGTCGTCATCTATTAGCGTTCCTCTAATCTTTAGAATGACTTCTACAGCCTCGGTTTGGAGATTGGTACATTGACTGCAAAGCATTGCTTGCAAAACTGCTTCTGATCGAGCATACCAAGCGGACCTTCTTGCCACAGGTAACACGATGTCCCTCACTACCTTCCTCTGTGTTCTTACTAGCTGCAATTGAAACAAAAGGTGATTGGGCCCATCCACCCACATAGGATTAAGTTTCACACTAAACCACTGGGGAAGATAAACTCCAATAATAAATTCAACAATTAACCTCAAATTCTTCAGCACTTTGCCCTTCAATTCGTGTTTGGAAATCCAAATCCTGCAGAAACGAAGAGCTGTAGTTAACCAACGGCTGTGACTGACAGGTCCAATCTCCAAGAGAGCCAATGACTGAGGCACTTCTCCTGATCTTATTGCTTGGGCAATACGATAAGCATAGGATTGATCTGTGCTGAGATCTTTGATGACTCCTTCAGACAACGCCGGAAGGGGAGGGCCAACTTCGACCTTTGGAAAGGTTGTATTTATTTCTAGTTGTGTTGCTTCATCCAGCATGATGCCAAGGGGACCTGACCACTTGTTGTTGCTCTTTGTAGGACCATCAAGTTCCTGGATGAGATGACGAAGAGGTAGCTCGCCTGTATGTAAATCACATACAATCCAAACAAGTCTTCTTCCTAGTTTTTTCTCTAAATGCGTCATTACACCCCCTGCCATCCGGTGTTCACTGCAGTTGAATCTCCACCAACAGCCTGCAGTGAACTGCCAAGTCCTCTCTCCTGAACCCAACATAAAATATGATCAGCAATGACCTCTGCATGTTTCTTCCCTTCTACTTCAGTTTCGGGAGCAAAGTGAAACAAAAACCGACCACCAGGCTCAGAACAGACAGAGTAGTGTTCTTCTTTGATGAGACCTGGAAACTTTCTGTTCACTCCCTCTACTTCTAGCAAAACTTTTGTGTCATCTATTCTTCCATCAAACAAAAGACAGGAGAGCCCTCCCTCGCTTAAATCTTTTTCATGCTGATCAGATATTTCCTTCATTATTTTTTCTTGTGCTCTTCTAATTTTATTATGATCTATCACCAAAGATACATCCTCTCGGCTGATGAGGCCTGCATCTATCCAAGCGGCAGTTGCAATTTCTGCAGCCTCACGAAGTCCAGCATGGTGGCGAATACTAGCTAAAGCAATGTTTGAAATATTTCTTGTGTTGTATTTCATTTTCTTTGGTAAAGGTTCAGATGGCTCTTTGGAACTATCATCTGATGTTGCTTCCTGTTCATCAGAAGAACTATCAAAGAAGTGATAAACATCTTGACACAGCTCTTCCTCTCTTTGGATGGCTTCTTCACTCTTCATTTTCTTCTTTTGTTCCCTCTCTCGGATTTGTTCTCTCTTCTTGGCATTAGCAATCTGCTTCTTTGTTTCTGAATAATCTATTGAACCCATTTGCATACTTCCTTGGCCTTCTGCCTTTGTCCTCTGTGCCTTTATAAATTCAAGCTCTAAAACAGGGATCTTCTTTTCACGAGGACAACCACAATCAATGTGGGAATTATTTTCTCTCTTACCTGAGTGAGAACAGTTGGATTCAGAACATAATTGTATGGAGCACTTGCAGGTCAAAATGTCAAACAGAGTATCAAGTGTGTGCAGAAATTCATTTTTCCTGGCCAAGTTTCCTTTACCAAGTGATGTTTCAACTGCTTTGTGCCATAATTTCGTTAGTTTTAGCTCAATAGTTCGACACTGATTAATCACAGGTGGTTTGAATAGTGCATTAGCTTTTGTCCATTGATGCAGAAGAGGGACTATCATGTCATTTATGAGTTCTTTATCTGTATAGTTCCTTCTGTCCTTTGCATTTTTTTCTCGAAGGAGTAACCCTAATCTTAGCATGTCTCTCACTGTTGGAAGTTCTGATACAGGAAGCTCCTTCCCTTTACCAACTAGCAGGCTCAAGTGGGTTGACAACTGACTTCTTGTCTTCAATTTTGACATCTTCACACTATCTGACAAATAGAAAAATATTTCAATGTTTCATAATTCAATTGTTGTTTCAAAAAATATCAATTTGTTTATCAAAAATGCTGTAACAGAAATAACATAATAATTTCTTAGAACATAATGTTTTATACAATGATATAAGTAACTGCGACAATCAATATGCCCTACTTACAATAATTAAAATGTAGAATTCGTCTGGTAGAGTAGGTGCAAGTGCAATGAGAGCAAACCACCGTCTATGATATCTAGAAGGAGAGTGAGCCGGGCGCCTTATCCTCACGCTTGGTACAAGTCAAAACAAGAATTAAACTGTCCCACACGGAGAGCCTGTTCATGTTCATGTTCTGACATGCATATTGTACACAAGCTATAGAACCATAAAATACTCCATAATCCATATGCTTACATGAGATTAGTTAATATCAAGTGAATAATTCTAATCAAGTCTCATTAATTTGTTGAAATACTGATATTTGAAACTTTAAGGTATAATTGATGTAGGTGAGGGTTATTTCAATTCATTTTTGTTTGCTAATCTCAAGTTAAGACATAAAGAGGCACAATATTTTGACTACCAAATTTGATTTTTAACATGTTGACAAAATTGACACACCCTAATAAATATACACTGTAGCCTTAAGGTCGTCTGGTAACTGCTCATCCTGACGCATGATGAAACTCAGCTCCCCCCACCTGTTATCTCGAACTATTTTCTGTTTCCCCTTCTTTATTTATTCTTTTATTTATTTATCTTCCTTCCTTTACTAATCCAAACACATTAAAAAAAAGGTAGGCTAAGAAAAAAAGTGGGATGGGTGCGCCAAGCCCGTAGACTTGCATCGCTTTCCAGGTTAAATAAAATGGTTATGTAATGGCTTCCTAAAGAAACCATCGATATGGGACCAGGTTTGTTAAACTGTAGGATTTTTTTGCGATTTTTCTAACAAGTTTGATGAAAACGATTGTGCAGTTTCGGGTGCCCAGAGCAGACACACACACACACGCCTAGCACTATAGTATATTATATATATATATATATATATATATATATATATATATATATATATATATATATATATATATATATATATATATATATATATATATATATATATTGTTACGACCGTGTCGTATTTTTTTTTTATATAACATGATTCCATGTTGTTCCATGTTATTCCTGTAATGACGTGATATATTTACTATTATATAATCTAGTCACCTTACCCTGTGCTGTTAAGGTTTTAACTGTTATTATTTGTTCAAGCCCATCTTATTTCTTCATTTAGTATTGTAACAAGCAATGTTTCTCTAACGGCCATCTGCATCGTTAAACGACCCATGTTTCACTGGCTGGTCGCATTGGCGGGAACCTACCATATATATAGTTGTCCACCTGTATACGGAGTTCAGTCCAGTCCTCCTTGTCATTCAGTTCACGTTCTTTTGAGTGACACTTGTCACCTGTTACTTATACTTCATTTTATTTCTGTGATTGTTCCTGTCACCACCAATGTGGTATATCTATGTGAGTACCTATTTATGTCTCTTATATGTCCATCAGTGTTTGCTCAGTTACATTTAAGTAATTCAATGTTGTTTCATGTAAGTTAATTTCAGTGTTAGTTATTTTATATGCTTGTGCAGTGTTAACGTAATCCAATGCTTTATTTTTATTCTCTTGATGTTTTGATGTTTTAGTATCATTTGTGTCTTAAAAGTTTCGATAGTGAATCAATTTGTTGTGACAGCCTACGAGGCTCTTTATTGTGTTAATATTTAATTTAATTTAAATCTTAAAGGTTTACTTTATTTATTTTTATTCTCTTTTGATTTACTTCACTTTCTTTTTGTTTGGTTACGCCTCGAACCTGGTTATTAGAGTAAATTAAGAGACGGCGTAACAATATACAAACTGCGCCGACAGAAAATAAGATCCGGAAATAAAATAACTTTTTAAACCGACTAATTTTTTCAAATGTGCAAGATGTATGAAAGAACATACAATTATAAGGAAATTTTTGATGACATCAATTTTACCACTGTTCGTCACTCACGTCTCCCTTTTCTTTTATCTCAAGCTTTTCTTATTTTAGCGACATCAAAATTATCTGGTATTCACTAATTAATTGCATGTCACAGAAAGTGAAATATTACAAAACCAGACGTCGAGAAGCAATAAATCAATAATAAAATGAATCGTGAGAAAACCAGACAGAAAAAAAAGATAAATGAATAAAAATAAGAAAACTGAATGTAAACAACAAGAGATCAATGAAAGAACTGAGAATGGGGAGCTGAGAAGGCGTCTAAGTGATAAACCCGAAAAGTAAGATTTAATAACTATTTCTGAGATCGGTATTGTATCATTGTCCTGGAATCTTTCACTGGAGGTTTGTTAATAAAAATCTTAATACCTTAAACTGGAAATTAATAGAATGCATCTAATTGACTCACTTAAGTTACCACACAAAAAAGGGAATTCTTGGAAGGATTTTTAGGTTTAATTTCTCTTTAATTTAACTATATATATATATATATATATATATATATATATATATATATATATATATATATATATATATATATATATATATATATATATATATATATATATATATATATATATATATATATATGAGAGAGAGAGAGAGGGAGATCTGCCAGCTAGCGTCTAAAATCAGTGGTGGAGGAGGGGCAGCACCCATCTCTCTCCACACCTCCTCCCCCTTCTTTTCTCCCTCACTGACACAAAACAGCACCACTAATTCATTATCTTCCCTTAACACAATTACAGGGCAAATGACTGGCTGTATGGTGCCGTGGTATGTGAGTGATACGGTATCGTGGTATGTGAGTGATACGGTATCGTGGTATGTGAGTTGTGTTGGTATTGTTGGTAGGGGTATTATGATACTATTACGAACCACGCCATCTATTGTCATGATCTAACTATACAGCACTACCGAGCAACGCCATCTAGGGACGAAACCCGAGTATGACTAGTCTTAGTCACCACCCCGGGTTTCCTTTCTCCATATCCTGGTTGTTGCGTCACCTCCTCCAAGTCTTCCTCATCAGCTCCGGATCGAGGAGAGATCAGTTCACTCTGGGAAGTGACCACACTAGGATCACCTATCCTGGAAACCTACGGCACAGTGACTACCTACCATCTTCTTCAATACTCAGCCTTACTCGTCAGACACCTCAGCACCGCACTTGAGTATTTGTAACCCTATATTGCCTCCCACCTCCACTTGCTTCAGATTGTTGTATGTTGTGTAAATATGTATATACTGTTAAGCCAATGTTGCGTATGTTTAGCTTAAGTATGGTTAAGGGTAAATTATTGAAAGCTGAATATTTTGTTAAGGAATTTATGGAACTTTATTATACACAACAAAAACTCGCATCCTTTGTCTACCCTTTTATAGTCCGATTGTCTTTGTTTATTTAAGTTTTTTTATTGTTGTTGCCTGTTGGGATCTGGGTAGACGTATAACTATATTCTAAATCCCCAACTCGTAACAAATGGCGACCGTGACAGGACCCGACCTTAAGTGCCATATTTCTACCCCCCTTGTTACTCCTTGTTAATTATTTCTCCCGGTCACTTCTGTTCACAATTGCTTTACGGTGGTTTTAAGTTCCCTTCATATGTGTGTGCATATATTGGTATTATCGTACAGTAACAGTGACAGACGTAGGATATTAGGTTCCGAGTGTCATAAGGCTTACCTGTTATTACACGTAGGCAGTCGTGTAGTAAGTCTTATCGAGTGTAGGGAAGAATCCGGATCTGTTTAATGCCGTACCCTCGCTCCAGAGTAGGCTGTTCCATAGTCACTAGTTTAGGGTGAAGTGATAACTTGGGATGCCCCTCTCTACCAGGACCCCATAATTATAAAGCCTCAATTATTGTTCTTCTCATTATCTCATTCGGGGTCAATAATAAAGTAACTCAAGGGTTGTTTATCCGGATCTTTATATTAATGCCGTAATACGCCCTTCCTGTTTCAAGTATCTTTCCAAGACTCTTATCCTTATCTAAGGATCTTATCAGAAGAACAATATTCATAAGTGTAATTTCCCTAGGTATAACTTGGGTAGTTTCCGGGACTTTCTGGTTATCCACTGCCGTGATATTTTCTAGGGTAATCCAATAATCTTTTTGGCCATTAGTTAATTTATCTAGTTTTTCTTAACAATGGCTACCTCAGGTTTTGATCTCCAGGATTTTATTGAAAATCCTTCCGTAGCTAAATTACGTGTTAATATCCTGAAAAAAGAATGGAAAAGTATAGCCACCTATTAAAATATCCCATATTCACAGCAAATGCCTAAGGAAATGTTAAAAAATCAGGTAATTGAAATGTTGGTTCAACAAGAAGTTTTAGAAGAATCCGCTATTGACCAATTAACGCCCATGTCCAAGATACTTCAACCACTATCCACCACCCCTCCTCACTCAGAATTTGCCTCAGGTTCTGGCTAGCCCTCAAGAAAAAACACAAAGAGTAGACGCCTTAGAACTAGAACGAGCTAGGTTCGAGTTCCAAATCAAAATGAAAGAACTCGAGTTGGAACAGGCCAAGATGGAGCAGGAGGAAAAGCTGGAACAGGCCAAGTTGGAGCATGAGGGAAAGTTGGAACAGGCCAAGTTGGAGCATGAGGAAAAGTTGGAACAGGCCAAGTTGGAGCATGAGGAAAAGTCGGAACCGGCCAAGTTGGAGCAGGAGGTTAGACTGAAAGAACTACAGGTGAAAGAGACAGAAGTCACCTTAACATCGGAGTTTAAATCAAAAGAAGTGGCATTAAAAGAGAGACTAGCTGCTTTTAACCCTGCTAATGCTTCTTCCCTTGTTCCCGAGTTTGATGAATCTGATATGGACGAGTCATTTAGGACTTTTGAGAAAATAGCCGGGAAGAATGAGTGGCCTAAGGACCAGTGGGTGTCGGTGTTAGTTCCTAAATTATGTGGTAAGGCTCGTAAAGTTTATAACTGTTTAGACCAGACTGATGATCATGATAACGTAAAAAAGAATATCCTCACCTCTTATGCCATCACGCCAGATAAATACCGGCAGAAGCTTCGTAAACTAACCAAAACATTTTCACACACCTTTGTTGAGTTTGCTCAAGAAAAGCTTAGGTTTTTCAAGAAGTGGTTAGAGGCTACAGAGACCTCCACATTTCAGGATTTGTTAAACTTGGTAGTCCTGGAGGAGTGGAAGAGCAAGATACCATTTCACATCTTGAAGCATGTGGAGGAGCGTGGAGAGGTTAATTTAGGACGTGCTGCTGAGCTGGCTGATGCGTACGGTTTGTTGGTGGAGTCACTAGGCAGTAGAGAACGTGGTACTTCCCGACATGTTAGGTCCTCCTCTGATGATAACCTTGGGGACGTGAGTGGTAGGTCGAAAGGTCCCACACCTACCCCCCCTGATGCAACCAAGTTTACTTGTTCTTACTGTAAAAACCCAGGCCATACGATCCAGACTTGTAAACACCCAAAGTATCGAACTTCTAAAAGTAGTTCCCTGGATCCCAAAATCAAACCAATAGCAACCACCAATGTGGAAAGGCCCCATCAGGATCTCTTCTCTTCATTCACCTATGAGGGAAAATTTTCAATCATAGAGGGGTCTCGTTCTTTCCCTATTCGTATACTACGATACGGGCGCAGCAATAATTCCATCTCCTGTTTAACGTCATTCCTGATATATCACATTACTTAATGAGAGTGTTCTAATTTCAGATCTCTCATCCCATTCTTCCTTGTATCTTTAGCTAAAGTGCACCTCCAATGTCCCTTTACTACTGGGGAAGTGCAACAGCCATAAGGAAAGACCCAATGCTCAAAGTGCATTCATATTTATTATTGCAATGACTTGGTAGGAGATCTAGTGGTTCCTAACAGATAAAGAGCCAGTCAGATCTTCCTTTCTTTACCTGTCAACTCCACCACTGACCTTAAAGAAATCTATTCTCATCTTTCCCCATCTTGTGCTGCTGTCACTCCTGGTCACAGAGTGTGCGAAATGGGCCCTCTTCGTCTAAAACCCTAATATTTTCCTACCCACAGAAGATTCGTACAAGATAATTAGTAAGTGATGAGCTCGTTAAAGTTCAACACCTGATCCATCTTTGACTAAACTTCATCATGCAGCAGTTGAGGGTAAAGATTTAACACCCTTCCGTGTTTTTATTATCATGAAGGGTTTTTGATGAGGGCCTATAGGCCCCCTGAGCTTGCCCATCTAGACACGTGGTCTGAAATACATCAAGTGGTAATTCCCACCTCAGTCAGACCAGCATTAATTGCCCTTGCCCATGATGGTATTTCAGGACATTTGGGAATCCTGAAAACATATAAAAAGCTCCTCCAACACTATTATTGGCCTGGACTTAGGAAGGATGTGTCAAAATACCTAAAATCTTGTCATATTAAGCCCATCCCAGTATTTTCTACACCATTTGAAAAGATTGTTGTGGATTGTGTGGGCCCATTACCAAAGACTAAGAAGGGAAATCAATTCCTGCTCACAGTTATGGATACCAGCACACGTTATCCTGAGGCTTTTCCCCTTAAAAGCATCACTTCAAAAAACGTAATCAAACATCTTTTGCACCTTTTCACTTCAGTGGGCATTCCTAAAGAGATCCAATCCGATCAGGGCACCAATTTTACGAGCAATCTTTTCAAACAGGTGATGAAAGACCTCAGTGTGGACCATTGTACATCAATGCTCAAAAAATACTGTATAGAACACCAAAAGGAATGGGATGAAAGCATAGACTTGTTACTCTTTGCCATCAGGGAATGTCCCCAGGAGTCATTGGGTTTCTCCCCGTTCGAGTTACTATATGGGAGACAAATAAGGGGACCCCTTAAAATAGTAAAGGAGCAGTGGTTTGACACCCATCTATTAAGCTCGCAACAGTTTCCCAATACATTGACACTTTAAGGGACAAATTAACTGAAGTCCGAACCATTGCTCACAGTCAAACTAAAAAAGTCCAAGAAAAAATGGTGAAGTCCTCAACCTAAATTAGTTGGGGTAAAGATCATTTCCAGGTGACAAAGTGTTACTCTTTCACCCATTCCAGGCTCTCCCCTAAAAGCAAGCTTGTTGGTCCCTATATAGTTACAATAAACTATCTCCTCTCAACTATATAGTCCATACTCCTGATCGCAGAAAAGATTCACAACTTGTTCACATTAATCTCATGAAACTTTACCATTCCAGGCAGTCAGAGGAAGACATCCCAGAGGCTATAAGTCAACCCAGCCTGTATTAGTTTTGTCAGGGCCGGAGCCGGAGACAGATGACATGGACCTATTGGAGAATTTAGACTTCCCTCTACCTAAAGAAAATCCTGCTAACAGTCACATACTCAACAACTTGGATGAGTATTTTTCTGTTCTGAATCCATCTCAAGCAAAAGATCTCACTAAGTTATTATCAACATTTCCTAAAGTCACGTCAGACCTCCCAGGTTTTTGCAATATACTTAAACATGATATTAAGCTAATCTCAGATGATGTACAACCCATTAGGCAATCAGCCTATCGACTAAATCCACAAAAAAAAGAGATTATGAAAAAGGAGGTAGATTTTTTGTTAAAACATAACTTAGCTGAGCCTAGTACCTCCCCCTGGGCTTCACCTTGCCTTCTCATTCCAAAACCCGATGGCACTTTTCGTTTCTGTACCGATTATCGTAAAGTGAACCAGGTCACTGTCTCAGACTCCTACCCTTTACCTTTGATTGAAGATATAATAGACAGCATAGGCTGTGCCAAATTTATCAGTACGGTGGACTTATTGAAAGGATATTATCAAGTGGGACTCACGGATGAAGACCAAAAATAATCTCGGCATTTATAACTCCATTTGGTCTTTTCAATATTTGGTTATGGCGTTTGGCTTTCTAATGCTCGACCACATTCCAGAGAGGCCATCAACTTCCTAATTCAGGACCTAGGTGGGACGTTCGCCCTACCTGGGTGACCTGAGTGGTGGTGTCGGACAGCTGGGACGAACATCTGGTGCGTTTGGAATGCTGTTTGCACGACTGCAAGAGACTGGATTCACCATAAACCTGGCTAAATCTGCTTTTGGCCGGGCCTCAGTGACTTACCTGGGACATATCGTTGGGCATGGTATGGTGAGACCCAAGGACGCAAACGTTAAAGCCATCTTGTCCTTCCCCACTCCAAGGACGAGGAAGGAACTCATGCGCTTCCTGGGGATGTGCGGCTACTACCGTCGGTTCTGCAGTAACTTCTCCAGCGTGGCCGGACCCCTCACAGACCTTACCAGTTCTGCGGTCCCTTACATCTGGAACCAGAAGTGCGACCAGTCTTTCCACCGCCTCAAAGCCTTCCTTGCCTCCAAGCCTGTAGTCCACCCCCCTGACTACACCTCGCCCTTCCATCTGCAAATCGACGCTAGTGGTGTCGGAGTGGGGGCTGTGCTCCTACAACCCGACCCAACCACTGATGTTCTTCACCCTGTGGCATATTACTCCGCCAAGTTGAAAAAACATCAGACCAACTACTCGACCATAGAGAAGGAGGCCTTGGCTCTGGTGTTGGCAATAAAGAAGTTTGAATGTTACCTCCAGTCTAGCCCACAAACAACCCTAGTCTTCACCGACCATAACCCACTCACGTTCATCCAAACCAACAAGACCTCCAACCAGCGAATCCTCCGCTGGGCTCTCCTCACCCAGCCCTATAATCTACAAGTCCGGCACATAAAGGGGGTCGATAACCTGATTGCAGACTCCTTATCCCGAGCTCCAGTGGAAATGCAGCAGCTACTCTCCAGACGCACCAGGTGATCACCTCCTTCGCGCCCGCGCTACGGAGGTCTTTGGAGGGGGGGTGTTACGAACCCCTCCACCCAGCACTACGAACCACGCCATCTATTGTCCTGATCTACCTACCCAGCACCCCGAGCAACGCCATCTAGGGACGAGACACGAGTATGACTCGTCTTAGTTACCACTCCGAGGTTTCCCTTCTCCATATCCTGGGTTGCGTCACCTCCTCAGTCTTCTTTGTCAGCTCCAATTCGAGGAGAGGGCACTTGGCTCTGGGAAGTGACCACAGGATCATCTATCCTCTAAACCTACGTGCAGTGACTACCTACCGTCTTCTACAATACTCAGCCTTACTCGTCAGCCATCTCAGCTCCTCACTTAAGTACATGTATCTTGTATTACCTCCCCCACGTCCACTTGCTTCAAAATTGTTTATGTTGTATTAATATGTATATACTGTTAATGTTTAGGTTAAGTTTGGTTAAGGGTAATTTATAAGCTGAATATTTTGTTAAGGGATTTATGGTACTCTATTATATACAACGAAAACTCGCATCCTTTGTCTACCCTTTTATAGTCCGATTGTCTTTGTTTTTTTTTTATTGTTGTTACCTGTTGGGATCTGGGTAGACGTATAACTATATTCTAAATCCCCAACTCGTAACAGAACATTACGGGCGGTTAATGGCGTACCCTAGAACATTGTGAGCGGCGGTTAATGGCATATTCTAGAACATCATGAGCGGTTAATGGCGTATCCTAGAACATCAAGAGCGGTTAATGGTGTCTCCTAGAACATCAGAAGCAGTTAATGGCGTCTCCTAGAACAATATGGGCGGTTAATGGCCTCTCCTTGAACCTTACAAACTTCGGCTAAATATCTCCTTCAACATAATAAGTGGTTATTGGCGTCTCTCAGAACATTATAAGCGGTTAATAGCGTCTCCTAGAACATCACAAGCGGTTAATGACATCTCCTATAATATTATGAACAGTTAATGACGTCTCCTGGAACATCACGAGGCGCATGGTAGAACATTATGAATGGATATTGACGTCTCCCAGAGCATTATGAGTGGATGTTAATGGCGTCCCATAGAACATCATGAGCGGCGGTTAATGGTATCTCCTAGAACTTCATGAGCGGTTAATTGCGTCTCATAGAACATTATAAACGGTTAATGGCGCATGGAAGAACATTATGAATGGATATTGACGTCTCGCAGAACATTATGAGTGGATGTTAATGGCGTCCCATAGAACATCATGAGCGGCGGTTAATGGTGTCTCCTAGAGCATCATGAGCGGTTAATGGCGTCTCGTAGAACATTATAAGCTGTTAATGGCGTCTCCTAGAACATAAGGAGTTGTTGATGGCTGCTTCTAGAACATCACGAGCAGTTAATAGCGTCTAGTAGATTATTATAAATGGTTAATGGTGTCTCTCTGAACTTTATGACTGGCGGTTAATGGCGTCTCATAGAACATCATGGGCAGTTAATGGTGTCTCCTAGAACAACATGAGCGGTTAATGGCGTATCCTAGAACATTATGAGTGGCGATTAATGGTGTTTCCTGGAACATCATGAGCGGCCGTTAATGGCGTCCTAGAACATGGTAAGCGACGGTTAATGGCGTCTCGTAGAACATTATAAGCGGTTAATGATGTCTCCTAGAACATCATGAGCGGCGGTTAATGGTGTAATGATTGATTGTCAGACCAAAGCTTACAGCCCAGAATTATGTCACATATAACAACAAGTACACCACAGACCTCGTGGTACCACCACATTCCGGGTTGACACACCTCAGGTCGACCCAAGGGACATGACCTCGCCCGCTAATGACGTGAGCCGGGTGACCTACAACCGCACCTAGCCAAGACACCTGGCCAGGACCACACCTGCACACAACTATTCAGATCAAACCAGTTTAGTGTTAATTGTTAGAGGTCAAAAGCCGGCTGGGCCGACCCCATATAAAGGCCCTACAGTCCCGTCCACGGGCATTCCTATTCCATTACGATTATCATTCTGATCCTGGTCATACTGATCCTCATTCTGGTTGCTGTCATCTCTCTCCCGTTCGGGTCGTCACTCGGTTCACTAAGCAGAGTCACGCACGTCCCCTCCCCAGGTCGGGAGGGAGACCTCCCGACCAGACCACGGCATCGCCAGCTAAGCAGACTCTCCCATAGGAGGCAGCCCAGCCAGCACTCACTGGGCCTACGTCAGGGTACACGTGAGTCTTGTCAGAACGTCCTAGGGTGAGTTACCTACTGTGGGAAGTGTATTCATTCAGGTGTGTCCGAGAGTCAGTTAACGTAAAGCATAATGTGTTAGTACCCCGATATAATAGTGATATTAATGTGTCCATGTCATTGAGTGAATTAATAAATAGCTGTATCGAAGAGGTGTTTAACAAGTTGTCCCTTTAAGAAGTAATATATGTGTATTGACATACGAGATAAGATAAGCGTAGTGACGCTGTGCAAACAACATCCAGGCCACGCTACCAAGTTTCCTATCTTTACATTCCTACTCTCTATACTTCCTACTTATATATATATGTAATTCTCTTCTTGTGAGATTCGTCTCATTACAATGGTGTCTCCTAGAAAATCATGAGCGGCTAATGGCGTATCCTAGAACTTTATGAGTGGCGGTTAATGGCGTCTCATAGAACATCACGAGTAGTCAATAGAGTATCCCAAAACATTATGAGCAGTTAATGGCATCTCCTTAGAACACATGAATGCCGGTTAATGGCGTCTTCTAGAATATCATAAGCGGTTAATGTCGTGTCTCAGAACATTATGAGCTTTTAATGACGTCTCCTATAGCCTCATGAGTGGTCAATGGCGTCTCCAAAAACTTTATGAGCGGTTAATGGTGTCTCCTTGAACATCATGAGCAGCAGTTAATGTCGTCTCCGATAAAACCATAAGCAGCGGTTATTGACGTCTCCCAGAACATTATGAGTGGTTATTGGTGTCTCCTAAAACCTCACAACCCGTTATTGGCGTCTAAGAGCATAGTATGGGCGGTTAAAGGCGTCTCCTAGAACATTATGAGCAGTTATTGGCGTACTCCATCATCATGAAGACCTGTGATATTCTCTCCAGGAATATAGTCACAGGTCACACAGGTTTTTCCAAATTAAACTTAAATATCCATGTAAGTGTGTCAATATCATACAGTAGCTAGGCAACACAATGAAACACAATTAGCTACCTGGCATAACAAACTTATAAGAAAATATATTTCGAAAATACAAAAGATGATACAAGGTAACTTAACATAAACAAGTGACATACAATATCCACAAAATACAGAGAACTCGGACCTAATATAACATACACTGGTAACATATTATACTCCACAAACAAGAGATCACACCACGTAACAGGACATACGTGTATAATGAAAATATTCCTATAAAGGATAATTCATAACTTAACCTTTCCTAGCCATATAACATGGTACAACTACCGACAATATCCAAGTACACTAAATAAAAGATCTAACAAAGTAAACCCAACAGTACAGCTATTGCTGACGGTGGTCCTGCTATGGAGAGTGTGAGTGGTCCGCCTCCACCTTAACAGACTCGACAAACAACCAGAGACCTCAAAGTGGGCTGACTATACCACCAGCAAGATTCCACGTCTGGTACAATCCACGCTCTAACGCACACTCTGCTGGTGAGGGTTTGGATAATCTTGTAACACACGATACACTCTCACCTCCAGTGAAGTTCACACAGCAACCTCCTGTCACCCTCTGCCGATCAGCCTGACGGAAACCACATACTTGACTAGCACGAGAGTTCCCTATACTATATTACGTCATGAATTACAGCTAACCGCTAGTTTCCATCCTGCTCATGACACCCAGACCATGGTATCTCCCAAAACCTTATGAGCGGTTAATGGGGTCTTCTAGAACATCATGAGCGTTTAAAGGCATCTCCTAGGACATTGTGAGAGGGAAATGGCGCCTTTCAAATCATTATGAGTGGTTAATGGTGTTTTCCAGAACATTATGAGCGGTTAATGGCGTCTCCTAGAACATTATGAGCGAATAATGGCGTCTGCTAAAACCTTAAGGGAGGTTAATGACTCTTCCAGGTATATCAACAGTGGCGATTAAACGCGTCTCTTAGATCATTAGAAGCGTTTAATGGCATCTCCTAGATATTTATGAGCTATTATTAGTGTCTCCAGAACGTCATAAGAGGCTGTTAATGATGTTTCCTTGAACAATGTGAGCGTTTAATGATGTTACAAAGAAAATAAGGATCGGTTAATGGCGTTTCCCAGAACATTATTAGTGGTTAAGGGCGTCTCCTATAACATCATGAGTAGTAGTTAATGGCGACTCCTAGAACATTATTAGTGGTTAAGGGCGTCTCCTATAATATCATGAGCAGTAGTTAATGGCGACTCCTAGAACATCATGAGTCGTTAATGGCGTCTCCTATAACATTATAAGCGGTTAATCTGGTGTCCTAGAACATTATCAGTGGTTAATGATGTCTCCTAGAATATTAAGATCGGTTAATGGCGTCTCCCAGAACATAATTAGTGGTTAATGAAGTCTCATATAACATCAAAAGCCATTAGTGGCGTCTCCTAGAACATTAAAACAGTTAATGGCGTCTCCCACGACTATATGAACAATTAATGGCATTTCCTAGAACATCATAAGCGGCGTCTCCTAAAATATCATAAGCGGCGGTCAGTGAGATATCCTAAATAATTAGAAGCGGTTAATGGCGTCTCCCAGAACAATATTTATGGTTAATGGCGTATCCTATCCTATAGCATCATAAGCAGCAGTTAATTGCGTTTCCTAGAACATTATACCCGGTTAATGGCATCTCCCATAACATGAATGGGGGTTAATGGCGACTCCTAGAACATCATGAGCCGATAATGG
The DNA here is from genome assembly GCF_018991925.1 of Homarus americanus. Taxonomy (NCBI): domain Eukaryota; kingdom Metazoa; phylum Arthropoda; class Malacostraca; order Decapoda; family Nephropidae; genus Homarus; species Homarus americanus. The sequence continues at coordinate 3,977,991 of NW_024736071.1, forward strand.
CGTCTTCTTGAACATCATGAGCGGTTAAAGGTGTCCTAAAAAATTATGAGCAATGTTTAATGGCGTCTCAAAATATTACAAGATGTCGGTCAGTGGTGTCTCATTGACAATGTCGAGCAGTTATTGGCATCGCCTAGAACATCATGAGCGGCTGTAAATAACATCTTCTAGAACGTTATGAACGGTTAATGATGCTTCATAGAAAATTAGGATCGATTAATAGCATTACCCAAAACCTTATGAGCAGTTGATGGCATCTCCTATAGAACATTCTCGACCATTTTTTTAAACATTCGGTTTACTTATAAGTATCCCGAAAACGCCCCACCTCGAGCCGAAATCCATTGTTTTAAACTAAATTTTGTCGGGTTACCATTTGGTAGTCTGACAATATTTTTGGAAAGTTCGGGATAAGTCCTCGGGTGTGGGGACGAACCCGAAAGACTTATCCCGAATGTTCAAACTAGTTATCTATGAATAGAAAACGTCTCTGAAATACAATATATGTAAATTAAGATGAGATAATTAAGAAATAAAATATTTAAATGTCCTAATAACTGGTTCCAATGGAAATGAATACATTTTTAAGAGACCGCCGTGTACCCCCGTGATGTTTAACCTTCAACTCCAAAAAATTATCTTCTCTCCAACGCATTTCTCCAATTTTATCAAGCATTGCATTCATCCTTTTATAGCTTCAAGTATGTTAAAAAACGCACTTTTCTTTGTGATAGATAGATGTAATGCCATTTCCATTTCGCCAGTATATTATATATAAGATGAGCCAAATATCCTAGGTAGCTTGCTGAGGTAATAGTGCTATCTGTGACCCACGTTGATATTACCATGAAAAAAATTCTCCTACTACAGTATATTTCAATGTTTGGGTTGTTGTTGTTCCGGTTGTGTTTAGGTATTACCAATATTTGTGAGTTTAGATTAGGTTACGTAAAAAAAATTTAGATAAAATATTCGAACTCAGGGTTAGAAAAAAGGGCCAAAATTGATTAATGATGCTTTCAATCACTCGATTTAAATCGTGTCGGTACTATTTTACAACACTGGAACAACAATAAACAAAAGTTTAATATACTATGGACAAATTTCTTAAAGAAATTATCTGTAATAGCTATGCAACACGATTGTAAACTATTATGAAAAGAAATTTATCTTATATACAGTAGTTACCGCAATATATAGATAATAGATATTAGATTTTGTTTTATTTTTTCAGGCTGGCATTATAGCATTCTGGTATTGTTATTAGAGACCATCAAAATCGTTTTGCTTATCTCTCTGAGGAGGAGTTCATCAAGAGGTATAGGCTGTCCAAGGAATGCATCCATGAACTTCTTGAACGAGTTTAACCACATATGCCAAGAATTCAAGAAGGATGAGGCAAGAAATTTTGGTGTTACTATAGTGTGCGGTCGACAAGATAATTGGGTTAAATTAGCTTAGGTTAGATTAGGTCAGGTTAGGTTAGGTCTGGTTAGGTAAAGTTAGGTTAGGTCAGGTTAGGGTAAAGTCAGGTTAGGTTAGGTTAAGTTAGCCTAAATATATCTTCGTAGACCGAAACTCTAACTCTTGGATTTTGGTCTTTGTTTATAAGTGTATTGGGTATTTATTCAATGTTATGCAGTGATGCAAATAAGGGGGGGGGGGAGGGGATATCATCACTGTACAGTACTCAGCATCCATGAAACACCTAAACCCATCTCCCATGTACAATAATACCACCAGGCCATAATTACAGTACAGTGATATCTTCATTACTCAGAATAAGCCAATACGTTAAATTCGCTCGGAGTGTTTCCGGGAAAATTTTTCAATATTCCGGGTCTGTGAATGAGTTTTCACGGTTGAAATTTTTTTTTTTTTTTTTTTAGAAAATTCTGAAAAATCTCTAAAACAATTCGATTCCAGACCTTGAAGCAAATTCCAAGGTCAAATATCAGGCACATTTTCTGGATTTTTTTATGAAAACTTCCTGAAACTCTCCAAGTTTTTTCCCGGGTCTCCGAGAATGAAAGAAAGTTTTAAACTCGGAAACTTTTACATGTAACCGGAAAAATTCTAGGGAGGTGGGATTTTTCATGGTTTGAGAGTCTTATCTGTAAATCTCTCATCCTCGGAAGAGCTCTGCATCAATTATTCTGGCTAATGGGGATATTACCTGTATGTTGCACTTTATAGAGGCTGATTCTCTGTAGAACTTAAAATGTAACAGAGTAATGTAAATCATCATACGAGCCCTGTTCTTTACCGTAATCAGGATAAGCAATGTTAGACAAAACAGGAAATAAAAGAAAATTCTTTCCTCCAGGATGCAGTATTCTGCACATCTGCAACTCATAACTGCAATGAGATACTTTAGCACTTGCAGCTTCTAAATTAGTATGGCAGACTGCTTGAAGATTTCTGTCTCATCAGTTTGCAAGTTTGTCAGGAGCTTTGCAACTATTTTGACCCTTACGGCAAAAGATTACGTCCACTTTCAAGAAGCAGGCAACACAGAAAACCTTGTGGATGAATTTTACACCATTGCAGGGATGTCTGGTGTATTTCGCTGCATTGATGGGTCTCATATCCGTATTGAAAGTACTGGAGGGAACACAGCTGAACTACATCGATGTAGAAAGGGGTGTAATTGATACATGGTTTAGATTTGTATAACGTAGTTTGTTTGAAAGTAGAGCAAATGTAAGGGTAAATGGAAGCATTACTGGTCTGGTAAAAAAGTTGTTTTATATAATAGACTTTATTATCAAGGTTATTTCTTAATATATATATTTTTTTTTGTGTAAATAACACAATTTATTTCCTCCAAACAATATCACAGTACAACTTGAAACAGTATTTATATTATAAAATTAAAAAGGGATTACACTGGCATGACTAAAGAAAAATATATCAGAGTACAGTACAGTACAGTACAGTACAGTGCAGTACAGTACAGTATACTGTATGTAAAATTATATCATTCAAACAGTTTAGTATTTTGCTTGAAATAATAAATGTACACATTTTTAAAGGCCTCAAAGAACTGTACTGAAATAGTTTGCAAGTGTCAGAGAAATATATAAACAATTTTAGTTCCTCTAAATAAGAACAAGCAGCAAAACCATATTTATCACAGTACCTGTACAGTGTACAGTGCTATATATACATTAATAGTAATCATACTTAGTTTGAAATTGCAAATACAATAATAGCAATTATCATTCTTGAAAGATTTTAAATGTACTGTACTGTACTGTACCTGTATTGAAATTGTAATTAAAGTACAAAAGAAATGTGAAACAAAATATTGATTAAAATCCCCAAATAAGTAAGAGTACAGTATATAATACACAGTATCACAGTATATTGTATATGAAATTCTAGCAAAAAATATATTGAATCTATTTGTTTTCACAAGAAGTAAAATAACAAAAAAATTATAAATGTTTGAAAATAAAAAATATGATTTCACATCTCCACTAAGTGCCAAAAAAAACAGTAAACAGATAAAAAAAATAAAATATTAAAAATTCTCCAATAAGTATGAGTGTACAATACACAGTATCACAGTACTGTATATTGTATCTAACATTATATCACAAAATAAGTTGAAAGAATCTACAGGTATTTGTTTTCACAAGAAAATAAAAAAAAATCATAACAAATGTTTGAACATGAAAAAATATTTCATATTCTCCAACAAGGTAAAAAAAAAACAGTAAACAGGGAGAGAAAGAAAAAATCATGGTTTATACATTATCAATTATAACACACATGGCAAAGTCTTCATAATCTAACTAAATTGCCAAAGGACAAAGGTGGAATTAAGGGTGCACTCTTGACATATGCCACCAGTCAACAACTCTAAATGCTTCCTTAAAATACCTTTGGCACAGATTGGGCTGATAATGTATTGTACATACTAGTGAAGGCCTTTAATGCCTCCAACATAGCACCATTCAGTTCTTTTGTACTGTCCTAAATAATGGCGTTGAAGCATTCATTCCTCTTGTTCACCTGCTGGATGTTGATGCTGCTGTTGCTGGTGGTGGCACGGGTGATCCTGATGTTGGATCAGTTGATCCAAGTGTTCTGCTGGTGCAGACGCTGGCATAATTGGTGGTGGCGACTGCCTTCTCCCTTGAAGAAGAACTTTTATCTCCACAACTCATGTTTCTGCTTCAATTTTGGCGAGAGATCGACCAGGTCTGTTTACATTTATTTGGATAAGGCGTACCAACCCTCTCGAGTTGCGGCGTTAGTGTTACTAAATAGTAACCCGTTGTTCGGGATTGATATTCGAGTTTGACGAACCCATTTGACGGGTTACTAAATAGTAACCCAACATTCGGGATTGCTCTTCAGACTTGCTGCCCCGAGCGTTTAAAAAAAATGACCGTAAGTGACCGGCCCTATGTGTGTTTATAAGAACTAAAATTTACCAAAAAAAACGAGTTGATCATACCAAAGCAATATCAACTAATTTCAACGCAAACCTATAAAGAATACGGAATGCTACTTTTAAGTTAAAAATCAGAAGTTATAAAACAAGTAAGGTAAAGTGATATTAAAACTGAAACATCATTGACGTATACAAGGTGGTATAAAATTATTAAAACTCCTTGTGACAGCAGAGAGTACGGCTAATGAAGGCAAATCAATGGCACAAAAATAAATAAAAGGTCCTGCCACGGTCGCCACTTGTTACGATATCAAGTATAGAGGGATGAAAAAAATGTGCCAAATTTAAACAATTTACTGGTGAAAGATTAAAACTTGCAAAAAAATACAAAAAGAAAAAATCACACTTTACGTTTCAATAAACAATATGAAATTAGTACACATCACTTAAAAAACTATATATACAAATACCTATACCAAGATCACAACCAATAGAATAACCAATATCACAACCAATACCACCTTGTTACATTTCTACTCGTGTTTGAGGGAGGAACCGGCTGAAACGTGCTTATAGGGAGAAACAAGACACGTGGAAGAGGAGATTGAGAAAATCTATTCTCCCTATCAATACTCAGCCTTCTTTTGCTCTAGCTAGAGGAATGGAGTCCCAACAGTCTGTCACACTGAGGACACACACATGGGGGCACCACACCGAAGATCACAGCGAAGTCCCAGAGGAGCAGCGAACCTAGGCGGGAAGTAGCTTGTGGCCAGTGGTGAGCACGGTTCCGCTAATCCGCTAATTAGCGAAGCTAACTTTCTCGTTAGCGGAATAGCGTTTTCGCTAACTTTGGAAACCATTAGCGGACCAATTAGCTTCCACTAAATTTAGTTCCGCTAACTTTAAGTCCGCTAACAAAATTTATACATGTTTGTTCCTGTGTGTTGTAAGCGTGTGACGCTGCGACGCGTATCTCCAACAGCCAGTCAGGAACGCTTGGCTGACTGCGTGTTAGTACGTATAAACGTGACAAGACTGTCAGTGTATGTTGAAAGAATCATAGAATGTAATTGTAAACTAATGTATAATTTCATTTCTCATTTATTTGTTAATTTAATAAGGATTTTTGTGTCAATATATTTGGTTATGCTAAGTACTGTGTAGTGGACGTCTCCCCTACAACTGCGTATCGCATTCCGACGTGCTGGCGTCTCCTAGCAACCAAGCGAGAGCTGACGCCAGATGGTACGGTTGCTTAGCAACGAAACTAGTCACCGGCGACTTTCTGGGTTTTCCCAACATGATTCATAGAGGACTGGCGGCTGCTGCTGGGTATATAAGCTCTGTCTCTCCATTGAGATTCATTCTGCCCATCTTCCTGAACAAGCAACACCTCCTCCAGCAAGCTCCACGCTGTTAGCATTCATTCAACCAGGAGGCCAGCAACAGGCAACATCTTCTCTAACGAAGCTCCTGCACATCTACCTCCTTCAACACGCTACTCACCGAACATCTTCTACTGAGCAGCTCCTCACCACACGGCACCTCCAGCACCAGACTGTCTATCATATAACTTATATTATATAAGAAAACCACATTAGAGTTTCCTTCCATCCTGAGTGCTAGACAACATTAATATCTCGATACCCCTACAACTGCATAAGTTCATAAACAGGATTTCATCCAAGGTGCGCGCCAAACAAAATTTTCTAAAAACTTACCTTTCATTAAAGTTTAGCGTTTTCTGTTTATTTACATGACTAAGACCAACAATAAGTTATATAAAAATGCGCTGGTATAATGTGTAAGCGGTTAGTATTGCATATTTACATGAATAATGAATAAGGCCGATAGGTTGTATGAGAATGCAAATTAATTATTTGTGAGATTGTGTACAGTGTACACCTTGATAAGTTGATCATCATCTGATCTTGGCATGATGCTATTTGCTACCTATGCTACACAGTACTATAGTTTTTGGATTCGTTTAATACTTTCTGTCTTTTCGTACAATAAATAAAGATTATAAAGTGTATGTTGAAACTTGAATGTAAACTAATGCTTAATTTCATTTGTTCATTTAATTATTTGTGTACACCTTGATCATCATCTGCTCTTGGCATGCTATACCTTTTTGGAAAGCTCTATGTCTAAGCTAAAAGACAACATATGGAAATTTCAGCTCTCGAGATCTGTTTTTAAGGGTTTTAGAGGCCCCCCCCCCCCGAAAAAAAACCGAAGCTAAATTCATATAATAAAAGTTAGTGGTTAGCATTAGCTTCTGCTAATTTTTTTAGCTGTTTAGCGTGAGCGAAGTTAACTTTTTAGTTAGCAGATTAACGGTTAGCGAAGCTAACTTTTCGTTTAGCTGTGCCCACCACTGCTTGTGGCCAACTGCCTCACACCACCCTGCCGGCTTCCCACCAACCTTTCGGAGTGGCGACAGGGATGATTCGAATAGAGGTGAACCCGGGTTGTTCGTGATCTCTGCTTCGAGACTTGTACAGCAAGAGAAACTACTTAATTTGACCGACTTCCTTTTAATTAATACACCTTAGATTTACAATATCTATATTTTTTTTTTATATATCACATTTGCTTGAATAACTTCCATGTGATTCTTATGTTCATATATTTAAAAAACAACAACTTAGTTTTGCATTTATCTATCCACCTAATGACAATTTTCTTAATTAAATGACTTTTGCTGGTCTGATATAGAAGACAAAATTAAATGATTGATTTAGCCTAATTACAAATTAACGGAATGCATTTAAATTCAAGTGCACCTACTGAAACTTGCTTTTTTTTTTATTCTTATGTTATCCAAACCCCGAGACAACTGTCCATAAGAATTCCGAATTCAGACAAGGTTTTCAGTCACATAACGATATATATCAGTACTACATGTATATGTTCAAAAGATTACCTTTCCTACTGTTTCGTTATTATGGAAAATAGAGCAAAGAAAATCTAGTAGTGTGTTGCCTGTGGGTCGTGTGGGACATAAAGGCAGACTTCCTCTTACAGGAATTAAATTGCATATGCATCTTGCAGTTGGCCAGCAATGGGTGAATATTCGCCATAACTCTAGACCTCAGAGAATACAGATGCTACCCCCATCTTGTTTTCTTAAGACAACATCACCCGCCACCAGTAGACGGCCCATAGATAAAAATGTATCTACAATCAATTATTTATGTAAAATATTTAGATTATCTCGCAAGGGTTTAACTTTCTTAACTTTTTTCTTAGATATTTTCAACTGACTAACACTACACCATAAGGGTCCACTTTGACTGTAATAAATATAAAGGAGAGATAATGATAGAGTGAGCTGGATTAAAAAATATGAATATATATTATCTATCAACTTATGCAACTAACAAACAACAATGGGTCAATAACACAGTTCATAGGCGGAGATACAGTACAAACCAGTACTAAGATAACAGCGGTAGTGGCAGGGGTGATACATAAGTCACAAGGACAAGGCTTATCACACATGCATGACTCACTGCCACACTCAGCTCACCACCACACACGGCTCACCACCACACACGGCTCACCGCCACACACAGCTCACTGCCACACTAGACTCACAGCCACACTAGACTCACCGCCATACGTGGCTCATAGCCACACACGGCTCACCACCAGACAAAGTTCATTGCCACTCGTGGCTCACAATCACACAGGCCTCACCGCCAGAGAGAGCACATTGCCACACACGACCCACCACCACACGTGGCTCACCACAATACACAGGTCACTATCACACATGGCTCACTGCCACAATAGGCTCACCGCCACACTAGGCTCACAACCACACATGGCTCACAGCCACATGTGGCTCACTGCCACACACGGCTCACTGCCACACATGGGTCACTAACACACATGGTTCACCGCCACACACAGCTCACCAACACAAAGGGCACACCGCCACATAGACCTCACTGCACACGCAGCTCGCCGCCTTACATGGCTCACTGCCACGCATGATGAACCGTCACACATGGCTTACCGCCACAAGGGGCACACCACCACTCTCCACACACCGCCACAAATGGCTCACCGGCTTGCACGGCTCACTGCCACACATGGCTCAATGCCACACATGGCTCACCGCCACAAATATCTTAATGGCACTGGCTCACAGGGCTCTCTGCCACACACAGATCATTATCACACTTAGCTTTCCGCCATACACAGCTCATCGCTACATAAGGCTTACAGCCACATAAGTCTCACCGCCACACATGACTCACAGCTTCATATGGCTCACCGTACACACAGCACACCACCACACAGGGCTGATTGTCACACATGGCTCACTGCCTCACCACGGCTCAGCATACACACAGCTCACCCCCACACAGGGATCACTGTCACACACGGCTCAGCCTCACACGGATCACCGCAAAATAAGGATCACCGCCACACAAAGCTCACAGCCTCACACAGTTCACTTTACACACAGCCCACCGTCACACAGGGTTAACCGCCACACACGGCTCGCTCACTACCGCACAAGGCTGACTGCCACACTACACACCATTACACCCAGCTAACACCCACATAAGAACATAAGGAGTCTGCAATAGGCCGGTTGGCCTGTGCATGGCAGCTCCTGTCGAGAATTACTACCACTCTCTATCATCCATGGATTTATCCAGCCTACTTTTTGAAACTTTCCAGCGTTCCAGCACTCACTACAAAATTGCTAAGATTGTTCCACTCGTCCACCACCCTATTTGTGAACCAGTTCCTTCCTATCTCCCTCCTAAACCGAAACTTATCCAACTTAAATCCGTTGCTCCGAGTCCTATCCTGCTCGGATATTATAAGAACTTTATCTATATCCCCTTTATTGATTCCTTTCACCCACTTAAATACTTCTATCATATCTTATCGCACTCTTCGTCTTTCTATTGAATGCAAGTTAAGTTTCTTTAACCTATCCTGATATGGAAGGTTTCTAAGTCCGGAATCATTTTCGTCATTCTTCGCTGCACCGACTCTAGTGAATTGATATCCATTCTATAATAAGGGCACCAGAACTGAACCGCATAATCGAGGTGCGGCCTAACTAGCGCAATAAGACCTCTGCACTCTTATTACTTACACTTCTAGATATAAAACCCAATACTCTGTTTGCCTTATTTCGAACATTAACTCACTGTTTTCTAGGCCATAGGTCCGGGCTTACAAGTACCCCTAGGTCTCTTTCACAAGTCGACTTCTCTAGGTTGATGTTGTTAAGGCTGTATACATTGACAGTATTTGTTCTTCCAATATTAAGTACGCTGCACTTGCTGGTGTTGAATTTCATTTGCCATTTTTCAGATCACCCCTGCAGTTTATTTAGATCCTCCTGTAATGCCTTTGCATCCTACCCTGAGTTAATCTGCCGCCCTATTTTGGTGTCAACCGAAACTTGCTTATGTCACTGCTGATCCCAGTATCTAGATCATTTATGTAGATTATGAACAAGAGTGGGCCTAGTACTGACCCCTGGGGAACCCCACTGGTTACACGGCCCCACTCAGATTTAACACCATCTACGCTGACCCTCTGCGTTCTATCGGTGAGCCATGATATTATCCAATTTAAAACTTTCCCCTCGATACCATGAGCCTTAATTTTTCTCAGAAGCCTCTGATGCGGTGCTCTGTCAAATGCTTTGCTGAAGTATAAGTGAATAAAATCGTAATTTTCGTCATTATCTACTATCTCGAAGACTTTCCTAAAAAACGTCAGCAGATTTGTTAGACAAGATTTTCCCTTTGTAAACCCATGTTGAGAGTCGTAGCTTAATTTGCTTTTCTCTAAATGCGATCGGATGCTATCTGCTATAACAGATTCAAGAAATTTCCCCACTACTGTCGTCAAACTGATCGGCCGGTAATTTGACGCTGATGCTCTGTCTCCCTTTTTGAATATGGGTACTACATTTGCCTGTTTCCACAAGTCTGGCACAACTCCCGTGTCTAGTGATTTTGTAAATAAATTTACGAGCGGTCCGCTAATCTGTTCCCTACACTCTTTCAGGACTCGAGGGAAAATTTCATCCGGCCCTGGGGATTTTGTCTTCTTTAGTTTATTTATCCTCTTAAGAACATCCTCTTTTCTGATAGTGATATTCTTTAATTTCTCTTCTTCCTTTCCCCTAAATATCAGTTCCACCTCTGGAATTTCCTCGCGAATTTCTTCTGTGCTTTGCTTATTTCTTCTGTGCTTTGCTTATTTCTTCTGTGCTTTGCTTATTTCTCACTGCCATTTATCACTTCTCCCATCCATGAATTTAAAGGCCGAACTTTGTCCTTGACCTTTGTTCTATATACCTGGAAAAATCCCTTGGGATTCACCTTCAATTCTTTTGCTATTTTGATTTCATAGTCTCTCTTTGCTTTCCTTACATTTTTCTTAACATTCCTAGATAGTTCATTACACCTATTTCTGAGCTGCTCCTCCCCTCCCTTTAATTTCATATATATTCCTTTCTTTATTCCTATGTCATGTTTAAGTTTTCTGTTCATCCACCTTGGCTCATTCTTATTTGACCTAATTTTTCTCTATGGTATATTTTGTTCTTGTGCTTTATGTAGTATACTAGTGAATATATGATAGTCATGATCAATTGTTGTGTCATCTATGACCTCACCCCTTCCTACTGGGGACTGACATGACTGTTCCCAGGTGACCTCACCTAGGTACCTTATTAACCCCTGATAATCCTCCAACCGAAAGTTTGGGACTCTGACCATATTGTCATTGTTTTTCGTTTCCAATTTAGGGTGAACCTGATTTCTCTGTGATCACTGTTACCTAGTTCTTCCCCTACTGTGATATCTCTGATATTATTTTCTTTATTTGTTAATACTAGGTCTAATATATTGTCACCTCTAGCAGGTTCTGTAATTAGTTTCAAAAAATTGTCCTGTACTGCATCTAGGAAGTCTTCAGATTCATAGTCACCTACAATGTTGTCCCAATCAATATTTCTGAAGTTGAAATCCCCCATAATGCACAGGTTGTTATATTTTGCTGCCCTACTTATTTCCTGCCATATGGGCTGATCCGCTTCTTTCCCAAGACTTGGGGGCCTGTAAATCACTCCCATAATTAGTTTTCTCTTCCTTCCGTGATTTCTACCCATACAGACTCGATTCCTATTTCACCCTTTATTGAATACAACATCTTGATGTATCCTTGACGAAGAGTGCGACCCCTCCCCCCTTCCTACCTTCCCTTTCCTTGTGAAAAAGGTTGTACCCCTCTATGTGGTACTCTGATAAAAAAAATTTGCTCGCCAAATTCATCCAAGTTTCGGTGATTGCTATGACGTCTACATTCTCGGTACATACAACTGCTCTAAGCAAGTCTATATTATTTCTAACGCTCCTACTGTTTGTATAGTATATATTTAAACCTACCCTTCCCTGGTCCTGTTTTATCCCTTGTCCTGAGTAACCAATTTTACTTCCCAGGACCTGCTTTTCTTTTGACTCCCACTTTCCCCGACCTCTCTCTTCACGCTCCAGGGATGCAGACAACGTCTTTACCCCTGCACGAGACAAGTGTACTCCGTCATGACTGTACAGGTAGTCGTTGCCATAGAGTCGTCGCCAACTATCAATGAATGCCCAACCATTGTTTGCACAATGTTTTTCCAGTCGGCAATTTATAGCAATTGCCCTGGACAGCCTTTCACGACTAACCCCTCACATAGGGCACACCGCCACACGCAACTCACCGCCATAATCGGTCACTGTCACACATAGCTCACCGCCACTTAAAACTAACCGCCATACACGGCTCACTATTATGCACTGCTCACTATCACACACAGCTCACTGGGCGCCGGTGGTAGAACGGTACCGCTCTTGCCTCGCAAGCGAGATGTCACAGGTTCGATTCCCGGGCCGGTAGAAAGTTGTTTGGACAAACTTCCTAGCCCTCATTGGTCCCTGTTTACCTAGCAGCAATGTAGGTATCTGTTGTAAATCGAAAAGTTGCGAATTAGTATTCAGGGAAAGTTGTTGGAGCTTCCAATAACTTACTGACAAAAACCTATGACTCTTCAGGCTTCTACGCCCTTGACAAAAAAAACCTACGACCCTTCAGGCTTCTATGCCCTTAACTCATGAGACATAAAGGCAATCATGAACTTAGCATGCTTCCCAGTTGGGCGCTGCAAGCGCTTTTGCGCTTCACCTTGCACAAGATGTAAGGGGCACCCCAAAAAAAAACACTGCTCACTGCCACCCCCTACCTCTCATATATCTGCCTAAATTATCTTTGAAGCTTCCCAGCGCATTCGATTTAAGGATGATGTTCGGTAATCTGTTCCACTATTCGACAGCTCTATTTTCAAAGTAGTGTTTACCTATCTCACGCCTAAATCTAAATTGGTCTTATTTAAAACCATTATTACAAGTTCGCTCCTGACTGGATAATTTAAGTGCCTTTGTTATCTCACCTTTGTTTAACCCTGACTTCCACCTAACCATATCGCCCCTCCAATGGACGTCTCTCAAGGGGGTGCAAATTCAGATGCTTAAATCTGTCTCTATACTCGAGGCTCCTAATACCCGAGTTTAGTCTTGTAATCGTCTTCTGAATGCTTTCTATGGATTCAATATCCATTATGTAGTACGGTAACTAAGATTGAACCTTATAATCCTCGCAAGTTATAGTTTTAGGATAACCTCGCTAGTCTTGTAACTAACACTTATTTGTATGGACGCAAGTACTTTATTAGCCTTGTTTCAAGCAATCATGAAATGTTGTCTTGGTTTAAGATTCCTACTTATCATTCCCCTAAAACTATCTCACAGTCGGCTTTCACTTTGTCAACATTGTTTATCTAATATTTGGTTTCTTTATTTACATCTGCTAGGCTAACTCCTTACATTTTTCCACATTAAAAACATCTGCCATATTTCAGACCATGCGAATATTTTTTTTTTTTTTAGATCTTCCTGTAGTTTTGCAGATCATCGTCAGATTTAATTACACGCCATATTTTAATGTCGTCAGCAAATTTACTTATGTAACTGTCTACGCCTATATCTACGTCATTTTTTTTATATAATAAGTAGTAATGGTCCAGGTACTGCGCCTTGGGGTACTCCACCAGTGACGTTACCACAGTCGGATTTAGTACCATTAATGATGACTCTGTTTCCTGTCCTGTAAACACGCCCTAATCCAATTTAGAATATCTCCTACGATTCCATAAGCTTCCACTTATTAGTCTTTCGTCGGGGACCCTGTCAAAGGCTTTGCTAAAGTCGAGGTAAACCATATCATAATCGTGTCATTCATCCATTGATTCGAAAACAGTTTAGAAGAATTATAATTGATTTGTCTGGCATGAATGCTCACGTGTGCAGTCAGGCTGAGAATCATTGATCAACTTGTGTTTCTCGAGGTGATTTCGAGTTGTGTGAAATTTTTGCTCCAGCATTTTGCCTACAATTTGCTATCCTCCAGAATTTTGGTACCACACCTGCTTTTAATGACATGCTCAACTAATTTCCTGGAACAATACTGTGTTTTTCCTTACATTCCTTTAACACTCTGGCAAACATGTAGTCGAGACCTGGCGACTTACAGTATTAGGTTTTAGTTTTCAATTTATTTACTTATATCGTTAATAGTCACTACTTACTCGCTTAATCTTCTCTATATACGAGTATGTTGACAGTCGTTGCCTCAGGTAGCATGCTTATATATTTCTGTTGTGAAAAGCAATGAAAAATATCTGTTCAGACTATTCTTCATTACTCCGTCGTTATCTAACTGTATTGGTCCACTCTTGTCTTGTGTTTTAGTTTGGTATTGTACATTTGGTGGAATGCTTCAGGTTTGACTTCACTTATCTTGCTACTTTTAGTTCACTATTTCTCTTTGCTTTTCTATCTCGGTCTTAACCCTACTGGTCAATTCTTTAGAATAATCTCGGAGGTAAACATAGCACGATTCATTGTCCAATAATATTCTTTAAATAATTATTCATCCATTTGGGGTCATTGTTACTTGATCTGAGTTTTCTATATAGTATATTTTGCCTTTGTGAATTAAGTAACTCATTATTTAAATGTTGATGGTACTCATCAACCTTATATCTCAGGTCACCTTCAGCGATCATATTTTGTGAGGTTTTCGTGATCAGGTTCACCTGGTAAAGTGGGCTCATCCTCTGCAGGCATATAATGTGAAGTCATGTAGTTCACGCACAAATATAATACTCCTTCCTTCAGCTGTCTTTTCAACCAGTCAAAGTTTGATTTTTGGAAATCTGGGATTTTATGTAATTTTCCTTGCAACTGACATTAAGTCCTATTTTGAATCTCACTGCTTTGTAGTCGCTGTTAGCTAGCTCGTTCCCCATAACGACCATACAAACGAGGTTTTCTCTGTTTTCCAGAAGTTAATCTACCATTGGATAATTCTATACCAATCACATGTTTCCCCTAGTGTCTAACTTATTGCATTTTAACCCTATTCCCCAGTTATCACCTTCCCCTCTCTCCTCATTCTCCACTCCTATCGGTTCCCAGGCCGACCCTCTGTTTGGGGGGAGTGACGACAGGCAAACCCCCACCTCCCTCAACCACCGGCCTACCTCCTCCTCCCTCTCTCTCTCTCTCTCTTCCTTCACCTATCAAACGAAAAAGTAAGACTAAGAAAAAAAATAGAGAGCAAAGAAAGAGTAAAAGTTATTATTTAATAGAAATAAAACATAATATCCGAGCAGAATAGGACTCGTAGTAACGAATTTAAGTTGGATAAGTTTAGGTTTAGGAGGGAGATAGGAAGAAATTGGTTCACAAATAGGGTGGTAGACGAATGGAACAAGCTTAGCAACTTTGTAGTAAGTGCTGGGATGCTGAAAAGTTTTAAAAGGAGGCTACATAGATACATGGGCGATAGAGAGTGGTAGTAACTCTCGACAAGAGCTGCCATGCACAGGCCAACCGGCCTATTGCAGACTCCTTATTTTCTTATGTTGTTATGTTCTAAGAAGGAAATAATACCTCGTTCGTTAGAGCACACATGCCTCACCGCCATACAGGGAACACCGCCTCAAATGGCTCACTGCTCACCACCATACACAGACTCGTCTCACCAACATACACAGCTCACTGCCACGGCTCATTGCCACACATGACTCACTGCCACACATGACTCACTGTCACCACCACACACCGGTTACCATATACACGACTCACCGCCACATACGGCTCACCACCACACATGGCTCATCTCCACCCACTGCTCAACGCCACTCAGGGTTCCGATGTACAGGTTACTAAGGCAAAAAAAAAAAATACCGAACAAATTTACTGTATCTTATCTAACTTATTCTTACGTTCTAACAAACAAAAAAGACTATTTCACATAATGTGTTACAGGAACACGACTGTAAATGATAATACGAATTTAAAGCTAAATGAACTTAAAATCTTAAAGAGAAGGGTATGATAGTAACTCCTGGTAACGCAGTCCCGGCTAAGTGACGGAAGAGGCCTGGCCAACCGTACCTGAACTCTGATCCGAAACAGAGAACCATTTCGAATATGCATGAAACGAGAGTCGAGATTATAAGAATTTATATTTAAAGGAAATTGAAATATTAATTGTCTACGAGGCAAATCATTCACATTTTCTAATTCCCGAAAAAGTTAAAAGCAATTATAAACTGTCGTTTTCACCAGGTTAAATTGCTGTGCTTTCCTCAATTGCCTTAAACAAACGAGCTGCTCAAAAAAAAAATTTCTATATATATATATATATATATATATATATATATATATATATATATATATATATATATATATATATATATATATATATATATATAAAGCACTCCCGGACTTCTACATATAATCAACAACCTCACCCCACCAAGACTCAAACCCACGATCTTATGTGTGTGACCGGGGAACGTTACCTCTAGACCACCAGGACACTAAAAGCAGTCCTAGACTGTGTTATATTTCACACAGAGCCTGTTCAGCGAGAGAGAGACCTATGACCATAAATAAAAACATCCTAAAATTATGGGCAAATATCATGGAGGATATCAGGAAAAGATTTACTGGTGGCCGATGTTGACAAATCATTCATCAGCAAATTATACGTAAAAGAGGGTGTGCTAGGAGACGTGATGAAAGTGGAGAGTTATATTTTATTTAATACATTGAAAAATATAAATATTTTAAACTATATAATGCATTCTGATCAGGGTTGAAAGGTTATATACTGTATATATAGAGCGTACAGACTGCGCACACTCTTGAAGATGTTATTCATATCTTCAGGAGTGAGGACATACTAAGGAGTAATTACTAACAAGGCTAATATATACAGGAAAGAAGAGTGAGATCATGTCCCTAGGAACCTTTCCACCCAGTTACTAATCTTCTTAATCACAAAACTGTCCGATTTGTATATGCCAGTACTAAGCGCTTTAATGAAATTCACATCTGGTCAGTTTTGATGTAACATCACTCTTTTCAAAGGTCCCAGTTGATAATTTGCTTGAGTTCCTCACAGATTCCCTGGAGAATATTTTTTTTTCAAATTGTAAAGTTTATATGCAATAAATATTTTTCTTCTGTTGCAGGTGAATAGTGACTGTCTGAAAATATATTATGATGAACTCCTGGAGCTTGGAGCTTAGAACAAAAATGTAGTTCTATTTCATAGTGTTTGCACAGAGGGATTCAGGAAGGAATTATTTGATATGTTAAGAGATTCCGTGTACAGTAGATGGGAGCGTTGTTTCAAAACTGCAAATTCGATCACCAACAGTGAGAACAGCTACGACTATCGCAGCAACTAGTTCTGCAATCCAACGAAGTCCCCACAAGTCTGTTCGTCGTTTTTCCAACCAAACATACATGAGCCGTTCGTCTGTTCACAGAATACTCTGAAAAGACTTAAAAGACTTGAACTTGTTTCCGTACAAATTTCAGATTGTCCAGGAACTCAAGGAAAATGATGCAAAACAGCGATTGGAATTCTGAAATGCATTTCTCAGATTCTGGGAGTCTGATCCCTCTTTAATTGAAAATCTGTTTATGAGTGACGAAGCTCACTTCCAACTGAGCGGCGAAGTTAACGAGCAAAATTGTCGGTTCTGGGCTGATGTTAATCCACAGGAACTGCACGAGAACCTTTTACCCTCTAAGAAAGTAACTGTTTGGTGTACGATTTTATTGGAACATGTTATCAGCCCCTACTTCTTTGAAGAACAGGGTGCAGCAGTAACAGTGACATTAGATCGTTATCTCAGTATGTTGCAATCTTTCTTCATCCCAGAGCTGTAGACGCTAAACCATCATAACATTATATATTATATACAGACTATTTCCTGTTGTTACGTTGACCCAAATCCAGGAACAACGTAATAACAGGAAATTTTATATTCCGTCGTAAGGGTGGATAACCGTAGTCGCTGGTACTGTATGTATTCTGCCAGCAGCAAGGGCTGGCCCTTCCTGACTCAGTGCTGTCAGGAGAATAAAGGGCAGCAGCCAGCAGTTACCCAATCCCATTATACTGAGCAAACTTTGTTCTAATAGAGTCCCTGTGGGTAAGTCTCGGGCTCTCAGGTCACCCCCCCGTCCGCGAAGGATGGGGGGGGAGACTTGATATGTGTCAATAGTTTTCAATTTTATGTAAACTCGAAGTAATCACTTACGGCACGCTCTTTTGACAAATGTTCTCCTTGCCAGTGGTAAGTCTTTTAAGCCACAGCTGATCCTTAAGATTCTTCAACTTAAAAAGCGGGTCCATAATGCCTGATCTAAAAGTGCTTCGTTGACTAAACCAAATTCTAAGATGTAAACAGTTTATATTTAAACTCACGGATGACTTTCCAGTGTAAAAGGGAAAAATTATTGTATTTTTAATTATTTTCCATTAACGGTATTTTGTTTGTTGCTCCAGACAGGAAAAGCAACTAATTAACTATTTTGTTCGTTTTCATTCTTTGTATTTATATTCTAATGTATAGGATAACTGATTAGGGATACCAAGAGCTGCTAAAGGTTGTCTGTCTTGTATATAATGGAGTTCTGTCTCGAGGCGTATATTTGGTCACGGCTGTCACTTGTATCTTGCACCGGTTCACTTTATATACGAAAACTAAGATGTACAGGTATATGAAAATTCAAGTCTACAGTACACTGCTTAAACCAATCGCTTATGCCAGCGAAGGGCTACGGTATATACACGAGAGGATGGTATCGGTATATACACCAGTAGAGGGCTACGGTATATATATATATATATATATATATATATATATATATATATATATATATATATATATATATATATATATATATATATATATATATATATATTATAATGAAGAGTGGAACCAGGGAACACACAAACATCTTGACTAAGTTGGGTTTCTTTAATTATTATAGTTTCGGAAAATCATTTTCCATCATCAAAGCCAAAAAATCAGACAAAAGGTTTTAAATATTACATGTAATATACAAGGAAAACGAAACATCAATATAAAATTTACCTCCGCAAAACTTGGGACTCCCCTCTCTTCACTTTTCTCAGAGTTTCAGCATGTGGTAATTTCCTCTCCATTTCTATCGGTTCCTTGTTGTGTGAGTTACAGGCCTCCCTCTTTGTGTCGAGAGATATTGAGTTAGGTTGATAAGAAGGAAGATTTATTAAGCTGATTTGTGCCGGAAGTAGAGCTGGGGTGACTGCTTCCTGTTGACCAAATTAGGAAGAAGAGAAATCAATATCTCAAGGTTATTTAAGTGTGTTAAATTAGTGTTTCGTTGTGCTATATTGTTACACGGCCACCCACCCTCACTAACATGACTAACCACTACCCACACTTACACCAGTAACCACTACCCACACTAACTCCATCAACCACTACCCACACTAACTCCATCAACCACTACTCAAACTAACACCACCAACGACTAGCCACAATAACAACCACAATCCACACTTATACCAATAACAACTACCCTGAATAACACCACCAACCACTACCCACACTAACACCACCAACCACTACTCAAATTAACACCACCAACGACTAGCCACAATAACAACCACAATCCACACTTATACCAATAACAACTACCCTGAATAACACCACCAACCACTACCCACACTAACACCACCAACCACTGTCTACACTAACGTACCAACCACTATCCATAGTAATACCACCAACCAATACCCACACTAACATCACCAGTCAATACCCACACTAACACAGCCAAACACTACCAACACTAACACTACAAGCACTACCCTCACTAACACCACCAACTACTACCCACACTAACACCACCAACCACTACCCACACCAGCACCACCAACCAATACCCACACTAACATCACCAGTCAATACCCACACTAACACCACCAACCACTACCCACACTAACACAGCTAACCACTACCAACACTAACACAACTAACCACTACCAACACTAACACAGCCAAACACTACCAACACTAAGACTACAAGCACTACCCTCACTAACACCAACAACCAAAACCAATAATATCACCACAAAGCCCTACCAACACTAACGCCATCAAAGAACTACCCTCACTAACATAACCAAGCACTACCAACAATAACACTACCAGCCTCTACTCTCACTGACGCCACCAACTACTAGCCACACTAACCCCATCAACCTCTTCCAACAGTAGCCGATCTAACATAAGAACATAAGGAGTCTGCAATAGGCCGGTTGGCCTGTGCTTGGCAGCTCTTGTCGAGAGTTACTACCACTCTCTATCATCCATGAATATATCTAGCCTCCTTTTAAAACTTTCCAGCGTTCCAGCACTTACTTCAAAGTTGCTAAGCTTGTTCCACTCGTCCACCACCCTATTTCTGAACCAGTTCCTTCCTATCTCCCTCCTAAACCTAAACTTATCTAACTTAAATCCGTTGCTCCGAGTCCTATTCTGCTCGGATATTGTAAGAACTTTATCTATATCCCCTTTATTGATTCCTTTCACCCACTTAAATACTTCTATCATATCTCCCGCACTCTTCGTCTTTCTAGGGAATGCAAGTTTAGTTTATTTAACCTATCCTGATATGGAAGGTTTCTCAGTCCCGGAATCATTTTCGTCATTCTTCGCTGCACCGACTCTAGTGAATTGATATCCATTCTATGATAAGGGCACCAGAACTGAACCGCATAATCGAGGTGCGGCCTGACTAGCGCAAGATATAGTTGCAATAAGACCTCTGCACTCCTATTACTTACACTTCTAGATATAAAACCCAATACTCTGTTTGTCATATTTCGAACATTAACGCACTGTTTTCTAGGCCGTAGGTCCAAGCTTACAAGTACCCCTAGGTCTCTTTCACAAGTCGACTTCTCTAGGTTGATGTTGTTAAGGCTGTATACATTGACAGTATTTGTTCTTCCAATATTAAGTATGCTGCACTTGCTGGTGTTGAATTTCTTTTGCCATTTTTCAGACCACCCCTGCAGTTTATTTAGATCCTCCTGTAATGCCTTTGCATCCTGCCCTGAGCTAATCTGCCGCCCTATTTTGGTGTCATCCGCAAACTTGCTTATGTCACTGCTGATCCCAGTATCTAGATCATTTATGTAGATTATGAACAAGAGTGGGCCTAGTACTGACCCCTGGGGAACCCCACCGGTTACACGGCCCCACTCAGATTTAACACCATCTACGCTGACCCTCTGCGTTGTATCGGTGAGCCATGATATTATCCAATTTAAAACTTTCCCCTCGATACCATGAGCTTTAATTTTTCTCAGAAGCCTCTGATGCGGTGCTCTGTCAAATGCTTTCCTGAAGTCTAAGTAAATAACATCGTAATTTTCGTCATTATCTACTACCTCGAAGACTTTCCTAAAAAAACGTCTGCAGATTTGTTAGACAAGATTTTCCCTTTGTAAACCCATGTTGAGTCGTAGATTAATTTGCTTTTCTCTAAATGCGATCGGATGCTATCTGCTATAATAGATTCAAGAAATTTCCCCACTACTGTCGTCAAACTGATCTGCCGGTAATTTGACGCTGATGCTCTGTCTCCCTTTTTGAATATGGGTACTACATTTGCCTGTTTCCACAAGTCTGGCACAACTTCCGTGTCTAATGATTTTGTAAATAAATTTACGAGGGGTCCGCTAATCTGTTCCCTACAATTTTTCAAGACTCGAGGGAAAATTTCATCCGGCCCTGGGGATTTTGTCTTCTATAGTTTATTTATCCTCTTAAGAACATCCTCTTTTCTGATAGTGATATTCTTTAATTCCTCTTCTTCCTTTCCCCTAAATATCAGTTCCACCTCTGGAATTTCCTCGCGAATTTCTTCTGTGAAAACTGATAAGAAGTAGCTGTTCAATGCTTTGCTTATTTATCTTTTCTCCCCTCCCTGACTTTAAAGGCCCAACTTTGTCCTTGACCTTTGTCCTATATACCTGGAAAAATCCCTTGGGATTCGCCAAGGATTCTCTTGCTATTTTGATTTCATAGTCTCTCTTTGCTTTCCTTACATTTTTCTTAACATTCCTAGATAGTTCATTATACATATTTCTGAGCTGCTCCTCCCCTCCCTTTAATTTCTTATATATTCCTTTCTTTATTCCTATGTCATGTTTAAGTTTTCTGGTCATCCACCTTGGCTCATTCTTATTTGACCTAATTTTTCTCTATGGTATATTTTGTTCTTGTGCTTTATGTAGTATACTAGTAAAAATATTATAGTCATAATCAATTGTTGTGTCATCTATGACCTCACCCGTTCCTACTGGGGACTGACATTGTAATAGGCCCCTGTCTGATCAACAGAACGTATTATATAAATGGGTCAATACATCTGATATTATATTCAGATTCACCACCCTGTAACTTTCCACTGTCTATGAGTAAGACATGAGATGGACACGTGAGCGGGCAACTCACCCAAGAGGGCGAGACCCATAGCTCAGCATTTCTGTAAGCACCACTGCGATGCCCTTAAGCTTCAGTAGCTCACCTCAACTCATATCGTAAGGACGTGACCTAACGTTTATCATACATAAACGCCGTCCCCTTCTCATTCACTCCTAGACAGTGAGACTTACGGTTGATATACACTCAGGAATTATATATACAGCCTTTTATAATAAAACAAAGGAACTACCGTTTGGGTTTCGTTACTTAAAACCCAAATATAAATATGTGTGAACGGACTGGTTAATTGGACAAGCAGCCGATTCATATAGGTGGCAAGCGGTGTGTATGGATTCTTCAAACTGGTAGTCGTATCATCCGACTGTGTTTTGTGAAAAACAAGAAACCACACAGCAGTAACGCGTTACATAATCCGAGTGTTTAAAACTATATCCCGTATTGAGACGATATTTAGTGAGCGCTCCTTATCTCTGTCACATACAAATACGTGCAGAATTCGTAATATACATATATTACAGCCTGTTGGTACATATCCAGATTGAGCCGGTTGAGATAGACTCCACTCAGCATTCACTAGACATTACAGTGTTGAAGAACAGTTTCGTAGCCTGGACTTCAATTGGTATTTCACTAACAGCTGGGCAGTATTGTTGTGTCGTCAGCGCGAATTACGAAGTTCCGGTGTCATCATACAGATCTCCATATATACGTGGACTGTGAAGACTTGGCACACGGCAGTTTCACCAGCGACCCAGCAACGACCAGTGTGATAACCAATCATCAGCAGTTTTCTGATCGCCGGAGGAGGAACTCACCTATAGTTCAAGTGGACTCGTCTCTCACCAAAGCAGAAGCGTCTTCTCGTTGCCAAGGAAACCAGCAGCAGCGCACGCATCATAGGAAGAGGCCCCTCCCACACTCCACCCACCACTCGACTCAGAACTTTTGAAGGATCACATTTTCTATACAGACGTACTACTCTGTATAAATAGGTATTTAAATTACATAATTCTACACACATGAACACGTTCGAGAGATATCTTCACACCGATAGGTTCGTCGGATAGGATTATTTCAATGATAAAGTGTCGATTGTAAGATTAATGTATTGAAATCCTATAATTTACAGTAGTTTGTAAGTGTCTGTCTACTTAATTGATAGTTTAATAATTAACTACAATTCATATTCATTTTTCTTGTAAATGAGAGGCAAGTGATCTACTTACTGTTAAGTATTCATTGACCCAAGGGGGCTAATAGATAATTTCTAAGTTTCCCATGTCTAATGTAGATGAAATCGAACGCCTAGCGCAACTGTTTGCTGATAACCAACTCATCGATGATCAAGCCTAGACTGACATAGATTTTGAGTATGGAACACAGTTAAATGAGTCGGTAGGAAGTAGTGAGAAAGTTATTGACGAATCATTTGATGACTTAAACCGTCGTACCCTACGGTCTGGAAATCACTATAGTACCTCACCTAAGTATACTAAAGCAGTTACCCCTGTTACAGGTGATAGTGTGTCTGTTGCTAAATCGGTAACAACCTTATTAACCCAGCCTTCTGTTAAGAGTAAGAATACTAACTTGCTTAATACTAACACTACAATGGCGTCTTCTAACCCTCACACCAGTACTACTACCACACCTAAAGCTGATAATGTTATTAATATCATGCAGCGCGGCGACTATGTTCGAAATTTCACGGGACAAGATGATTATAGGGTCGCACATTTTATTCGTGCATGTGAAGATAGCATGCGCAATAGTCACATAACGACTGACGAAGAAAAGAAAGCATATGTACGTTCCCATATAACGCAGGGTTCCTATGCAGGCAGTCGTTTAAATGCGTTTGGTTTACAAAGCCCTGACTATGAAAAGTTCAAGCGAACGCTAATTGGGATTTTTGGGGGTAGGTCACAGCTGGGCCAACTGCAATGGATCTTCAGATGGTTGGATCGCTGTATTCCAGGTATACGAAACGAAACGCTGGTTGACGCTGTTGACATAGCAGGCGAGGTTCGCCAGGACATGCAAGCGACCTTCCGGTCCTCAGGCTGGTACAACTCACGGGGTGATATGCCACGGGACAATGTGGAAACATTGAAAGAACTAATAAGTTTTCTTCTTTCCGTCCGTGTTCCCTTATATAGCCGGGCACAGGAAGTACAGTATGAACCACCCTTGGATATGTTGGAATACGCAAACAAGCTCTGTCCCCAGGCTACGGGCCCCTTACTGGCGCAGCCCTCAGTGACGTCACCACAACCCCAGCCGTCTCAGATGCCACAGATGCCTCACTCTCAGACTCCTAATGCGACACACTTAGCTTCGATTACTCCTCCCCGCCTAACATATAAACAGAAAACATCGTTACGGTGCGCACATTGTAATAAACATGGCCACGTAATGGAAGATTGTTTTCAGCTCCGAGGTAATAGTGCTAATTTTAAGGCCACACCCGGTGCAAAGCCATTCTCAAGGTCAAACAGAGAGGGCGCCAAAGCAGCACCTCCTCCTACCCCGACAGCGCGCAAATGGTGCGCTCTTCACAAATCGACATCTCATAGTTCACATGAGTGCGATATACTAATAAAGGTTAGGGGAGTGGACCTAAGTGAAACGGAGGTGTCGTATAGGCGCAAGCAGAAACGTCCCCAGGACAAGTCATCGGGGGAAGACCAGCGCACACCACAGCAAGGAGAGGGATAGATAGGGTAATTCCCGCCCCTCCACACAGCACTTCTATAGCGGCCTCATTAATAGCGGCGCTTAGCAAAGTGGAAGTGTTGTCAGTACCGGTGAGAGTGGATAATACCAGATTGGCTCTTGATATAGACACAGGTGCTTGCGCTAATGTATTGGCCTTGACATCATATCACGAGTTACAACGTAAATTCCCTCACCGCAAATTCAAATGGAGGCCTAGTAACGCTGAGCTTGATAACTTATGTACCAGCCGATGATCAAAGTAATGCGATGTTCGATTCTCACACGGTTCTCCTCTCATGACTTAGCAGTCTGAATTTTGAAGGTGCTCACAGCAATGAGTCATTCTGAACCTATGCTCACCGCTAGGACGAAAGTGTTGTCTACCAATCCTATTAAGAGGAAGGCGGATCATTCGTCAGAGAATACCTCTCGACCTCAACCACACACTTTCCCAGCGTGATTACAGCAGCAAGAGTTGGAAGATAGTACCTGCAATTTTGAAGACTACTCTCCATTACCAGAATGAGGAATTCACCAACGCAACAATCCTGTGAGCTGAAGTGAACATTAGTTTCTGCAAATGATTCGTTCACTGCCCAGGGTGTGACAGGACGTGACTGCAGTTGTTGAGACTACTCATCAATCAACATCCTGTCAACAAAATTCTTTCGTATGGCGTGAACAACCCACCCTAGTGATGATGAAACATCCGGTCTGAGAGATGGTCTCTGCATTCTGAGGTATGGTGTTGTGGATGAAGTTGTGTGACCATTAGCGGCGGTTTGCTGTACTCAGGATTTTTTGTGAACATTGACCCAGTCACCGGACCTTGGAATCAGCTGTGTCTGCTGTGAGACACACACACACAAGTCTACGGGATTGCGGCAGCAATTTCACAATATCACGAATCTTAAATAAAGGATGTTATTTGTGTGATTTTCTAGATATCACAACAATGTCGAAGTGCAACCAAATAAATTCCCAATTCGAGGTATTGTTGCGAATTGCCAACAGACTCGACTGGCCAGGATAGATCAAGTAGCGCCACATGTTAAGGTGATCGATCATCCTCAGGGCAAGACACGCCTGTTAGAGCTGCTTGCCGATTATAGACATATAGTAGCCTTGCCAGGGGAAACGCTAGGTCAGACAGATTTAACATCCCATCATATAGCGTTAAAGGAAGGAACCAACCCTATTTACGTACCAGCTTATAGACTACCTCATAGCCAGCGCGCTGTAGTACAAGATATGGTACAGGGTATGTTAGATGAGAATGTCATTAGACACTCAAAATCCCCCTTTAATAGCCCATTATTCCTCGTCCCGAAAAAGGATGGTGGATGGCGCCCTGTCATAGATTTCAGGTGCGTAAATGATCAAACAATCCCTGATAGGTACCCAATGCCTATCTTGAGTGACATATTGCAATCCTTAGGTAAGGATAATGCGGTATTTAGCAACTTAGATTTGCTTAGTGGGTATTGGCAAATACCACTCGATGAAAAATCACGAGAAATCACGGCATTTAGCACGCCTCTAGGCCACTTTGAGTTTCTACGAATGCCATTTGGTCTCAGAAATGCCCCACTAACATTTCAAAGAATGATCAACACCCTGTTTGCCGGACTAATTGGTAACACAGC
>NW_024736071.1:4004830-4099678 GCF_018991925.1 Homarus americanus
TGACAAATAATGTCCACTATTATTATTCATGCTGAGTCAACCTCACGCACAACGCACTCTGATCCACATCTGCAGAACAGAGCTTAATGCATGCATTTAAACCTTCCCTGGTTTGCATACATGTATACCCTAGATAGGCCTCAAAAGAACTTTTCTTAGCAGATGAAGAATATTCATTGTTATCAATAGAGGATTCTGAGGTACCGTCACGTGTAAGCAGTCTTATCTACACCTGCATGTCCAGCCACATATTTGCAACTATTCCTGCCGCAGAGTGGAATATGAGAATAATAACTACAAATGCACGACAGCAAAGAGAATTTAAGAGAAACAGTTAGTCTAAAGATCAAACCAACAACATCAAAAATGGAAGACATATTTTTTCCAAACCTCACTACTGTAATTTTAAATGCCAAACGGTGTTAAGATAGAAAATACACCAGATTAGTAAAAAACTTTTAGTACATTAATGACTGCTTCATCATCAAATCGAAAACTCAAGTCTGCTTTAATTCTTACCTCCAATGAATTTCACTATCATGATATTCAAAAATAGATCAGAGAAATAAAAAGTGTTAGCTTTTCTGAACGAGACACACATTTTGCTGATTAATAATAACTTGCTATTTTACTTGTCACGAATTTGCACCACCAAGTCTACGAATCTCTCTATTCTGTTAATTTGGCAATAATGTTCCTGTTCTGTTATTACCGGGCAGTATCATCCAAATTCAACATTGTTCATAACATATTAACCTCGCATTTACACATAAAAGTTCTAAGTCCCCTGTAGTAGAGAATTTCCCCAGCTTAGTGTCTACATATCTGTTTATAACATGGAGTTAGGCTTGTCTAGGATGTACTGTACCTGTGAGTTATTTTAGGTCTCACGAGCCCGGCTGGTAGGTGACCGAGCGATGTAATAGGCCCCCTGTCTCATCAACAGAACGTATTATATAAATGGGTCAATACATCTGATATTATATTCAGATTCACCAACCCTGTAACTTTCCACTGTCTATGAGTAAGACATGAGATGGACACGTGAGCGGCAACTTACCCAAGAGGGCAGACCCATAGCTCAGCATTTCTGTAAGCACGACTGCGATGCCCCAAGCTTCAGTAGCTCACCAACTCATATCGTAAGGATCGTGACCTAACGCTTATCATACATAAACGCCGCCCCTTCTCATTCACTCCCAGACAGTGAGACTTACGTTGATATACACTCAGGAATTATATATACAACCTTTTATAATAAAAAAGAAGAACCAACAAGTAATTTCTGTTACTTAAAACCCAAATATAAGTATGTGTGAACGGATCTTAATTGGAGAAGCAGCCCCATACAATATTATCAATATATACAACCTTTTATAATAAAACAAAGGAACTACCGTTTGGGTTTCGTTACTTAAAACCCAAATATAAATATGTGAGAACGGACTGGTTAATTGGACAAGCAGCCGATTCAACGTGACTGTTCCCAGGTGACCTCACCTAGGTACCTTCTTAACCCCTGATAATCTGCCAACCGAAAGTTTGGGACTCTGACCATATTGTCATTGTTTTTTGTTTCCCAATTTAGGGTGAACCTGATTTCTCTGTGATCACTGTTCCCTAGTTCTTCCCCTACTGTGATATCTCTGATAATATTTTCTTTATTTGTTAATACTAGGTCTAATATATTGTCACCTCTAGTAGGTTCTGTAATTAGTTGTTTCAAAAAATTGTCCTGTACTGCATCTTGGAAGTCTTCAGATTCATAGTCACCTACAATGTTGTCCCAGTCAATATTTCTGAAGTTGAAATCCCCCATAATGCACAGGTTGTTATATTTTGCTGCCCTACTCATTTCCTGCCATATGGGTTGAGCTGCTTTTTTCCCAAGACTTGGGGGCCTGTAAATCACTCCCATAATTAGTTCTTCTCTTCCTTCCGTGATTTCTACCCATACACACTCGGTTCCTAGTTTCACCCTTTATTGAATTTTCAATACAACATTTTAATGTATCCTTGACGAAGAGTGCGACCCCTCCCCCCTTCCTACCTTCCCTGTCCTTGTGAAAAGGGTTGTACCCTTCTATGTGGTACTCTGATAAAAAAATTTTGCTCGCCAGATTCATCCAAGTTTCGGTGATTGCTAATGACGTCTACATTCTCGGTACATACAACCGCTCTCAGCAAGTCTATTTTATTTTTGACGCTCCTACTGTTTGCATAGTATACATTTAAACCTACCCTTCCCTGGTCCTGTTTTACCCCTTGTCCTGAATAACCAATTTTACTTCCCAGAACCTGCTTCTTTTTTGACTCCCACTTTCCCCGACCTCTCTCTACTGGCGAAACCCCCCCTTTGGAGTGACAATTTCACGCCACCAACCACTACACAGACAAACTCCATCATCCACTACCCACACTAACACCACCAACAACTATCCACACTAACACCATAAGCACTACCGTCACTAATTTCACCAACCACTACCTACACTAAGTCCACCAACCACTTCCCTCACTCACACCACCAACCATTACCATCACTAACACCACCAATCACTACCAACACTAACGCTACCAACCACTACCCATATAACTCCATGAGTCCTTACCCACACTAATACCACCAGCCACTACCTTCTGTTACGGATTTTTGAAACCTCTAGTTAACAGTATGGTGATGTAATACGTCACTTCCAAAGTTCACTTGATAATTAGGCAAGATGACCATCAAATGTTTCAACACTGTAGACAAGGCTAAGTGTAATCAAGGTAATAGCAGTTAATTGAATAGCTATCAATTATGTATGGTGGAGGGTTGGTAAAACGAACAGTGACAGTTTTCATATTATACTTAAAATACTTATTTACATAAAAATAATAATCATAATGAGACCTAGACGAAAGTCAGAATAATCCCCCAAGTACAAGATTGAATATTTAGTAATCATTTAAAAGAAAAATAGAAGATGGTTTTCTGTATATTGGAACCAAGAACCACATAAGTAAAGATAATGATTCACTTCATTTATAATAAGAGTCCCACGTATTTGGCATCAGTATCAAATAAGTACATATAAGAACCCCTTATGGGTGGAGTTTGTCAGTGACTTGACTTTACGATCCTAATTACTGATTGGTTGAATTGACGTCAAGTATAGTAAAATCTGATGAAGGGGGTTAGAGACAGGGCAAGCATCAAGCTGAAGCGAGCCAAGACTCGGTGGCGCCTTCCCAAGCTTGTTTTCCGGTACAAATGGAATTTCGCGAAATATCACACTGAGATATGATGAGGCTTATCACAAGCATCACCAACCACTACCCTAACTAAAACCACCAACCACACTAACAATACAGGCACTACCCAGACTAACACCACCAACCACTACCATCACTAGTTCTAGCAAGTAAATATACCCTATCACACCTACATATGCGTTTAATCATTTACTCCGTTACGACCCATTTGACTTTCATCCCTGTACATTCTGAATTGATGACTAACGTGCTCCGTGTTTTCTGGTGCACGAATAATATTAATTTTGGTGAAAAATACAAAACTTTCTTGTGTTATCAGCGCCTTTTGCTTCTTCCCACCAAATTTGAAATAATAGCCAATGATACAATAACCTGATGGAGCTGCATAAAAAATATGAATGTGTTTAATCATTATGTATATGTACAGTACAGGTATGTGTAGCAGGTGGAGGTGACAAGTGCCAGAAAGTCATCGTAGGGAGCTAAAAAATGTGCCGGCCGGATGAAGAGAGCATGCATTCATACCAATTTACAAGGGGAAACGGTGTAAGTAACTTTAAGTATCCCTGCTTAGGTATTGTATTGTAACAATGCTATTTTTAATGTAGATCCGGGGATGGTGAAAATGCATGCCAAAGTCAGCCATAAATTAGGGGTGGTAAAACCATGTGTATAAAGAGGTGTATAAATGGCACAGGGTCGTGTGCGGCCATCAAGAACACATGCCAATCGTTCTGAGGTTATAATCAGGTGAGCAAATATAATTGGCTATCACAATGCAGGGAAGGTGATAAGGGAAATTGCACGGCTTATGGGCATTTCCAAGGAAGTCGGTTAATCGGTGGGTGAGGAGATATGAAGCCGAAGGTAATGTGGAAACCAGACCTGGAAGGCCACGTATCACCACAGCTGATGAGGACGAGTGACATACATGAAGCGGGAACAACCACAAGGCGGCGGCTCAGGGAGGCTGGCCTAAAATGCTTCATTCCCGCACATAAGGAAATATTAACAGAGACACACAAGCAATCCCGCCTGTGGATGCTGGGGTTGAATTTTGGAGGACAGCCATATTTTCTAATGACAAGACTTTCTCATCTATGTCTGCCTTCGGCCGCCGATGCTGGCGGCGTAGAAACACAAGATTCGAAAGCAGCAACATAGTAGAAATGACATGAAGTGGCCTTGTGACTATGTCCCTTCATGTGCATAACCATGGTCTTGGTATGGTTGATGGTGACATGGTTGTTGGTGGCCCAGTTTTGGAGACTTTTTTCACCTCCTTCGTGCTCGTGTCCTTCTCAGGATGTTTCAAGATAAACACGACACTTCTTCACTTCTTCGGCATACAGGATCGTTTACGGATTGTCATCTTGGACGTCTACTCTGGGACATTCGGCAACATAACCTCCCTCAACACAATCTTCAACAGCAGCTCTTTCATCATTTACAGTCGCTGTGTCTCATCTTTAACCTGCCTACACCTCACCTTGCTTAAGTCTCACAACTGGGACACATCATGAGGCGAAGGAAGAGTACCTCCTACACAGCTACCTGTCAATACTTATGAAAGTGGAACCAGTGCTGAATAATTGACTACAAAATCAGAAATACAGGCGCTTTACTAAGTCTGTCATCACTCTGCAAAACTGTCACTCTACCACTCACTCTCTTCAACCATCGGGAAGTGACTCCGGTACCTTTACCTTCTCTGAGGCAAGACAAGCTCATTCTACATGTATCTCAAGGACCAGTGATGGAGTGCGTCCAGGATAATCTCCTCTCCGGCTCAACCCATTCTGGGCCGAGCCTTCGAGATTTTCTATGGAAGGGATTCTCATGTATTCAAATAGCCTCATCATATCGATCGCAAAATCTCCGCTTGTACATTAACCTACTCCTGGGAAACCGACAACCGAGCCCCCATGGTGGCGCCTGGCCCACTGCAGGAATGCTTGTCACCTCCCCCTCTCTCCTCGTGGCATCGCCTGATCTACGTAGCAGGAAAATTCGGCCAATCTTTAATTGGGATCGGAAAGTGAGAAGCATCATTAATTCATTCATACTCCCACCCTCCTCACATACTATAAAAATAAAAACCCTTTTTGGATGACAGGTCATCTCTCTTCACTCTCCAGTGAAGTTGTCTCCACTGTCTCTAAAGAGTCTTCAGGTGTGTAATCAATTTCGCCTCACCTAACATGCTAAGTACTTTATTTTATCTTAGGGGTATAGTGAGTTTTTTCAGACCAAATCTATCCAAGCTAGTAGATTAACATGCATATCAGTATCTATGTGGAAGGTGCTACCGATAGGCCTATTACCACTGCTAGACGTAACCCGGCTAGTACACCACACCTGATTAAACACACAGAGATTAGTAATAATTAGGGGACAGCACTGACTAGCCTACCACAATAAGCACACAACACTCTGTGATTCTAAAGCACATGGCAAAAGCGGCCTGGTAAACAACACATGACCCTGAACTCCCGAACAAAAGGGGGCCTACAGCTCCCTCTGAGAGGCGCACACGATCTAGACAAAGACGGAGTCCCACTCGGGCCCAAGTCCCAGGTCGGGAGGCGGATCTCTCTCCCCAGCACTGAGTCCCCAGCTTGCAGAGCCTCCCAAAAGAAACAGAGTCCAGCACCCGTGGAGGAGGACCCATCTCCCCAGCCATGTCAAGCCGACGGAGTTCCCAGCACTGAGTCCACCATTGTTAGAGTTGTATTAGCCCTTGTCTCATGGCAATAACAATTATATAAATTTGGGTTAGTACATTTAGTTTATATAATACAATCACCCCACGGTAATTTTCCATAAGCTGTGAGTAACCATGTGCTGTTCACGTGAGGGGAAATTCCTCTATTAGTAGGCCGACCTTGAAAATGTAGGGTCAGCTCAGCCTCCCCTCACGAGCACCAGTCTTCACTTGAGTCCCACGAGAATCGGACGGGTGACCAACTCAGTCAAGCTGAGCCCTGTCCTTAACTAACACTCACAGCTTGCAGTGTTAATTACGGTGCTTTTACTCACAGCCTGTTACCTTTTTAGTTTATCAATAAGTGAAGAAAAGGCCATTTAGGGTTTGTAACTTAACCCCTTAACTTACTTATATATAAGCCAAGTTAAAAGGGCGCTCTACCCAAAGTTTATATAGAGTGATCCATAGGATGAATTGAATTACTTTGGTATGAAGTGTATCCATTTCATGTTTATGTCTTGGTGTCAAATGTTCATTCATTTAACTAATAAATAACTTGGAACTAGCATTGGTGTTTAGAAGATTGCCTCGAACAACATATAAACAATTAATAACTATTGTGCAATGCAACCAACTTCCTCACTTTGCAATCCCTCTCACTATAACTCACTATATTTTCATAATGTATAACTCTGTTTGTACTCTGGGTACTTTTACTAGTTTCTGGGTCCGAGCGGTTTAGACTGGCAATTATTCTTTCTTTCTGGTCACAGTTATCACCATAGTCTAGCTTCATAAACACAACTTCAATTTCCTCTTCAATTTCTTTTTGAAGGGATAAAGTATAGTCTTGTGCAGTGTTTTTCTCTGTATTGATACTATGTACAGACCCTGCAAAGACAAAGATCTTGCCAGCTGTAAGGGCTGTAGGTCTGTATAATATCTTGTCCAATGACAGACTGACTAACTAACGCATACAGAGGGCGGCTGGGGTAGCGATGCCTCAGACACCTCACAGTCACGAGACGCCTCATAGTCATGACCGCATGGTCGAAATATAAGGGATTGATTATAGGAGACCCTGAGAAACTACACAGTACCAAAGTCTCAAACCTACCATTAGTTATGTATATACTAATTCCCTATATGATTGTTGTCTTATTCTTAGGTATAATATCTAAATTAAATAACAATCTTCTTATGGCCTCTTACAAATGCTCAGCCACCAAGATAAATACTCCCTCGGACTTTCCAACTCATGAGGACTTCAGAAACAGAGTAAAAAAAAATATACAGAACAGAATCTAAACGCCTGCCTTCACTAGTTAGTCACTTATTAATCACTTAGTAAAGCCTCCCTTGATGGTGTCCTTCGTGAATTCCCACTGTCTACTGTAACTAGGCAGCACGATGTATCAACGCGGGGAGTACCATGGGAGTTAGAGCCCCCATGGGAGCTTCCACTATTTCTTTGGCTGTTTTTTTGGCAGTCTGTGAAGAAGACTTGCAAACTCGCTTCCTAAAGTACAATGCTAGGGTAAGCAGCACTACGACAGTGGCAATCACGGCAGGTCACTGAGTGATGGGTTTCGTCACTAATGAAAGTCATCAGATACCATTCACCGTCTGCTTCCACGGTATTTCCTTCACTACTGAAATGTTTTCAACACTGACACTCGAGTGGATTTTCTGAAGGTACAGAGGGTGAGTATCATTAGGTTTCCGGAAGATAGTTAAAGCAGTGTGGTGAGTTGCTCCCCCTTATGGTCCTGAGAAGTATCGTCCCTGTCCCTTAGTGATGCCCCTATGCTGGTCAGGAGGGCAAATTACAACAACCGTGAATTCGTGTGGGAAATACAATGGCACAGTACCCTCGATCTCTTCTAAGAATACATCAGTGACCTGCAGCTCAACATAATCATAAAATTCAAAATTGTTCTCAGCTGTGACCAAGTCCATCTCACAGTTGGGTGGAGTCACCATAAAGGTGATAGCAGAAAGGATTCTGAAACATTCATAGTGACCACTATTTCGTTACCTGCTACACAAGGGAACGGCACAATGTCATACTTCTGAAATGCATGGTTATTCACAAATGGCAGATACAAAACAATTTGCCCCGGTGTGACCGAAACAGTAATAAGACGGTAAAAGTTCTCTTACAGATCAATAGCAACGGCAGGCCCTAAACTGAGGAAGCTCGTGGTTAAACATACAATCCAGTATAGTTCACTATAAGGTAACAAAGTGGGTGTAACAATACTCCTATTCAGCAAGTTTAAGTTAGGGACTAAGGCAATGAAAGAGTTGCAGCCATATTCTACTTGACTGAACAATGAATCTACTAACATAGTCATGGTCCATTGCCCTTGCCGTGATCTTAGCAACAATGCAACGTTGTTAACCTTATTCACATACTGGTTAAAGGAGCTCAATGTTGATTGGTCTTAACCTTAAGCTGTTGAATTGGCCTTAACCTTAAGCAGTTGAATTTGTTTCTGGACCAGGGCTAAGTCATCTTCTGTGGCTACTCAGTATTAAGATTCCTGAATGTAACCACTGAAATTTAGGAGACCTAACTTCTTTCTACTCTTTTCACTATAACCAGGGGTAGGTAGAGGACAAGGCGTTGTGGTTGTGTTCTAGTGGAGCTAACATGGGAGTAGGAGTCCAGAGTAGATTTGCTAACTCGTTTCGTGAGAGGAACCAGGTCACTAGACAACTGAGGTAATATGGTTACAATCTGAGGAGGAGTTATTAAACAGCAGTACAATCAAGATCCGGTAATTGAAATTTACTCATTAACTGTCTTACCCCGCAAATTATACCTGTGAGGGGGGGGGGTCTACAGTTGAGTTAGGTACAGGAGAATAGGAAATACTAGGTTCAGCAGCATCATCTGATAGGGCTTCTTCCTGGTGCGTGAGTAGTTTCACATTGTCCCATGTTCGAGTCTCATTTCTCCTGTATGTATGTGTTTCAACTGGTAGCTGTGACCTGAAACATTTTTCACTACTCTATCAGGGCCACTAAATAAATTATTTATGAAGCTTGGTCCTTACATAGTTCTTGACCATTACTAAGTGGCCTACTGTTACCTACTGGTCGAGTATGCTTATTACGTTGTGCGGTGAAAACGTCAGTCGACTTCTCTAATTCAGGCATAATTTGCTGGTGAATGAGGTTAGACTGCTTGTAGATTTCACTCACAAAATCTTCACCTAACAGTGGTGGTCTCCCTATCTCAGCTTCAAACGGAAGTATTTTATCATAATGATAAAAAGCAAAATGAAACAAGCACTTACTGAAACTTTGCACATCAGACATGCATTCATCCCATTTCATGTTCGTGAAGTTCACGTTAGTCCAAAGATGGGTAATGAGAGGTAATGTTACATTTATTAATGTGATATAAATCACATATCTTAGCTAACAATTCCTTATTAAACTCACCACCGTTATCGGTGAGCGGTGAGTAGAATGTTAGGAGTATCATGCCTATTGTCTGTGCGTGCAAATTGGGGATAGGTGCAAGTTCATAGTTATGGGTAAAGGCATTGACCATGACTAAGATACCCCCTAGAAAAACCATACTGACCCTTTCCCAAGGTCGAGTAGGTGCTGGGTACATGAGAACAGATAGCGGCACTAAGGTCGTACTCTTATTCTGATTACATACTAGACAGTTTTCCACATACTGTAAAATCTCTTTCGCCATTTTGGGCCAAAAATACTTTAACTGCATTTGCTTGATGGTATGTCATGCATTAGGATAAATAACTATGGTACAAGCACAGCAGATATCACTAATTGAGTAGAGAATGTTATCTTGAACAACAAATTCTCTTATAGGAACAGGTTATTTAATCGCTAATTTAGGCATACTACCTTTGCCTGAAGACAATATACATGACCACACTGGATCATCTAACTCAGTGGTCCCCAAACATTTTAACATGACGCCCCCTTTTGCTTTTTGCGAAGTCCTCATATTTTAGTATGTAAAATCTACATAGATTTTATTTTTTATTATAATTATATTTTAGTGTTGTTGAGGATCAGATAACTCCTTGTGAAGGATACGAGTAGTGTGGTATCCATGACAAGTACAAAGAGAGGAAGGAGAGAGAGATGAAATGATAGAAAACGCATAGGGGTGACTACTATACTTTTGTTTTGTACGGATGTGTGGAAGATTCAATGGAGAGAGAGTTACTCCTGAAAGAGTTTCTTTCTTTAAATTCCTTTTCAGCAAAAAATAGCAAATTTTGGCAGATGGCTTCACGCCTCCCCTGTATCTACTTCACCTCCCCCCCCCCCAAGGGGTGTGCACACCCCAATTTGGGAACCACTGATCTAACTGCACCACAACATACCTGGATACAGCATCTGCATCGAAATTATGTCTTCCTTCTATATATTTAACTTAGGATTTATACTTTTGTATAGTAATGAGCCATCTAGCAAATTTGCCAGAGAGTTCTTTAGTATTAAACAAACTGATAAGAAGTGTGTGGTTGGTGATTATCACTACTGGATACTCATACACATAATAAAAGACCACAATACAGCAAAAGCCTCTAATTAGAGAGGGTATGGCTAGCAAACAATATGGGTAACTGTTTTCCCTTGTAATCTTGTGATAACACAGCTCCCAAGCCACTATAGCCGGTATCTGAAGTTATCATAAAACATTTATTGAAATCTGGGTAACGATGGATGGGCGCTCCAGTAAAGCGGTCTTTCAACTCAACAAATGCATTATGTATTTTTGCACTTAAAGGGACATCTTTTTTTAAGCAAACAAATAAAAGGAAGAGCAATTTAGAAAACCCTTGAAAAGGGGATCTATAAAATCTGGCCATACCTATAATTGAGCGGGCATCATCAACAGAGTTTGGAAAAGGATAATTACATATACAGTAATCTTTAATTAATGGTGACAACACTGACCCAGTTTTGGTTGGTCACATGTCCCAAGTATTGTATTCTAGGTTGTATAAATTTACACTTTGACAACTTCAGCTTTATATTAACTGCTTGAAGTCTGGCTAGTACATGCTATATTCTCACAAGGTGTGAGGACATGTCTGAAGAAATGACAATTATATCATCCAGGTACACGAGGACTTCTGTCCCTAGAATCGAGTGGAAAATACTAGTCATTAACTCTGAGATGGTTATTGGGCTCCTGTGAAGACCAAAAGGCATGCATAGGAATTCCTAGTGTCTCGACGGTGTACTGGATGTCTTTAAGGGTCAACTTCGTTCGTTTAACGCCACCCGCCAGAAACCTGATGTCCAAGAATCCTTAACAGGTTTTCTAACACTGATGATAGGACGCGATCAGTTACTGTTCCCTGGTTAAGACGGCGATAGTCTACACACGGCCTCCAGATACCGTCTGACTTAGGGACAAGTAATAAAGGACAATTCCAGTGTGAATTTGAAACCTGAATTACCGCTTGTGAGAGCATATCCTTTACACACTTGTCTACCGTGGGTCTCTGTGAATGAGGGAGCCGGTATGCAGGTATGTAGATTTGGTCAGTGCCAGGTTGCAGGTGGGCAGTGGAAAAACACTGCCAATTGTCTAGTAATGACTTACTCACAACTCATAGGCTAGTTACCCTGGGTGATGTAATTATATAAACATAATGTATATAGCCCACATTTATATAAGTATTACTGTCTGTTTAACTGGGGCTAATACATAATATATGTGATAGTAGCAGTAGTAGTATTAGTGGTATTAGTATGTGTAGTAGTAGAGGCAGTTGTCATGTTACTGGTGGTAGTTATAACTGTTGCAGTAGTAGTGCTGTTAGTGCTGTTGGGAGTGGTGTCAGATATAGGAGGAGTAATAATTATTGCAAGATGAGGTGGAATGAGGTTTTGTAAAGGAAGAGTAAGATGATAAACAGTGGGAGGAGCTGAGGGAGAAAGAAGAAAAAGATGGGGAAGGGATGAAAGGAAATAGCGGAATGAAAAGAAAAAAAACAAAGAGAAAGAAATGTAGAACAAGTGGAAGGTGGAGAAAGTTCTTTGTCTATACAATACATATATCACTGAAATAGCTATAGTATGACCATGCTATGATGCTATGAAAGCTTTCATATCCCGACCAATTAACACAAAAAATTATGTTATTGTGTATACGTAGGTTTAGGTCATTATTACGAAACCTGAAATAACATGATTGATAATTCCTAACCACACAACCATGTTATATTGCGCGTCATTGACTATTGGATGTAATTGATTTTTTTTTCAATCCGGTTATTGTTAATATTTTATCCGTCAATAATGCTGCCTACCCATCACAATGTGGTATATTGGCCTACAAACAAAAACATTCACATGTGTAGACTTCCATACTACTAAAATTAAAATCAGTTGTAAAATTTTTTTCATAAAATTTCATATGAACTACAACCATAATGTTTCAATATCGAGGAATAAACCCAGTCACAAACGTTATCGTTGAACGTACTCAGTGTCCTTCCTCCTCATATCGCCTTATCCATAACATTACGGTGGGCTTCCTGATTTCCAAAAGCCGGCTGATTTCATTTATGGACTTCCCAGCTTCATGGTGGCTAACTATCAAAGTTCTCCTCGTTATCACTTCGGGCAGATTGGCTCAAGTGTGGGGCGGACGTCGCCCACGTCCTCTAGCCTGAACGTACAGTCACGTTCAAGATTCTTCGAACACTGCTGGAGACAGCTGGCAACTCAAGGCCGCTTGTTTACTATACGACGTAGTAAAAGTTATGAATGAATGTAAACGTGATCGGTGATTAGTAACTTAGTTCCCCTTTGCTTAATTAATGGTTGGGCTTTGTTGTTAATCATTATATTATGCCTTTCTGCTAGTATATACTGTTAATTTGATTTTAAAATGGATAGAGCAATGAGCCAACCTATATAAATTTATATTTAGATAAATAAACATAAGTAAAAATCGGTAAGTATGTTAAAGAACATCATGCATCGGGCACAGCTGTGTGCAGGCTGTTTATGAGGTTGCCTGTTTATCATTAATTTATACTAATATTGTCTTCAAACGTTTAATCTAACCGATGCTAAACAAAACTTCTTTCTTAAGACGCTGATTTCCTGCAACACAAACTGCTGTTTTACTTCCCTGTGTGTGCGTGTGCGCATGTGGAGTGTGTGTGTGTGTGTGTGTCAGTCAGTCTGTGTCTGTATTTAATAGTGACGTTGTTCAATTGAAGGTTATGATAATAAATCTTACGAACCATCCGTCCGATGGTGTGAATTAGTACTGTAGCATATACCTAATACTTTTACAAGCCATTATCTAGCAATATCATTGTCATTCCAAGACTATGAATATTATAAACAGCAAATGGCATTTCTTTCGTTGAGTGACTCTTTGGTCCCCCCCTCCCTAAATTCTTGTTTCTGACTTGTGTCGATTACGTCACGTTTAGTCTGGTGTCATTAAAAAAAATATTCAATTGTTTCCAAAAATGTGCATGGTGTATTATAAATTTGTATCTTATTTATTTATTTATTTATTTATTTCGTTTATTTTTTATAAAATGCATAATAAATATAAATATAACGCTGACGTTATTGGCGGGAAGGTGGGGGAGACAGAGGTGTTGTCAGTGCTGACTACCCTTCCACTCCCTCAATTGTAGAAGGACCCTGCCAACACGGAATACCACACGCAGAAAATCACTGAACGTGGAAGAATAATCGACATGAAAGAGGCTGGGTTTTCACCCACTGAAATTGCACGAGAATTGGGTTTTTCTTGGACAACTGTATATTATTGGATTAAGCGATGGGAAGAGGAGGGAAGTTTAAAGGACCACCACAGGACGGGAATGCCGCGCAGAACAACACTTGCACAAGTTGAAGCCATCCGGAATTTCGCTGAGGCCAACCCCTTCAAGACTTCATTTTCAATAAGAGGATCTACAATTAAATATTTCCCTTTTAACAATCAGGCGAAGACTTCACGAAGGAGGCATTCACCATAGAACTCCCGTCACCAAGGAGAAGTTAAATGAGCGACATCGCGAGGGCAGGTTGCAGTTTGCTCAACGG
Source organism: Homarus americanus (assembly GCF_018991925.1). Classification (NCBI taxonomy): domain Eukaryota; kingdom Metazoa; phylum Arthropoda; class Malacostraca; order Decapoda; family Nephropidae; genus Homarus; species Homarus americanus. The sequence continues at coordinate 4,018,878 of NW_024736071.1, forward strand.
TATGCTGAAGAAGGCTTAGATTTCTGGGGAAGAATAATATTCACTGACGAAAAACTTTCTCATCTACCTCTCACGGAAGGTTCCATGGCTGGAGGAGGAACAACACCCGATATGCTAGACAGCATATTTATGAGGAAGCAGCGAGTGGCCATGTGACTTGCAATGTTTGGGGATGGGTATATTTGCACGGAGATGGAAAGCTGACTGACATAGAAGGAAGATTCACAGCTGAACAGTATTTAGAAATACTCGAAGAAGTTATGCTTCCCTCGGTGCGTGCATGTGCTTTCCTGTTTCCCGTAAACATCATTTTCATGCACGATAGGTGCCCTATCCATACCGCACTGATTGTAACGCGGTGGTTTGCAGAACAAAGAAATGTGCAAGTCTTAGACTGGCCAAGTAAAGGTTGTGACATGAACCCTATAGAGAACGTTTGAGGCAATATTGTGAACATGTGGGAGCCAGCTGAAGAGAGAACCAGGGTGCAGCTACAGGAGCATACACACCGTGAGTGGGAGGTCCTGAGGCGGACACCGCAACTGATACACAATCACGTCGCCTCCGTTCCCAACAGGCTGCAGCAAGTAATCGAGAATGAAGGTAGCTGGACTAAATATTAATGTGTCAGAAATAATTTTCCTATGTAATCAAAGTCACATACTGAATGCATCTGAATATCTGTCAAATTGTAAAATAAATGTAAAGAAAACAATCTTCTTCTAATATCCCCACTTGTGCAGTATGTATTCAGGATGATTTAAGTCAAAGAAATCCTAGCATTATACTTATAATTATGATGAAAGAGTACAGTATCATATATGATAAATATATTGCATGTGAAATAATTACTATATCTACCACGTTAGTTTTTAGTTTTACAAATTTATTGACAAAGCTTGTAGTACAGTTTGCCTATTCTGAGTAATTCAGTGAGGTTTTGACACCAAGGGTGGTCTCACTTCTCACTTCCACGCAGGACAGAGGTTCATACACAAAGCAATACAACATATTCATTAACAGCTATATATATATATTAGGGTGTGTCATACGGAGGCGAATTTTTTTTTTTTTGAGTTTGAAAAATCGGCCCATGGTATTAATGATGTAGTTCTATGTGCAGAATCATGTGATATCTTCAGATTTGAAAAGTTTTCAATTTTGCTAGGTAAATTTTAACTTGAAATCTTATGAAAATTCAGTATTCCCACCCTTTTACCAACACCACTAAATAGCTTATTTAAAGTAAAGTAAATTTATCAGGTTAATTTATTAGGATGAAAATGATCCAGAATAGTGAAACGAATGATCTTGACACATTTATTAAATTTAATATTCCTTTAGAAAACAAAATCATCAAATACAAAAACCGGTTTTACTACTACGACCCGGTGTTGCTGCACACCATAGAGAACATGTCTTTCTTGCTTCTGTTTCTACTCATCACCTCCCTCCTGACCACCTGAGCTTGGATGTAGCCTTCCCTCCTCTCCTGGCTGTACACGTGAATGCTGGCCTCGCTCACTTGCTGTACACAACGCTCTATACTCTGGGTGTGCGAGGGCCAGGCAGGGACATGCATGGGGTTGTCCAGGAAAGCTCTGACTTGAACATTGGTGAGGCTGCAGGTAAGAGGGGGCTCACTGCCAGCCTGGATGTTATCCAGATCTATGAGATCAGTGAGGGTCTTGGCACCTAGATTGACTTCAGGAGTCTTCCTGACCCTGAAGGAATCGTCACCAACTGATTCGTCATGCCCAGATCCTCTCATAAGTCTCATATCCAAGATCTTTTTGACTGCCACTCTTCTCTCCTCCTCATCCTTACTGCAGAGCATTGTCTGCAGAACTGCCTCGGGATGAACATACCAGGAAGATCTCACAGTCTGCTCCACAATCTGAACAACCTTCCTTGGCTGACTCCTCAGGAGCTCAAGCTGGAAGAGAACATGCCTCGGACCGGAGAACGATGACTTGACCTTGGTGTTGAACCAATTTGGCAAGTAGACACTCACGATGAATTGGACAATAAGTCTCAGGTTGTGAAGCTGGTTCCCTTTCAGTTTATGATGAGCGACCCAAATTCTGCAGAACCTGAGAGCCGTTGTGAGCCACCTAGAATGTGAGACTGGACCTATCTGCAGGTAAGCAAGTCTATCAGGCATGACCCCAGTTTTGATGGCACTGCAAATCATGTAACCATAGTACTGGTCAGTACTCAGGTCGTCAATGACAGTATGTGCAAGCTCAACGAGTGGAGGGCCAACTGTGATTTTTTCAAAGCTCGGATTTATTTCTAACTCAGTGGCAGAGTCCAGCATCTTGCCAAGAGGACCAGACCATCTGTTGTTTGAAAGAGTCTTGCCATCCAGCTCCTGGATCAGATGTCTGAGTGGCAACTCGTTGGTGTGGAGGTCACAAACAATCCAGACCAGCTTCCTCCCAATCTTCCGCTCTATCCACTGTATGACCCCCCCTTGCCACCCTGTGTTCGTGTTGGTGCTGTCCCCTCCAATGGCCTGCAGGGTCTGGTCTACGTTCCTCTCTCTGAGCCAGTTCACAATGTTATCTGCCACTATCTCAGCTGGTTTCCTAATGTCATCTTTCTCTGGAGTGAAATGCCACAAATACTTCCCTCCTGGTTCACTGCAGCAGGAGTAGTGTTCCTCCTTCACCATGGCAGGGAACAACTTGTCAGAATCTCCAACTTTCATGAACACTTTAGTGTCATCCCTTCTCCCATCCAAGAACAAACAATTGATTCCATTTTCTTTTATCCCCTTATCAAACTCCTCTTCTAGGTTACTGACAAGTTTCTCCTGAGCTCTCCTTACTTTGTTATGATCTATCACCAGGTGAACATCATCAGGTGTTATCAAACCACCGTCAACCCAGGCAGCTGTTGCTATCTCTGCAGTTTCTCTGAGACCAGTGTGGTGTCGCATGCTGGCCAGAGCTATGCTTTCAGGATATCTTTCTATTTCGAATCTTATGCCTGGAAGGGTTTGGGATCATTATTTTCTGGGTTGGGGACAAAGTCACCATTCTCCTAGTCCTTTTCCGGATCAGCCAACCAAGGAAGTCATTAAACTCTGAATCAACCCGACTCCAATCATCGGCCTTTTTACCTCACCTGGGCCTTCTCAGATCTCTTTTCCTCGACAACTCTTCTCCTCTTCTCTGTCTCTCTGTGGCAGCCTCCTGCTGTCTCTTGGACTCCGGAATATCTTGGCTGAAATCATGAGAGAGCCCCTATGCCTATGATCTTCTCTCTCTGTGCTTTGACAAATGCCAGTTCGATCTAGGAATCTTCAGTTCACTTGCAAATAGGAGATGTGGGCCTCGGATTTACAGTCACATTCCATCAAACTCGGACAGAGAACAGTGGGCACTTGCAAGTAATTATGTCAAATAACTGGTCAGTTTAGCAAGCAAAAGCTGTCCTTAACTGCAAGTTTCACTCTCCCAGGGGATATCTCTTGCCTTTTCCCCAACTGGCTAGCAGTCTCTCACTAATCTTCTTCATTTGTTATGATGACTGGGCTTGAACTGGGCGTTAGCCAGATTGTACTGCGCCAAGACTGGCTTTGGTCATATCACTGGCAATGTCTTTGTTTGTGCTAAGTTCTTTGGTTCTTTTTCACTGATTTGCCTGATTAAAAACACCGTATCTCCAAGCATCTCTCAATGTAGGCAACTCCGACTTCAGGAGCTCTCCCAGACCCAAGATAGTGACTGAGATGGCTGGATTTTTGGTTCCTCGTCCTGACACAAGCAGCCATCGCGATATTATCAACTTATAAATGTATCAGAATCTGAAACAGAAAAAAAAATATTGTTAGTTGGGTTGTTAAGAATGAAGTCAGAAAGCAATGTTCACTATTTAATTGTAATGCACACTAATACACAGCTGTACGTTAGATTTTCGATAAATTTCGCTAAAAGTACCTAGCAAAAGGTTGCAAAATATTAACACACCTAATATATATATATATATATATATATATATATATATATATATATATATATATATATATATATATATATATATATATATATATATAATATATATATATATATATATATATATATATATATATATATATATATATATAGAGAGAGAGAGAGAGAGAGAGAGATCAGATTCATGTGGGTAATGTCACTGTTCACTGCCATGCAGGACAGAGGTTCGTACACAAAGAAAGAAAGAAATACATCATATTGATTAGCAGTATATATAGGTCAGTGGTTCACATACATTGGATGTCATATTCTAATTGAAGACAAATCAGTGTGGGCTAGCAAATTTGGGATAAACAGCAAGAATGTCCTCAAGCACCCCCGATTCAATGTAGTAATTACAAAGGTCAGCCATGGAAAAAATCAGAGACGGAGACGGAGTCAAAGAAACAACTGTATAACGACACAATTCCTACAATATGTAATTGTCCGATCACAGCTGTCGGATCCGGCTCTTGAAGGCACCTAACCTAACCTAACCTAACCTAGCCTAACGTCAGCGTTATATTTATATTTATTATGCATTAATAAAAAATAAACGGATAAATAAATAAATAAGACACAAATTTATAATACATCATACACATTTTTGGAAAAAATTGAATATTTTTTTTAAAGACACCAGACTAAACGTGACGTAATCGACACAAGTCAGAAACAAGGATTTATAAGGGGGGGGGCGCAAAGAGTCACTCAACGAAAGAAATGCCATTTGGTGCTTACAATATTCATAGTCTTGGAATGACAATGATATTGCTAGATAATGGCTTGTAAAAGTATTAGACATATGCTACAGTACTAATTCACACCATCAGACGGATGGTTCGTAAGATTAATTACCATCACCTTCAATTGAACAACGTCATTATTAAATACAAACACAGACTGACACACACACACACACACACACACATACACACTCCACATGCGCACACACACACAGAGGGAAGTAAAACAGCAGTTTGTGTTGCAAGAAATCAGTGTCTTTAGAAAGAAGTTTTGTTTAGCATCGGTTAGATTAACCGTTTGAAGACAATATTAGTATAAATTAATGATAAACAGGCAACCTCATAAACAGCCTGCACACAGCTGTGCTCGATGCATGATGTTGTTTAACATACTTACCGATTTTTAATTATGTTTATTTATTTAAATATAAATTCATATAGGTTGGCTCATTGCTCTATCCATTTTAAAATCAAATTAACAGTATATACTAACAGAAAGGCATAATATAATGATTAACAACAAATGGTAGACTTGAGCTAGGGCCATAGTATGAGATATAAAGTGAAGGGCATGTAATCTTTGAAGAAGATGAATATGGATAAATATAGGTAAGTAGAACATCAATGACATTACTTACAGGCGGACAGTTTCACTGGTCCGCGAGACTGTGGGGTAAGGTCAGGCGAGCTGCTACTCGGCACACAAAAAACAGCTGGGTAAATGTAGGAGTCATATTTAGAGCCACGATAACATGATTATTATATAAATTATAGTTGAATATTACAAAATCCTATTTCTATTTACCTTTGCCGTATCAGTATATAACATTGTTATTCAATGGATATGAGGACATTCTAAATAATTTTCTACATAAAGTTGTCTCGTCTGCCATAATTATGTAGAGAAATATGTAAACCTGACCTTGTTGATCGTTCGCTCCTTAATGCTGAGATCGTGACTGTACTTCCCTTCTTCCATTTTGCACTCTCCCCTTCCATGTTGCACTTCCCTCCTACCATGTTGCACTTCCCTCTTTCCATGTTGCACTTCCCTCCTTCCATGTTGCACTTCCCTCCTTCCATGTTGCACTTTCCTCCTTACACATTGTATTTCCCTCCTTACACATTGTATTTCCCTCCTTCCACACTGTACTTCCTTCCTTCCACTTTTTACTTCCTTCCATCCATGCTGCACTTCCCTCCTTCAACGTTGTACTTCCCTAATTGCATGTTGCACTTCCCTCCTCCTATGTTGTACTTCCCTTCTCCCAGGTTGTTCTTCGCTCTTTCTACGCTCTACTTCCTTCTTTGATGTTACACTTCCTTTCCTCTACGTTGTAACTCCCTCCTTCCAAGTTTCATTTCTCTTCCCTTCACACTGTACTTCCCTTCATCCATAGTATCCTACCTCCCTACACTGCCCCCAGGCCTCCATTACATCTTCCTTTCTTTCCACTTTCCAAACCCTCCCACCATCCTGTCCATACCCCCACTTTCCAAAATATTCCCTGAATGTGCAGCTACAGAGACACAGCTTCCGGGTGTAATCGGGTGATAAAGGTCCATTATTCAGCGGTGGGGGAGTAAATAATGGTCCCGGAGGCGCCTCACAAGTTGTGCTGGGAATTGTTTAGACGGACAGGCACAAGATACACTGTACAGGTTGTAGGAGTTATACACTAGTTGATATGAATTTAAATTGTTCATGGTAAGTACTTATCTAAGAATAGGAATAAATTTACATTGCGCCCAGCGAGAATGAATTAGACATTTAGCCAATATTACATGATAGACTTATTAATTAATGTAGACTATACTGAATGTGAATGTATTCCGAAATTATTATTATTATTATTAGTAGTAGTAGTAGTAGTAGTAGTAGTAGTAGTAGTAGTAGTAGTAGTAGTAGTAGTAGTAGTAGTAGTAGTAGTAGTAATAGAGCGACATTAAAACTATTGAAAGAGAAACATCCCCCTGCAAGCGAAGACGAAGGCATCAGGCTCCAGGGTGCCTATATCCCACCAAATGCTGTCCTGTTCGAGAAAATAACAGGAGAGATGGTGTGGAAAAAGGCACTGAAGACTCGAGGAGGAGCCGGCCCTTCAGGTCTGGATGCAAACGGTTGGAGAGTCATCCTCAGCACAAACAAGTTTGGCCCTGTAGCAAGCGATCTCTGCACTGCCATTGCCACCCTTGCAAGAAAGCTTGCATCCTCTTGCTGCCATCACCTCCAGGCTCTGACGGCCTGCCGCCTTATTCCTCTGGAAAAGAAACCAGGATGTAGACCTATAGGGGTGGGGGAAGTGCTGAGGCGGATCATCGGAAAGTGTATAATGGAGGTGGTAAAGGATGATGTCAGGGCAGCAGCAGGGAACCTACAAGTGTGTGCTGGCCACCAGGCTGGTGGGGAGGCGGCCATTCACGCCATGAGATTGATATTTGAGCAGCGTGATTGTGAGGCCGTTCTCTTGGTGGATGCTTCAAACGCATTCAACATACTTAACCGCAAGGCTGCACTGCACAACATCAAGATCAAGTGTCCTAGCTTTGCGATGTATGTTGAAAATTCGTATAGGAATCCTTCAGACCTCTACATAGTAAACAACAAGGCTCTACGAGGTGATACCATCCTACAGTCGACCGAGGGAACAACACAGGGGGACCCCGTTGCAATGGCAATGTATGCAATAGGCCTATCAGTGCTCCAACAAGAAATAAAGTATGAAACAACTGGGGTCAAACAAGTGGCATATGCTGATGACCTCACAGGAGCAGGAAAAGTGGAGGACATCAAAAAGTGGTGGGACCTGGTAACATCGCGAGGTCCACAAATAGGGTACCACCCAAACGCCAGCAAATCCTTCCTCATCGTGAAGCCAGATCATTATGATCGGGCTTTGGAGGTTTTCGGCGAAAGTGAGGTCAAAATAACTAAGGACGGCCAAAGACATCTAGGCGCAGTAATTGGCACTACGGACTTCAAGACCCAGTACGTAGGGGGAAAGGTGAATGAGTGGGTTAGCGAAATCCATGCTCTATCAGAGATTGCTAACACAGAGCCACATGCGGCCTTTGCAGCATTCACACATGGAGTCAAGCATCGTTGGAACTACCTGATGCGTACCATCCCTGAGATCCGACCCCTCCTCCACCCTTTGGAAGAAGCAATCAGTGTCAAGTTCATTCCCAAACTAGTGAAACACCACGACTTAACCCTAGTAGAAAGAACACTTCTTGCACTTCCACCAAGACTGGGAGGGATGGGACTAACTAATCCAGAGGAGATTGCTGACTCTGAACATCAAAATTCACTTAAGCTCACGGCAGCCCTCACTGATCACATAATAGCCCAGAATGCAACAGGGGAAGTGGACACCAGCGAAGTTAATAAGATCTGTAGGTCCATTACAACAGATCGGCAGCACTGCCAAAATGACATGTTGCAGCAACTATTGCTGCAGGTTCCAGAAAATTTGACAAAAAAAGTAGCTATAGCACAGGAGATGGGCACCTCGAACTGGTTAACTACGTTACCGATAAGGGCAAATGGTTTCAGCCTTAACAAACAAGAATTTACAGATGCCATTGCTCTAAGGTACGGTTGGCCAGTAGATGGTTTGCCCTCCCAATGCGTGTGTGGCTATTCCTATGATGGCGATCACGCCATGGTTTTAGAAGGGGCTATGCATGAGGCATGACGAGGTAAGGGATCTCACAGCAAATATGTTGAGGAAATCTGCCGGGACGTCATGGTAGAACCGACCCTCCTTCATTGATGGAGATCCTCCAACAGGACTTCAAACACATCTAACGAAGCCCGTGTGGACGTCAGTGCTCGAGGATTCTGGACGCGAGGACAGCAGCTTTCTTCGACATCAGGATTTTTTATCCCATGGCCGTTGTCACCGTAACTGTAGCTCTCGATGCTCGCATGGGAGGAACGAGAACGACAAGAGAAGGGCATATGGGGAGAGAATTCAAAATGTTGATCAAGGCAGCTTCACTCCTCTAGTGTTCACAACCTCTGGTGGGATGGGCCCAAGTGCAAGATGTTTCTACGCCAGACTCGCGGAGCTGATCTCCGAACAGAAGCAGCAGCCCAGAAGTTATGTCACAGCCTGGATGAGATGTCGACTGTCCTTCTCTCTCCTTCGGTCGGCTTTGCTCTGCCTCAGGGGAACGAGAGCTTCTGCCCCTACTCCGACAACTGCTGCAGATATTGACTATGAGGCTACAGTCACTGAATGCCGCATAGATCTGCGGCTCAACTAATTTAACACAGATAGGATAGCTTCTTATGTATTAGGATATTTAATATTAAGGTAAATAAATGGTGGCGAAGGTGTGGCTATTGGGGGAGGCTGGAGGCCACGTAGTAGTAGTAGTAGTAGTAGTAGTAGAGGAATGGCATGTCGATGGAAAATGCTCACAAATGGGTTAAAGAAACTTACTCAGAAATTATCTGGTGGTCGCCAGCTAAACTGTTTGAACCACTCAAGTGTGCGGCCACCAAAGTAATGATTCGCCTCATAAATGAGTACATTCAGGACTGCTTCCTTGCCCCTTTAGCTCTTCATATACTGGCAATAATACCGCATCTATTCTGTCAGAGGACACACACAAAGAGTAAGCACAAAGAAAATTCGGCAGCAATGAAGAAAAGATTGACAATGTGGCAGAATGGGGCCCTTGAGGATCTCCTATGTGAAGCAAGAACACTGCAGAAGAGACTAAAATGTATAGGAGACGGAAAGCAAAACACCGATGACGTTGCAAGAAAGTTTGGAAACAAAATGCGTGTGAGAAAAGTGTCTTTGGCGGTAAGATCTCTCACAGAGGAATCCTCCGGTGGGGTGATGCTAATAAACAGAGAGACATTTAAACAACTGAAAGAAAAACATCCTCCTGCGAGTGAAGACTAAGGCATCATGCTCCAGGGTGACTATATCTCACCAAATTCTGTCCTGTTCGAGAAAATAAATGGAGGGATGGTGTGGAAAAGGCACTGAAGACTCAGGAAGGTGCCGGACCTTCAGGTCTGGATGCAAACGGCTGGAGAGTCATCCTCAGCACTAACAAGTTTGGCCCCGTAGCAAGTTATCTCTGCACGACCATTGTCGTCCTTGCAAGAAAGCTGGCATCCTCGTGCTGCCAACACCTCCATGCCCTGACGGCCTGCCGCCTCATTCCCCTGGATAAAAATCCATGATGTAGGCCTATAAGGGTGGGGGGGGGGGGAAGTGCTGAGGCGGATCATCGAAAAATGCATAATGGAGGTGGTAAAGGATGATGTCAGAGCAGCAACAGGCAACCTGCAAGTTTGTGCTGGCCACCAAGCTGGAGGGGAAGCTGCCATTCACGCCATGAGAACGATATTTGAGCAGCGCGATTGTGAGGCCGTTCTCCTGGAGGACGCTTCAAAAGCATTCAACACACTTAACCGCAAGGCCGCACTACACAACATCAATATCAAGTGTCCAAGCTTTGCAATGTATGTTGAAAATTCCTATAGGAATCCATCAGACCTTTATATAGTAAACAACAAGGCTCTAAGAGGTGAAACCATCATACAGTCAACCGAAGGAACAATGCAGGGGGACCCTGTTGCAATGGCAAAGTATGCAAACGGCCTATCCGTACTCCAACACACAATAAAATTTGAAACAACTGAGGTCAAGCAAGTGGCGTACGGTGATGACCTTACAGGAGCAGGAAAAGTGGAGGACATCAAAAAGTGGTGGGGCCTGGTAACATCACGAGGCCCACAAATAGGATACCACCCAAACGCCAGCAAGTTCTTCCTCATTGTGAAGACAGAACATTATGACTGGGCAATGGAAGTGTTCGTTGAAAGTGAGGTCAAAATAACAAAGGATGGCCAAAGACACCTAGGCACCTAGGCGCAGTAATCGGCACGACGGACTTCAAGACCGAGTACCTAACGGGAAAGGTGAATGAGTGGGTTAGGGAAATCCAAGCTTTGTCCGAGATTGCTAACACAGCCACGTGCGGCTTTTGCGACATTCACCCATGGAGTCAAGCATCGCTGGAACTACCTGATGCACACTATGCCTGATATCGGACCGCTCCTCCACCCTCTGGAAGAAGCTATCAGCGACAATTTCATTCCCAAATTAGTGAAATACCCCAGCAGAAAGATCACTCCTTGCACTACCACCGAGACTGGGAGGAATGGGACTGACCAATCCAGAGGAGATTGCTGCCAACGAACATCAAAACTCAGTTAAGCTCACGGCAGCACTCAAGGACCACATAATAGCTCAAAACGCAACAGGGGAGGTGGATACCAGTGAAGTAAACAAGATTCGAAGGTCCATTATGACAGAACGACAGTATGGCCATAGTGATAAGTTGCAGCAACTGTTGCTGAAGTACCAAAGAATTTGAAGAAAAAAAAAGTAGCTATAGCGCAGGATGTGAGCGCCTCGAACTGGTTAACTACGTTACCGATAAGGGCAAATGGTTTCAGTCTCAATAAACAAGAATTTACAGATGCCAATGCTCTAAGGTACGGTAGGCCAGTAGAAGGTTTGCCCTCCCAATGAGTGTGTGGCTCTTCCTATGACGTCGATCACGCCATGGTGTGCAAGAAAGGGGGCTTCATATGCATAAGGCATGACGAAGTAAGGGATCTCACAGCAAATATGTTGAAGGAAATCTGCCATGATTTCAGGGTAGAACCTACCCTCCTTCCATTGGACGGTGAGATTTTCTAACATAGGACTTCAAACACATCCAACGATGCCCGTGTTGACGTCAGTGCTCGGGGATTCTGGACGCGGGGACAGCGAGCTTTCTTCGACATCAGGATTTTTTATCCCATGGCTCTCGATGCTGCACACAGGAGGAACGAGAACGACAAGATAAGGGGATACGGGGAGAGAATTCAGAACGTTGATCAAGGCAGCTTCACTCCTCTAGTGTTCACAACCTCTGGTGGGATGGGACCAAGTGCAAGATGCTTCTACGCCACACTCGCAGAGGTGATATTCGAACAGAAGCAGCAGCCCAGAAGTTATGTTACAGCCTGGATGAGATGTCGACTGTCCTTCTCTCTCCTTCGGTCGGCTTTGCTCTGCCTCAGGGGAACGAGAGCATCGGCCCCAAAGCCGACAACAGTTGCAGATATTGACTATGAGGCTACTGTCACTGAGTGCTGCATAGATCTGCTGCTCAACTAACTCAACACAGCTGGGATAGCTACTTATGTATTAGGATATTTAATATTAAGGTAATAAAATGGTGGCGAAGGAATGGCTATTGGGGGAGCCTGGAGACCTAATTAAAAAAAAAAGTAGTAGTGGTGGAGGGAGGATAGGGGTCGTGATGGCTCCGGGCATTTCGTAAAAACACCAGCTAGAACTACAGGAATTATTACTTGTGAATGTGTAGTGAGTGGAGTGATCACAGTGTCATCCATGTGTGGGTCTCCTGAGTGGATACTGGTGATAGTTATTGGAGAGCCAGGGACTGTATAGCAGGTGGCGCTGGTGTTGGTTTTTTTTTTTATGTTTATTTATTGGGCACCCCCCTACATCCTTGTGTAAGGTGAAGCGCAGAAGCGTTTACAGCGCCCAACAGGGAAGTATGCTAAGTTCATGCTTGCCTTTATGTCTCATGAGTTAAGGGCGTAGAAGCCTGAAGAGTCAGTGGTTTATGTCATCAAGTTATTGGAAGCTCCAACAACTCCCTGAATACGAATTCGCAACTTTCGACTTACAACAGGTACCTACTTTACTGCTAGGTGATCAGGGACTAATGGGGGCTAGGAAGTAAGTCCAAACAACTTCCACCGGCCCGTGAATCGAACCCGTGACATCTCGCTTGCGAGGCAAGAACGGTACCGCTTTTACCACCGGTCCCCGGGTGCTGGTTGGTGCCACGTAGGCCGTGGCTTGTAACCCGAGCAGGTCAAGGGTGGTAACGGTGTCGCTCGCCCCGTGCCCAGCCCTGCCCCGCCTCACACCGCCCGGTCCCGCCTCGCCCCGCCCGGCCCCGTCACGCCCCGCCCGGCTCGCCCCGTCAGCCATTACACCCAAACTTAGCTCCCTCCCCTCCTCTTCCAAACCACAACCGTCTACCTCTCCTACTGCTCTCCCATTTACAGGTCGACATCATGGCTGGGAAATGTGTTCGTCAATGCTCAGGCCGGAATCAGAATGCACAACCTGTATCTGTGTAAAAAGTAACACACGATGTGTTGGTTGTAGGAAAGGGACCAGCTGTCAAAATCCCTATGGCAGAGATCCATCACCTGATGGTGACAAGTTAGACGATAGCAGTGAACCCAATCAGTCGGAAAATACTGTTCATGTGGTGAATGACATACAGTCAACAAATTGGAAAGGCTTGTCGGGGGACGATGCGGAGAAGTGGGTCAAAGAAGCCTACTCAGAAGTAGGCAGGCGGTCGCCAGCTAACCTCTTTGAACCACACAAGTGTGCGGCCACCAAAGAAATGATCCAGTAGATGAATTGCCTCATAATCAATTACACTCACGACATCTCCCTGTTCCCATTAGCTCTTCAAATACTGGCCGTAATACCCCATCTATTCTGTCAGAGGACACTCGCGAGGTCAAGTGCAAAGAAAATTTGACAGCAATGAATAGAAGACTGACAATGTGGTAGAAAGGGGCCCTTGATGATCCCCTACGCGAAGCAAGAACACTGCAGGAGAGTCTAAAAGTCAAAGGGGACGGAAAGCAAAACACTGAGGAAGTTGCCAGAAAGTTTGGTAACAAGATGCACGAGGGAAAAGTATCCTCGGTTGTAAGATCTGTGAATTCTTCACAGAGGATTCTTCCGGTGGCGTTTTGCCAATAACAGAGAGACATTACAACAACTGAAGGAAAAACATCCCCCTGGAAGTGCAGAGGAAGGCATCACTTTCCCGGGTGCCTATATATCCCTTCAAATGCTGTGGGATTGGGATGGTCTGGAAAAAAGCACCGAAAACACAAAGAGGTTTGGATACAGACGGTTGGAGAGTCATCCTTAGCACTAACAAGTTTGGTGCCGCAGCAAGTGATCTCTGCACTGCCATCGCCGCCCTTGCAAGAAAGCTAGCAACCTCGTTCTGCCACCAGCTCCATGCGCTGACGCCCTGCCGTCTCATACCCGTGCAGAAAAATACAGGATGTAGGCCTATAGGAATTGTGGAAGTGTTGAGACGGATCATTGGAAAATGCATAATGCAGGTGGTAAATGATGATGTCAGGACAGCTGCAGAGAACCTGCAAGTTTGTGCTGGCCACCAAGCTGGGGGTGAAGCTGCTATTCACACCAAGAGAAACATATTTAAGCAGCGTGACTGTGAGGCAGTACGTACTCTTGGTTGAAGCTTCCAACGCATTCAACATAATCAACCACAAGGCTACAAAGCACAACATTAAGATCAAGTATCCAAGCTTTGCAATGTATGTTCAAAACACCTATAGGAACCCATCAGACCTCTATATAGCAAGCTTCAAGGCCCTAAGATAAGATAGCACTCTACAGTCAACTGAGGGAACTACGCAGGGGGATCCGGTCGCCATGGTAATGTACTCAATAGGTCTATCCGTGCTCCAACATACAATAAAATATGAACAACCGAGGTCAAGCAAGTGGGTTATGTTGATGACCTAACAGGTGCAGGAAAAGTGGAGGACATCAAAAAGTGGTGGGACCTGATAACATCACGGGGTCCGCAAATAGGGTACCACCCAAATGCCAGCAAGTCCTGCCTCATTGTGAAGCCAGAAGATTATGAACGAGCAATGTAGTTGTCCGGCGGAAGTGAGGTAAAAATAACAAAAGACGACCAAAGACACCTAGGTGCGGGAATTGGCACGAATGACTTCAAGACCAAGTACGTAACAGGAAAGTTAAATGAGTGGGTGGAAGAAATCCAAGCTCTGTCTGATATTGCTAAAACAGAGCCGAACGCGGCTTTTGCGGCATTCATCCATGGAGTCAAGCATTGCTGGAATTACATGATGCGCACTATCCCTGATATCGGATACCACCTCCACCCTCTGGAAGAAGCCATCAAAGACACTTTTATCACAATACTAATGAAAAACCCTTATTTAACCTCAGCAGAAAGGTAATTTCTTGCAATACCACCGAGACTGGGAGGAATGGGATTGACTAATCCGTGGAGCTTGCCGCTACAGAACATCAGAACTCTGTCAAGCTCACGGCAACCCTCATTGAGCACACAAGCTCAGAATGCACGAAGTCAGGTGGATACCAACAAATTAAACAGGATTCGACTGTCCATTGCGACAGAACGGCAGCACACCCAAAGTCATAAACTGCAACAACTGTTACAGCAATTGCAAGAGAACTTGAAAAAAAAGTAGCTATAGCGCAGGAGGCGGGAGCCTCGAACTGGCTAACAACGTTACCGATAAGGGCAAAAGGTTTCATCCTTAATAAACAAGAATTCACAGATGCCATTGCTCTAAGGTACGGTCGGCTAATAGACGGTTTGCCCTCCCATTGCGTGTGTGGTTAATCTTATAATTGGCAACGCCATGGTGTGTAAGAAAGGGGGCTTCGTATGCATGAGACACGACGAAGTAAGGGCTCTCACAGCAAATTTACTGAAGGAATCTACCACGTCGTCACATTAGAACCTTCCATTGAACGGTGAGAAACTCCGTCACTGGAATACAAACACATCCAACGAAGCCCGTGTGGACGTCAGTGCTTGACGATTCTGGACGCGGGGACAGCGCGTAATCTTTGACATAAGGATTTTTTATCCCCTGGCCGCATATCACCGCAATCTAGCTCTCGATGCTGCACACAGGAGGAACGAGAATAACAACATCAGGGCATATAGGAAAAGAATTCTGAATGTTGATCAGGGATGCTTTACTCTTCTGGTGTTCACAAATTCTGATGGGATCTGAACGGAAGCAACAGCCCAGAAGTTACGTTACAGCCTGATTGAGATGTCGACTGTCCTTCTCTCTGTTTAGGTTTGTATTGCTCTGCCTCAGGGGAACGAGATCTTCGGCACCAAAGCCGACAACGGTTGCAGATATTGACTATGAGGCAACAGGCACCGAATGCCGCATAGATCTGCTGCTCACAATAACTCAACACAGGTAGGGTAGCTACTTTTGTATTGGGATATATAATTTAAAGGTCATAAAATGGCGGCGAAGGTGTGGATATTGGGGGGAGGCTAAAGGCGTCGTAAAAAAATATATAATCATAATGGTTAAAGAAAAAAGTTGTACACTGAAAACATAGTTAAATAATACTTAACCCAATGCAAGCTCACCAAACATAATAAAGAAATACACATAGTAGGTATCACATTTAAAAAAAAAAAAAAAAAAAAATTATATATATATATATATATATATATATATATATATATATATATATATATATATATATATATATATATATATATATATATATATATATATATATATATATATATATATATATATATATATATATATATATATATATATAAAATAGGTTTTCGACTTGGCAAGTTCTGTAGGGATGTTCATTTTTGTTGCAAAATTAGTGAAATGTACCTTACCTTACCTTACCTTACCTTACCTTACCTAACCTAACCTAACCTAACCTAACCTAACCTAGCCTTATTTTGCTTAACCTAACCTAGCCTTATTTTGCTTAACCTAACCTTACCTTATCTAACCTAACCTAAGACTATTGCAGTCTATTCGTCATGATAGAGGTCTTTCACGCATTAATTTATACTAGTTAATTTCACAGTCGTCACCCAGCGCCATGTTTTAAAATCAGCCTATTGTTGGTATGTCAGCGCCTCTGCACAATACAGAAAACCGCAATGCACATGATAAACAATTAAGATCTCTAAAAAAAAATTAATGACATCTTTTTTATATTACGTTTGCAGATAAAACGATTCTTTTACAATCATTTTGCCATGCAATGATGTGTGTATCCATTATTTTCCAACAAAATGCTCTCGGTGCAAGAACATCTTAAAGTACAGTACCAGTACATTGTGTAAGGACTGTGAATTTACTATAATAAATGTGTGAAGGACGTCTATCAAGACGATTACACTGCAATAATCTTAGGTTAGGTTAGGTTAGTGTAGGTAAGGTACGGAGACTACCCAACCGCCAGCATTAAAATTTGTTGACCTTTCTGAATGTCAGCCTTGATTTTCACGTTGGGCTCGCTCTGGCTGAGGTGGCCAGATTAGGTAGGGCTCTGTATTATTTCTTTGTATATAATTTTGATGTACTGTATGTAACTGATCATGGTCAAAGTGAGGGTGAAAATCTCCGGAACCCCGACTCAGGGATCTCGGAATCAGATAAAGTGACCTAAGGGTGAGAATAAATAGACTCGTAGATCTGAGAAACGGTTACATCATCCTCACAGAGATAGATGTAGATGCTGATAAGCTAATGAAGTCTGGTGCCATGGAAAAAAATGAAAACCAACGGGTATGAGAGCATTGGCCCAAGGAAATTCGGCGCCAAGCTCAACCTTGTATGTAAGAAGTTGGACAAAGATGTGGTAGAAAATAATGCATAAGAAATATGAGATGAAAAAGAAAAGCAAAACAATGTCAAGATAGTGGAGGTGTACGCTATGTATGCCCATAATATAATCAAGGTTTGGATTGGAAACACAACGGATGCGAAAAGAATGAAGGAGAAGGGGCTCTATGCATATGGCTCTCCCATCTCCTCACACCAAATAGAATACGAAAAGTATATGCCCAACCAACAATGTATGAAGTGCTACAAATACCATGACCACTTGACCAAGAAGTGCCTCCTGTAAGGGGTCGTGTGCTCTGAGTGCGCATGTGATGAACATATCTACAAAGACCGTAGCACCACCAAAAAGTGTGTTGTTTGCCAGGATAGCCACAGGACCTTCTCTGCCACCTGCCTGGCCAAGAAACGGGTAATTCAAGAAACAGAGAAGAAACTGACGGAGACAACAAAGCAAAAAGAAACCAGGGAAATTTTTAACATTATGGAAAAGATCATTCAGTCGACGATCGTAGCTTACAGCCAAAACCTAAAAGACGCCCTGAGAAAAATTCAAGGAGACCTACAAAAACTCAACATTGTCAGCGAGACCATGGAAGTCCTGCAATCAGATATACGAACCATCACGGATTCAATAAAGCAGAGTTACTGAGTCACTGGGCGCCATGAGGGACGCAGTGGCATCAGGAGCGTATCCTCTCCACAACTGGACTAGTTCAAAGCCACTTGCATGCCCAACTCATGAACATGGTTCATCCAGGTTCATTTTTGAAACACCTCAACGAGACATTAACCAGGAACAACATTGCACCTGTCGAAATGAGTGACGACGTCCCTTTAAAAGAAATCATAATGGCAGTAACCCACTGAACGACTTCACGACGACCTCAACCCACGTCAAAAATGAACCATTGACCTCCTTGACTAAGGCCAAAGTCAGCATAATCGTAGCCCCGACGTGGCCAGTCAGCCCCCCTTAGATCACAGCTCCTCCAGCGACACCGTAAATCTCCGTGACCCTAAGACATGTACTCCCAGCGACAACAGCGACCATCAGGCTGCAACTACAGTCAATGGTTGCGAGCAGGTGATGGTGACTTACTCCACACAGGAACAAGACCCTCGAACTGTAGCGTCAGTAGATGACTTCGACACACAGGCCCAAGACCTGAACATTTTCCTATACACGGGTGACGGGAAGTTCGTGGGCCCGTTATAAGCTGACAAACAGATTTTCTTAAGGTGCTGCTAAGACGTTCTGGCCCCTTAGAAATGGCAGAAGCCGAGCAAACACTTCAATCGGTGCCCCAAGCTACAGTCTCCGAAGTGATAATCGTTAGCAGGATGAAAATTGTCCAGTGGTTCCTTAATATTCGTAACGAACTGTCTATCCTATATTATCAATAAGACCAAGACATATTCTGCTAAACAGTACCAGAAAAAAGAACGAAAGTACTGTAAGCTTAAAAGTTTTGGCTACACTCTACATATGACGGACGAGTTGAGCGAAGTGTCACTGTGGCCATCACGTCACGGCTGAGCCACGGAGTGTTGCTAGACTTCGATGATTCAGTTCTAGGAATGCAGGTGGAGACTACCAGAGGATCTGTTATCATATGCACGATGTACCAGTCGAAATCCCAGAAAATATAGTAAACAAGTAGTTCAATTTCAATAGTATATTCCTTGATAGAGGAACCAGGATCCTAGTGCTGTCACTAGGTACCCTTATACAATAATATCAGAAGCACCATCCTCGACACCGGCTCCTACTACCACCTGAGATCCCTAGCCCGAGAACTGCTGTTCGACTTCACAACCGCATCCAGCCCATACGTGCACGAACTGATCGCTATAAGAACAACCCAGTCCCAACCATTGTAAAAATTATCAATAACTTGTAATAAACCAGTGTAGTCACTCCATGTAAATCTTTCTTCTTGCACTGTCACTATGTTGAAATGCCCTGTAGTTTGAGCTTTTCCCCATCTAGTTATTATACATCTTATTTGTATCACTTATGTTACATGTGTATTATTTGTAAATCGAAACCCATTCCCCAATTATGTAACTGTATATTTTCAGCCTTCTGGCTGCTATGCTCTTTCAATAAACAGTTAATTATTATTATTATTATTATTATTATTATTATTATTATTATTATTATTACAAGTACATGTAAATATTACAAAGGGGCTTACTAAATGTATAATGCCAAATTATTCACTAAGTTATTCAATAATGACTCAGTAGTTATTCACTAACTTATTTAACCATGAATCAGTGTTGATATTATGAAATGCAGAGGTGAGATTTCCTTCGGGGAGCAAGCGAGGGCAGGCTGAGGTCAGCGCATGTCAGCAAGAACATATCTGACGCGTTTCCTCTCTTCAAGGCCTGTTGGCTCTCTCTCCCTAGGTGAGTGACAGAGACTGATATCAGTTGTTACCCAGTGAACACCTCACTTAAGTGTTCTCCTATAAGTGCATCAAGACACTTCCTTTAGTAGAGAACGTACAATATATTCTCAACTGAACTAAGGATCCGTGGAACTATATTTTTCTACAAAAAAGCAAAACCAACAAAGTGATTACTTCTGCCCTGCCACTTATCAATTCAAGAACTAATATATATATATATATATATATATATATATATATATATATATATATATATATATATATATATATATATATATATATATATATATATATATATATATATAGTTACGCCGTCTCTTAATTTACTTTAATATCCAGGTTCTAGGCGAAACCAAACCAAAAAAGTGAAGTAAACCTTTAAGAATTTAATTAAATTAAATACTAACACAATAAAGAGCCTCGTAGGCTGTCACAACAAATTGATTCACTATCGAAACTTTTAAGACACAATTGATACTAAAACATGGAAACATCAAAAGAACTGCTTAAGCATATAGAATAAAAATAAAGCACTGGATTACGTTAACACTGCATATACATATAAAATAACTAACACTGAAATTAACTATCGTGAAACAACACTGAATCGTCTTGCTCTTGCGCAGCTATTAAAGCAACTCTCCCGGTCACAGCATTAACTGCGGAAGAAATGTCTTGGGAAGCAATCGGGTTAGCAAAAAGTCCTTCTTACGAAAGTGAATCATCTACATCAGGAGTTACATTATGATCATTAGTCATTGACATAGAACGAGTCACAGCACACAAAGGGAAAACACCGGGCATATCATCTTCAAGTTGTTGCAGCTCTGCGGTAGAGTCTGGTCTTTCCCGCAGCACAGGAGGTGGGGTTACGTTCCCCATTTGACCTCCCGCCAAATCGTTACCGAGTATGAGGTCCACTCCATTCCAGTCCTCCTGTCATTCAGTCCACGTTCTTTTGAGTGACACCCGTCACCTGTTACTTATACCTTATTTTATTTCTGTGTTGTTCCTGTCGCCACCAATGTGGTATATCTATGTGAGTACCTACTCATGTCTCTTATGTGTCCATCAGTGCTTGCTTAGTTACATTTAAGTAATTCAGTGTTGTTTCACGATAGTTAATTTCAGTGTTAATTATTTTATATGTTTATGCAGTGTTAACGTAATCCAGTGCTTTATTTTTATTCTATATGTTTAAGCAGTTCTTTTAATGTTTCGATGTTTTAGTATCATTTGTGTCTTAAAAGTTTCGATAGTGAATCAATTTGTTGTGAAAGCCTACGAGGCTCTTTTTTGTGTTTAATTTAATTAAATTCTTAAAGGTTTACTTTATTTATTTTTATTCCCTTTTGATTTACTTCACTTTTTTTGTTTGGTTACGCTTAGAGCCTGGATATTAAAGTAAATCAAGAGACGGCGTAACAATATATATATATATATATATATATATATATATATATATATATATATATATATATATATATATATATATATATATATATATATATATATATATATATATATATATATATATATATATATATATATATATATATATATATATATATATAATATATATATATATATATATATATATATATATATATATATATATATATATATATATATATATATATATATATTGTGTGACCAACACACTGGTGGCAGCGGTGAGACGGATTAGAAGAAGAATCGGTCAGACACTCAGAAACAAACATTACTTCAAGTGATTCCAGTGACTTAAGTGGCATCTTAAGTGAATCATCAGCAAACAAGCAATTACAAGAAATTTAAGTGGACAGTGGCTAAACACTTGCAGAACGTATACATAGAGACACAGTGGTAATAAAAACATTATAAAAGATTGCCAACTTAGCATTCAAACCCTCATTGACACATCCTACTGAAGGTTACCCCGGCCGGAGCCGAGAGAAGCCGAGCCTACCCGAGTGTGGGCTGAGATTACTACCAGTTACACTACATCACCGGAGTTTAGAAAGGTTGTCAAAGTGGTTCCAGAGAATCAAACAATCTCTTGCTTAAACAATCAAGACTCGCCGGTGTGCAACAGACTACAGCCCCAGATAGGTCAGCAGCGAGCTGACCGCCGCAAGACCCAGATCAGCTTCCTGGTGGATCGCCGTAAGACGTGACGTCATCCCTCCCTGAGAAGGACGTCATCGACTCCTGACGTCATAGCCAGTGCGATGTTCCACGGACTACAACCATGACTATGATTATAACAACCACAACCATGATTATAACAACCACGACCATGATTATAACAACCACGACCATGATTATAACAACCACAACCATGATTATAACAACCACAACCATGATTATAACAACCTCGGTAAACTGTACCACTGGACTCGCCACCGGGCACGAAGGGCCCACGATCACTTGTCACTATGATAGATCTCAGATCTTACATGGATTCCTCAGATTGGTTCGATAAAAATGACAACTTGTCTAAAGTATATTTCTACAGGATTATTGAATTCCTTCAGCTTATCTTTTCATCAAATGACCCCTTACGCACGAAAGCCCAAAAGAAAGAGTTTAAAAAATGGACTAAACTTGTAGATTATGCAGAAGAAATTGCGCAATCCAAGAAAAATGTTTCTAAGGCGATGTCAGTGGCACCAGTCACCAGCTTCAAGGAACAACCACAGTCTGTCATGGGAACCAAACACAAAAAGATACCTTTTTGCAAAGTCTGCAAACATAAGGGACATTCCACAGAAAAATGCTGGCTTGCAGGACAAGCAGATAAGTCCCCAGCCAGCCAGAGGCAGGATCGAAGGAAAGATTCCTCGCATGACCTAAAATTTTCAGATAGCCCTGCTAAAACAAAAACTCCAAAGGGACATTACACAGGAAATAAAATGTCTCCAAACACTGAAGGCACTCCGAATAAATGGTGTATAGTACATCAATCTCCATACCACAACACAGAAGATTGTAGAATTGTACAGCGTATGAGGCAAGAAATGGAAAATCGACGGGGATTATGGGGAAACTTTTGTCGTGGCTCTCGACATCTCCAAAGCATTTGACAGGGTATGGCACAAGTCTTTGCTATCTAAACTTCCCTCTTTTGGTTTCTCTCCCCCACTTTTTCTCATCTCTAGCTTCCTTGAGAACCGATCCATGGCAGTTGTTGTCGAGGGATCGATTTCTCGCTCTTTCTCTACCAGTAGTGGCGTCCCACAGGGTTCTGTTCTTTCGCCAACTCTTTTCCTTCTTTTTATCAATGATTTACTTCACACTACAACTAATTCTATCCATTCTTACGCTGATGATTCCACTCTTCACTCTTCCTCACATTTTCCCCTTCCTCCTAACTCTCAAACTAGATCTGTTTCTAGAACTGATATCATTACTTCTATCAACGCGGATCTGTGCAGCATCTCTGAATGGGGAGGTACAAACTTGGTTTAGTTCAATAGTAATAAAACTCAATATATACCAATTACACTTTGTAAATTAGACGATCTCCCACCAATGACATTTCAGGACGGTATCATCCTCCCAAATTCTGAAATAAATATGTTAGGCCTCACCATTTCCTCCAATATGTCCTGGAAATCACACATCCTTAGTATGACTAAAGCTGCCTCCCGAAAGTTGGGAATGCTGTACAGATGCCGCAGCTATTTCACTCCTGAGCAGTTGCTCCAAGTATATAAGGGATTCATTCGTCCTAACTTGGAGTACTGCTCTCATATCTGGGGTGGCTCTTCTTCTGCCCAACTATTAGATAGGGTGGAATCAAAGGCATTTCGTCTTATTAACTCTCCTCATTTAGTCGACAATCTCTGTTCCCTTTCTCTTCGCCGCAATGTTGCTTCACTCTCTCTCTTTTACAGGTACTTTAACGGGCAATGTTTGGTGGATTTGGCATCCTGTGTACCGCCGCCAAAGCCCTGCGTTCGTAACACACGCCTTGCCCGCGGTGCCCACCGTTTCTCTGTGGATGTCGGTCACACAAGAATAACCCGTTATAGTACATCCTTCTTTCCTCACGCAGCCAAACTGTGGAATGCTCTGCCTTCTTCTGTGTTTCCATGCTATTACAATCTGTCTCACTTTAAAAAGCTGGTTTTCCGGCATCTTCGTTGTGTAGATTAATATAGTATAACCTTTTATATATATATATATATATATATATATATATATATATATATATATATATATATATATATATATATATATATATATATATATATATATACAATATCTTTCCGTTCTTTTTTTTTCGGCCCCCCAGGCTCCGTTGTGGGTCGTTTGACCTGTGCCCGGGTGGGCTAATTCCCGTAACAAAAAAATAAATAAAATAAACCCTTCGGGGGAATAGGAGCGCGTCCAGCAGCACGATCTAGGATAGCATCAGCGGTTCAAGAAAACAACGCTTCCATCACCGGCTCATTAATCACCGCGTTAAACAAAGTGGAGGTGTTGACTGTACCAGCGAGGATAGGTAACAATCAGTTAACCCTAGATATAGTTATGGGGGCCTGTGCCAATGTTATCTCATTAAAGTCGGCGATATCCTCCAAATATGTGGCCAATAAGACCGACAGACATTCCTCTGTTCGGTGTGTCGGGAATCCAATTAGACATAGCGGGGGTGATAACACTACCAATCCGTTTTTCTAGGTCCAGTAAAGCATTTTTGGCGGATTTCTACATAGTTAAGGCATTTTCTTTGCCAGCGGACTGGTTACTTGGTGTGACCACTCTAAGGCAGAACAACATTAACGTTCAGCTACGAGATTAAACAATCACGCATAATTGTAAAACATATCACGCAATGCAAACTTCACATTCATTGCTTACTTCGGGTGTTCGTGTAATAACTGCCTCGACAGGCGCGGGGGAGTCTTTGGCACAGCAGCAATTAGTTATGGAGCCACTTTCTGAAACTCCAACTAGTACAGTAGCTCAAAGGACAATTCGGATGAAAGCTGCCAGAACTGGACTCTATCGCCTGCTGTGTTAATGAACTAACTAGAGTCATATTACGTTTGCCAAATGTGAGTGAAGGAACAGATGTTGTGTGTCTGACTGAAAGTTCAGGAGTGAAAGGTTTGTCACTTGAGTCTACCTTGAGCACTGTTAGAATAGGTAGTCTCACAGATGTCCTCGTTCTCAATAGAACTGGGGGACCCATGACCTTAACAAAGGGATGCTCTTTAGTTAATTTCCCTGTTTTTGACAAAGCGGTTGTCGATGAGCCATTAGAATTACCAATAGGTAGTGTAACACAGGTAAATCGAACGAAAAATCACATATTGTAAATAACGTAGCGTTAATAGCGTCACACGTGAAAGTAGTCGATCATCCTCGAGGCAAAAGTGATCTTTTAGAATTACTAGCCGAGTTCAAGGAAATCTTAGCATTACCTGGAGAACCCTTAGGTAAAACAACGTTGGCAAATCATCATATTCCACTCAAACCGGAAACTAACCCAATCTACATCCCAGCTACCCCAATTTCCTGTAAATGGATGGAGAAGGTTATTTCTTTGATTTGTATCTAAATAATTTTTTGAAACCTTAGACAGAGAAAATGTGGATATTTTCTTTTGATCCCAGGGAGGATAATAATGTTCATAATTTTCAAACTACATATTTTAATGATGTCGTAGACACATATTTTCAAAATAAAAATATGATAGTTCTACAGTAAATTATCACACTGTAAATTTTCAGCCATACCGTGTAGAACCCTTTACAACTCAGTACCATTGCTCTCCCCAAATTTGAATATTTCGTCAGAAGAGTCTCAAGCACCAAACACTCATTCATCCAGCGTGATTATAGTAGCAAAAGTTGTACATTGCTAAGAAGGTGCGTTCTTAAACACGAAGTAGGCGAAGATTATTTCTGCCATGTTATTACGGGATTTGCTTACCCAAGTTAACGATTTCCACTATTGTTTTGATATTGGCAGTAATGTTTGTGTTTTAAGTCAGAATCATCCAATTTTGCCATTGTATATATGATATTTTCCCGAAAGACACTTAAGTCTAGGACCCAGTAGTTGATGAACCTACGATTCCAGAGTCCCCAGCTTATTGTCTGCACATATGTTTGTAATATGGTTAGGTCTAATTTAGTCCTCAAGTAGCTTGGGAGGTGGTGACCGAGCGATGTAATAGCCCCTGTCTTATAGGCAGAAGTATTCTATAAATGGGTTAATTACATTTGATTTATATACTCCATCATCCCTGTATCTTTCCACTATCTATGAGGTAGCATGTTCAGAGCACGTGATAAGGTGTGTCCACGGGAAGCCGCATCACATTGTGCTGAGCTAAGGCACTAAATAGCCGGCTCTCTGGCCACCTAATGCGGGCAGTAGTTTGATATCCTTGACCAGAGGAAGACGTTATTGAGAGCCATCGTGGATGGTTCCGTCTTCCCTCGAGGGAGGACGACGTACATATTTCCGTTCTCCCTCGATGGGTCACAACTCATTGACATTGTTACAAATCCCCTCACACCGAATGGACGTACTTAGCAGGTCTATTTAACATAGCCTCCGTCCTTCTCTTAAGACTTATAGCTACAGTGATTAAGTTACGGTGATCTACACTTGGAACTGTATCCTAGATAGTTCCTGAATAAATGGATAACAGACAATTGGGTTTCGCTACTAAAACCCTATATAATATAAATGTTCCGGCCTCATTAAGCCAGACGGAATCAGCAGTTAACAGGCCTAGAACAGACGTATATTTTTCATATAGACTAATCCGCCCATCTTTTTTTTCTATTAGTTCTTCTATGTAAAGACCATCACCTTTCCTCTTGAGCTGTTTCTTTTGTCTTTGAACGTTGTACTCAATTAGTATCGTTTGTATTAAACAATTAATTATCTGACC
This sequence comes from Homarus americanus, assembly GCF_018991925.1. Taxonomy (NCBI): domain Eukaryota; kingdom Metazoa; phylum Arthropoda; class Malacostraca; order Decapoda; family Nephropidae; genus Homarus; species Homarus americanus. Next base: position 4,045,478 of record NW_024736071.1, read on the forward strand.
TATATCCGAAACAATACCCTCTGATCTGTCTATTGAATGAAGCTGAGGATTAAAAATGGTTTTTGGACACATGCGAACACTTTTTCGGTGAAGTTTTTTAAATGGAATAAGAGGTATCAAATTATAGTAGGACACGTGGGTGCCTGCTTCGGCTGTCAATATACCCGGCTGAATTGTTTCTATTAAAATACCGAAACAATAATGCATACATGTTGTTGATTTATAAGTGCGGAGGGGACGCAGCTTTATACTACGCACAATTTTATCCGTATTCTCCTTTAATTCCGTATCACTTTTATTTTTTCATTATTTTATTAGTAAACCATTTTTCAGTAAATTTAAAAGTTTTCCCTGTACATCAATATTTATATTAACGTGATCGCGTTAAAGAATTAGTATATTTTATATTAATTGCATTGTATCTGTATTGTTCCTTACATTCAACTTTTTCTTAAATCCACTAATTTTACATTTATCTTTTTTGCCATTTTCTTGACTAGCCATATAGCGTTTCTTACTTATCATGACGAGAACTCCATATTAATCATCGTGCGCCAACTGTAAAAAACGAATATTATTGTTATCCTTTCGCAAATTATCATTATAGAGTTTGGCTATAAAAGTACCATCGCCATTTGTGCGGGGCAACGATAGAAATATTGAGTCGGTATCACCAAAATTTTTGGGGGATCCCTCTCTCTTATTTAAATGAAGGCGCCCATACCCTGTTACCATCGATGGAACTATTGCATCTTCAAATATTCTTTGGGATGCCATGGCACCATGAATTTACATGCATTAGCCTGAGTAGTTAGAGATTTGGATTTCAATATTTTACGTGTTTCAATTAGACGTTCGCATATACGGCGAAAGGGAGACTCAGTATGTGGTTGGTCAGTGCAGACCTGCATGCTTAAGTAAATGAAATGGGTATCTTCAGCCATCTCAAGTATATGTTTCACTGGAAACACGAGTCACAAAACCCCGAGATAAATTATAATCTATAATAATACTAGGATATAATGAGGCAAAATCTAACACGTGAATACTTGTAGTGGGAGAACTTTTATGAACACTCACAACTGGATCCAAAACAACCACACCTTCGTAGGTGTGTTTTTTACCGGTATCAATGCCACGTTGTTGTGTAAGTGTATGTCTTGCATATTTGTGGGTCAAGTCAAGGCCAATTTCTCCCCATAATCCAATGCTATGATCGTTTATTATTTGTCGTCTTTTCTTAAAAGCGGTTATATTATTAAAGTCAATGGGGGCAGTCAATATAGAATTACAGCTATTTATAACATACCGACGCACGATATATGTTGTGTTTGTATGTAGACATTGATGGGGATCCGTATCCGCTTTTTGAGATAGGTTACAAGTAATTCTCACGAGATCCAAGGGTCCATTTAGCGGAGTTACTAAGTCTACATCGATAGAACTGTAATACATGAGAGCATCAAAATCCTCACTATTAATGTTATTCATATTATTTTCTTCAAATGCCTTATACATTCTATTAATTATTTAAATATCAAAATTAACTTTTTCACGTCCTAAAATAGCCTCACAGCGCATGCATTAAGACTGTTAACATTAAATATGAGTGTTTTAACATCAAATATGTGTGCCTTACCATCAAGTATGTGTCCAGCATGAGGCATGAGTGTCTTGACATTAGGTATGAGAGCCTTAACATCAAGTATGAGTGTCCAGCATCAGATGTAGTCTTGATAATGTCTGTCTTACCACTTCATAAAATACTTTGGGTTTTACACGAGTACTTTTGAAGACGTCACGCCATATTACGAATTAGAAAATTTTCACTTTCTTTATTTTAAAGTTGTTAAGTTCGATACCGTGAGAGAGGGTGATATTAGAAGGGCATGTGTACTGTGAGGGATGCTGTATAGTGACAAGATTTACATGTACTGATGTATTGCAAGATACTGTAATTTATGTTACGAGCAGGCGTGTTTCCGCTCAACATGCTCGCAAAACTATGAGATACACTTTCCTTTCCTTGCTCTTTCCTGGCCTAAGTTACTGCTGCAGAAGTAACGAGGCTCCACAAGTCTTGGGTGGGGATGATCGTTACACTCACCTCATTTTCCATTGTTTACTTCACGTCCGCTCATCACCTGCTCTAACTCAAAAATTAATTAACTGATCATCATAAACCACAAAGGTACACACACACGCTGCGCCAGTTATCTTAGTGAACATATTATTAGGCCACTTACTCTGTTTATTTAAGCATAAGTAGGTATTGAGCAATGATTTTTTAGCTGACCATTCGTTCATAATTCCCTCATATAATGGCAATAACTCCAATTTTGAAAACATTTGTAACATCATTGCTTTTTTTTAATAATAGTTACACTGTTACTAACCTATTTCGTTCTTTTTTTAAGGGGGTGAATCCCATTTTTTTTTTTTTTACAACCCTCAAAAAAAAGTTTGTTATTGATATTGATAACAGGGGACTCATCGCTTCTCTTAACGTTGTTCTCAGGTTGTTGACAGGTTGTTGACAGGTTCCACCACTCACCTAAGTCGTTAACTTCTTTATGTGTTGCTCAATATTCATGTGTTCCTGATAAGGCTTTTCTCACAATCCATTCTCTCTCTCTCTCTCCCATAATCTACACCGAACTCCATTTTTCACTAAAGTCTTACATCCGCCTGTCTCTAAGATCTTGTGTGTTTTTCCTTCAAATTTAATTGTTTTGCTTGTTGACATTCATCCAGTATTTCAGGTGTGTGGGAGAGCTCTTAGCCAGGGTGGAAGAGCGCATAATGTTCTTATATCAGAAATATGTGAACAGTACATATGTATCAAGTATACTACTACTGTACTTTGCTGTCACTCGGAATCAAGTATGACGATCATCTAGCTATGATACAATGATATGAGTTATTAAGGATGTCACCTAGGTTGGTTAGTTCTAAGGTGACTAAAGAGGCAGATACAGGACCGGCGGGGTCGATCCCGCGCTTGCCTGCAGTCGGGCTAACTCGAAAGTAACATCTAAGCATTACGTGGTGGTGTAATCGTCTCCAAGGTGAGGGAGTCGATTTGGCACTTTTTCAGGTTTATCTTAAGACTATCCTTATACCTGTTCAGTTGCCCACCAGCGTTACATTTACTATTCGTTAGGTGACTGTAAGTAGCTACTTTGGCAGTCTACTGTCGTCCATGCGGGCAACATGGGCAGTCCAGCGTAGTTGTTCATGGATAATCGTTGCCCCGATGCTTCTACAGTTGGTGTTAGCAAGAATATTGGCATTTGTTCTCTTGTCCTCCGAGAGAACTCAAAAGGATGGAACGTAGACTACTTTGGTGAAAGTATTCAAGTGCCTTGATGTGCCTCCTGTATGTGACCCATGTCTCTGCCATATAGCAGGGTGAGGATGACCACTGCTCCATATACGTGTAACTTTGTAGATAATTTCAGCTCCTACAGATGAAGACACGGTTACGGAGTCTGCCAAAGGCTTGAGATGCACATCTGATCCGATGCTGAATCTCTTCATCGATGTCCGTGGTGATGGACAGGTGGGAGCCGAGATACCGAAAGTGGGTAACATTAGAGAGGGTAGTACGGTTAAGCTGGATGGATGGTGGAGGTGTGGCTGAATCAGGGACAAGCTGAAAGATAATCTGAATCTTACGTACATTCACCTAAAGGCCGAAGTGTGCATACGCATCTGCGTAGGTGTTCAGGATCTCCTTTAGGTCGCGATCAGTGTGAGGGACAAGGGTGAGGTCGTTTGCATACTGAAGCTCAGTAATGGAAGCTGCCTGGACAGAGATGGTAAATGTGCGTTTTTAAAGATTGTAGCAATAGTGATTTGGACGGGATGATCGAACCAGTCTGACAACGACAGTGTAATTAGGAGTACAGTAATAGATATTCTGAGAGCTGCACTTGTGAGTGGGAAGAGAGGATTGAGTAAATATGTGAGAGAAAAAGATGAAACAAAAATAAAAGGTGGCAGCATTGTGTTAGTGCCAAGGTGCAAGCACTGCTTGTTTCCTCTCGCTTTCAATTACCGCAACTGGCTAGCCCTCGTGGCGAACAGGGAAGCAACTTGCATTAGTCTTCACCTGCCAGTACAAAGCCTCTTCATCACCAAGACTCCTGATAAGCCTCCTCGTGGCAACACACTTTAACTGGGTGCCTTATGGGCTCAGGCTAGAACAGCAGGAGATCTCGGAGCCGCAGTGGGCCCCTAAAGGACGGTGCATATGCCCACTGGCATGGACATGTCTTGGCGCTTACCAAGCACTGCCCCGCTGCCGTGTGGATCAACCTTTGTAGGTATAAGGCTATGAGAGTAAACCCCAAACAAAAAATCTGCAGACATTTTACAGAGCTCCAACAAAAAACCAACAACAAAACCCCAAGTGACCAACATGGGAACCCAACGACTAAACCAGAGGATGAAGGCAAAACCGAACAAACTGGGCTATCGCAGTCTATTGCAATACTCCCTCTCCCCAGTCGCTGCATCACTTTGACCACCCTGGATCTAGAAAAGGGAGAGTCAAGATGTGTGGCTGTAGCCTGCACTCCTGCCTCACCACATAAATGAACTCACGCACAGCCATCATCCAGCTCATCATACTTCTCATCATCATCAAAACCCCTATACCCTCAAAAGTCCTATAGCGAGGGACGAGTGGCGACGAGGACAAGCAGAGATAACTGCCGGGAGTCTTTAGTCACAATTCTGCACATGGGCAGCATAGAAAAGATGGTCGTTTATGCACTGGGCATCAGTGCAATCCAGTCCTGTCGATGTGACTGAGCAACCCTTTCGAGGAGCCACATTGTTCACCTCACACGGAGAAAGGGCTAGAAAAGATGTCCAAAACTTAGCTTGCCAAAGATCCAACCTAACTGGGCAACCCCACCCAGCAAGGTCATCCTTATGTGGTAGAATACACAATCATAATCACAGATCAAAACAAAAACAAACTACACAACCTCTTATGGAATGTCAGGATCCTTCTTGATACTGGCACAAATGAACGTCCTGAAAGAAGAACCGTCCTTGTGGCCTTAGAGCTGGCTAGGTATATCATCGACATAGAAAAATTAGTGAGTCCCGGCTCCCAGACGAGGGTAGACTTACATAACTGGGGTCTGGCTATATCTTCTTCTGAAAAGGTTAGCCTGCTGCGGAAAGAAACCGCTTTTATGGAGTAAACTTGGCCATCCGCAAATGCATCCTACATAGGCTAATTGAAATGCTTGTTGGGATCAACGAGTGCCTCATAACAAAGGTACTCCGACTATCTAACTAGTAGCGAACTCTTCGCACTGGTTTTAAATTAGACAAATTTAGATTTAGGTGCGAGATAGGTAAACAATGGTTTGGAAATAGAGTAGTGCATGAGTAGAACAAGCACCAAACATCATCGGTAACTCGAATACACTGGATACCTTCAAACATGGGTTGGATGGATATATGAGCGATAGGGGTTGGGTGTAAACGGGAATGCCCAGTATGGGCCAATAGGCCCACTGCAGTTTCCTCCATTCTTATGTTCCTGTGTTTGTTTTATTCTCAGAGAAGATAAGGTTGTGTTCCTAGGTGACTTCAATGCCAGAGTTGCCTGAGATGCTGACATATGGCAAGGAATCATAGGGAGAAATGGACTAGGCAAGTCTAATCTCATCAGCCTACTACTCCTCAGCTTGTGTGCTGCACACAACCTCGCTATCTCCAATACCATGTTCAAGGGTTCGTGGTAACATCCACGATCCAAGCACTATATCATTGTCAGAGAAAGAGATCGCCGAGATGTCCTCATCACCCAAGCCCTGCGTGGCTCAGACCACAGTGAAACTGATCATTGGCTCGTCAGAGCCAAGCTCTCACTTCACGTCGCCCCAAAACGACAAAGACAGCAAGCCTTCAGAAGAGGTTTTAACACTAAGTATCTGGAGGATCCAGCGGTAGCACATGCTTTCAGACAGCAGCTCGAACAGGGGCTGATAAACAACCTGACAACTAGCAAATTCAAATCCCAATGCCGAATGGGGTATTTTCGACACTGCCATCACAAAAACCTGCAGAGAGACCCTCGGAAATCAATGTACTCGTCAAAGATAAACGTGCTGCTTTAACTGACTGGAAGAACAACCCTCAGTCTCGGATCATAGCTGATACCTTCCACAAGAAGAAAGCTCCGGCCCAGTGCAAACTTCACAATCTAACGAACGACTGGCTCACAAATAAACCATGTGAAATGCATGACTTGCAGATCAACACAAGATGCACGAATTTTTCAATTCCACCAACACAATTTATGGGACAATTACTCATTGTGCAGCCCCCCCACCCCCCAGCTCGTCCAATGGTAACTCCCTAATTAAAGATGAAGAAGGCATCCTTCAGTGCTGCAAAGAGCACCACCAATCGTTCCTCAACCGAAACACTGATGCGGATGTCTAGACTACCGAGCAGGTCCCTCAGCATCTAGAGCTGACCTACCTCAGCTATCCTCCATCCCTGGATGAGGTAGCTACTGCCATCAGACAGAAGAAAAATAACAAAGAACAGCAGGAGATCCTGAAGCAGCAGTGGGCCCCAAAAGGACAGTGCATATGCCCACTGGCTTGGACATGTCCTGGCGCTTACCAACCACTGCCCCGCTGCCTTGAGGATTAAACTTTGTAGGTATAAGGCTACGGGAGTAAACCTCAAATGAAAAAAAAATGCAATGTGCCCTGCACCATGCAGACATGTTACAGAGCTCCAACAAAACCCCAACAGCCGAGGTGTATAAAGCTGCCAGCTATCTCCACTCTCTCCTTTAGAATATTCTGGAAAAAGAGGAAATCCCCAAGCTTGTTCATGTCAATGCCAATTTAGCCGGTGGAGTGGACATCCAGTACCTGACGAAGGGTCTTTTCAACATAAGACGACTCCAGGCAGGAACAAAGGTGTCGGCAGCTTCCATTACTGAACTTCAATATGCAGATGACCTCACCCTTGTCACTCACACTGAACACACACTTTGGCCTTTAGGTGAATGTACGTAAGACTTAGATTCTCTTCTAGCCTGCCCCAGGTTCAGCCACACCTCAAACATCCATCTAGCTTAAAGGTACTACACTCTCTAATGTTAACCCGTTTCAGTATCTCGGCTCCCACCTGTCCATCCCCGCAGACATCAATGAAGAGATTCAACATCGGATCAGATGTGTATCTCAAGCTTTTGGCAGACTCCGTACCGGTGTCTTCAGCTGTAGGGAACTGAAATTGTTTACAAAGTTGTACGTATATCGAGGAGTGGTCCTCCCCACCCTGCTACAGGTATATGGCAGCCAGACATGGGTCACAAACAAGAGCCACTTCAAGGCACTTGAAAATTTTCACCAACGTAATCTACATTCCATCCATCTAGTTCACTGGGAATACAAGAGAACAAATGCCAGTATTCTCGAGTTACCAACTGTAGGACCATCGAGGCTACCATTATCCAAGAATGGCTATATTACCCATATGGACGACAGTAGGCTACCAAGTGCCAAAGCAGCTACTTTACAGTCACTTAACAAATGGTAAACGTAGCGTTTGCGGGCAACGGAAAAGGTATAAGGATAGTTTTAAGACAAACCGGAAAAAGTGCCAAATTCACCCCCCTAACGTGGGACACGATCATTCCACACCTTAACGGTTGGAGCAGGACCACACGAGACGGTGTTAATGTTTTCGAGATAGCCCGACTGCAACCGAGGCAGACAAGCGCCAGAGCCGGAAAGACGCTGCTGTCTCCCCCAGCATTTGATGTAGTTCTCCACACATACAAAATCTGTGCACATCTGTGTACGGCCCTCCTAGTCCCGTATCAGTCTCTCCAGTCACCTGAGAGCTCATCAACGGAGGTGATATCTGTAATCACTCATATTGTGTATATATATAATTTTTTTTACGGGGATTAGCCCACCAGGGCACAGGTTACAAACCCACATTGGGGCCTGGGGTGGGGGGTGGAATAATAATAATAATTGTTACCGCCACAGTAAGATAAGCTAGAAGAAAGAGAAAGAGAGGGATAACCATAATAAGATAAACTAGGCGAGAGAGAGAGAGAGGGGATGAGATAAGAGATATAGTGTTGACAACGAATTTGCTGACCAATCTGCTGAGGTGTTTCAATACGAAAACATACGGCCCTCACCTCCGGGCTGAGATTGCCCTCGAGGGTAGTCTACTGATTTCTACAGGACAGACAACATGTTGGTTCAGACCACTTGACCCTAAAACGTGAGTGATGGTGAAGTATTAGAATCTGCTAAGAAACTCTAAATAACTTTAATAAGTATATTTGTGTACTGCAATTTGATCATATTATACCAATTGTCTCCTGTATCAATAGTTATAACATGCGAGTTATATTTAAGATGTTAACAGTCTATGTACTGTATATTGATTGTATTTCATAATATGTGTCCTGAGATAACAGCATTTGTTATATGAGAAATGTTCTTTAACATGTTTTGACCGAATTATATGGTACGCGTCAACGTTGAGGGTTTATTTCTCCAGCAACAAACCAATAACGCTCCTATGAGCGTTAACAGTCAAAACGTATACGGGAGGACTGTCGAAGGACCAACGCCGGAGTTCAGCGTGGGAGAGCATAGGCTCGTCGATCGCCCACCCACCCATAGTGGGTGGATCACCCACCCACCCACAGTGGGGGATCACGTGCGTCGTCAGCAGCGAGGCAGTGATAGCGAGTGCTCTGTGTTTGAGTGAAGTATCTTAAATACCTGGACAGTGTCGTAAAGCTTCGGTCTGCGCGTACAGGGCTGTGAGCGTTCATTTCCGAACAGGGAGGCCGCGCACCTAGTGAGCTAAGGTTTCAGAACACCCGGACAGTGTCGTAATGTTTGGTCTGGGCGGACTGGTAGTTAGCGTTCGCTGGACACGCACGCAAGTGATTATAACTAACAGCTGATCTTCCTATACCAGTGACACCATAGTATATCAAACAATGATGATAAGGAACCATGAAGAAATACATAAATGAAAGGGATTTGTGGGTTAAGTGTGTTCAACATTCAGGTTATATGTACATGTATGTATATATTTATCTATAAGTATGTGTGTGTGTAATTAAGAAATAACAACGAAGGTTGTGACAAGCCGTACCGTTGTACAAGTAAGGGCGCCGCAGTAGTGTTTGTGACATCAGTTGTGTAACGAGTCCCTACATTGATTGTGGATCTCTGTGGTTGTGTTAGTGTGACATCGTAGCTGGTGTGTGAGATCGCTGTAGTCGTGTTTGTGTGACATCACTCGTGCGTATTGCACATCACGTGTTTGAGGGACATCGCTCGTGCGTGACATCACTGTGGCCATGTTAGTGTGACATCGTCGCTCGTGCGTGACATCACTGTGGTCGTGTTTGTGTGACATCACTCGTGCGTATTGCACGTCACGTGTTTGAGGGACCGTGTGACATCACTGTGGTTCGTGTTTGTGTGACATCACTCGTGCGTATTGCACGTCACGTGTTTGAGGGACCGTATGACATCACTGTGGTCGTGTTTGTATGACATCACTCGTGCGTATTGCACGTCACGTGCTTGAGGGACCGTGTGACATCACTGTGGTCGTGTTTGTGTGACATCACTCGTGCGCATTACTCGTCACGTGTTTAGAGGGACTTCGCTCGTGTGTGACATCACTCGTGCGCATGGCACGCGTTTGTGTGACATCAACTCCAATTGTGTGATATCTGCGATAGTGGGCACCTGATACTAAGCGTTACTGCATACACTTATCGAGCAAGACAGATTACGCTTGCTGTTCGGGCAGTCATGGACGGGAAAGAGAATAAGTCAGAAGTGGGGAGCGTGTCCGGCGTAGAACAAGGAGACACTGTGGACATAGAGACCGATGTCTCACCCACCTCGCCAAGGCAGCGTGAGATAAACCCGTCTACCGTAAACCTGTCTCCCGAGAAGAGAAAGGAACCACCTGTCAAAGGAATCGAAGGACAATTATGTGAGCAATACCAACAAATGCAGCAAATGTTCGCTCACATGACAGCGATGATGCAAAACGTCACCGAAGGTATGAATCAACTACAAGGCAAGGGCAGCACAGAAGATCGCGGAAAGGTGTTATCACCACCAGAGACTAAACTTTCCTCTATAATTGAAACTAACGAAGAAACGTTATATACTCCAAGAGGACTCCAGGCGCTCACCTTAACCGCAGAGCCGGGAACATCTCACCAGGGAAAGGAAGTATCTGAGACTTTCAGTTAGGGGTCTGCCGGAAACCTCACTACCCGCAGAAGGAAAGATAAAAAGGAATGACCCACCGAGGTCCAGAGGGTTTGGGGTGAGAAAAACCACAGAGAATACAGAGAGTTCCCAAAGCACCAGTCTTAGGTGGAGGAACTTAGAAGAATACTGGGAGTCTGGCGAGCTCCTCAAAGTAGGACACGTTGGACGAAAAGTGATAATTTGAGACTTTGAAATAGATACTTTCTCATGTCACTAGCCCGCTAAGGACGCTTTATGGGAATAGCCCAAATTCAGATCCCAAAATCGGGCACAAGGAAGCTTTGAACATATTAGAAAATTAGGTTGAAGAAGTATCATGTTAGTTAATAAAGAAGGCCCCTGTGAGGATCAAATCAGAGACTAAGGACGCAAAGGGCTCTTCCAAACAGTTCTCAGACGAACTGGGGAATTGCGTGAGAACTTGAAGGTTCGGGGAGAACTACAACAGATTGATACCATGAATCAATGTCACACGTTAAGCCGAGAATTAAGGGAAAGATGAGGACGACTGTATGGATAGTGTTTATAAAAGGGGGCAAAAGCCTTGGGATCTGAAAGTGATGTTGGACCACAATGGATATGGTCGACAAGGCGAGAGGAGGTCACAAAGCGGACGAGGAGAGAAGAAGAACCAAGCAGAATTTATGGAAGACTACCGCCACCCCTTTGCTGAGAAGGAAGAGACGGTGGGTCTGCGACATCAGAATAAAGCCAACCAGAGAAAATGGGACGATGAAACGCGCTCGCCATGCCGTGGAGATCACCTTCTTCAGATGTGCTGGACATTCCTCAGCAACGCGACAGGAAAGCTAACTTCCTTTGCACGGGGAAACAACGTCGCAAGCTGCTATGCCTGCCTGGGGCTGAGAACACTGTGGGATAAACAGAGTGCAGCCAGAAGATGGTATGGAGGCTGCTCTGGAGCACACTGATTCTCAGACCACGGAGCTCTGACGAGCAACGTCTATTGGCAGCAATGGGGTGCGAAGTTGAGAAGGAGAACACCAGATCAGGCCTGGCAAAGGGTAGAGCACAAAAGCGACTAATAACTGCCAGGACATAGCATCGACCACAAGCGACCTAGAATGAGCCGAACAAGCGGTTTATGTGCCACCACCGGAATCGGCATTTAGAGCTAAAATCATGGAAGGTCGGGCTGGTACAAGCAACGCGGGGAAAAGAAATCCGCATAAATGGGCTTGAAACATAACTAACACTGGAACGGCTGATGGATCGGCGCAAGAACTCCAACGATGCGGAGTTGTGACCATAAAGTTCCAGCAGAGTCGCACTCCAATAGTGAAGGTCAGGTGGAAGAAAAGACCCAGAGGCGAAAGAAGCAGTAGTCACCGGAGCCTCTGGATTCAGGCAGCAACCGGGATCATTGCACGTAGTCTAGCTTCCTCGGCTGCAGGCAAGAGGGAAGGCCACAAGCCTCCATTGGCAAGCAATCAGAAGTAAAAGAAAGTAATAGTGTAAACACCGAAGAAATCAGTGTGAGAGTGGCTGGGAGCCGCCAGAAAGAGCTGATCCACTGCCATCCTAAGGCCATTACTATTGTTGAGAATTCCAAGCCATCTTCCTGAAATCGTCGGTCGCAGACACCAAGATGTCATCATGGGAATAGCTACGAGCAGACTGCGCCATGCTGCACCCAGTAAAGAAAGGGATTCTCCTGATAGGTCTAGGACGAAGCACTAGCACACAGAAGCAAGACCTGGGAAAGACGGGAGAGCTAGTTTGCAATACGCACCTGTTAGGGGGTTGGGACCAGAAGTGTGATCTGCTTGGAGCAGACACATGCTGCAGATCAACCACTTGGTCAGAATGGCAACACCAAATTCGAGACAAATCTGGAAAAAACAAGTCAGGCGCTTCAATGCGACTCAGCCACAGCAACGATGATCCCGTCTCTGTCGAAGACAAGAGAGTCCCGGACGGTATAACGTCAATTACCTGGCGGACGACACTGACGCTGAACTTCCCATCCTGTTTCGCCATGAAGAACCGGGATTCCTAAGACACAAGGAAACTTTGCCGAGCAGCGATTGGCAGGATTGAGAAAACGGCCTCCTGAAGAACCCAGGCTCTCTTCAGAAGCATAAAGAAGATGAGACGGAGCCCAATCGATTGAGGGATGAGTTGAGCGAGCTCCGCATGTCAAGAACTCAGTGTTGCACCCGGAAGAATTGGTATCTCCACACTACCCTGTGCTGAATCCCAACAAAGCCAGAAAAAGGGGGAAGAAGAAGAGCGGATTGTGCAGCCGAATATGAGTCGATGCCGTTGAACAGCCAGTAGATGCAAGGCCAGACCTTAACAACAAATTGATGGAGTCTCATCAGATTCAGACGAGGAAAAGGTGTACCAGGAAGGAGATTTGAGGCAATGTTCCACCACGTGCGAGTAGTACCCGAACATCGGAAATGTCTTACGATTCTATGGTGGACGGACGACCAGTTGTCAGGCCTCACCACTTACCGAAACGAGATGTTAAAGAAGATTCCCTTTTGAGGAGGTGGAGTCCTTCATGCGCCGGGTATGCGTACTTCAACGAAATGATTCCAAGACGCCATAAAAGCCCTGGGCGACGACATCAAGAAAGCGAACTGCACTTCTACGTCGACGATTACTTCTCAATAGATTCGGGCGGGGAAAGGCAACGATAATTACCCATCGGCTGGAGACAGCTGATGAAAGGGACGGATCAGATTTTGCTGGAAGTCGGGACTCAACTACAGAGGTCTGGGCAATTCCACAGACAGAGTAAAGTTGTGGGAGTAAAGGAAGTAATTTTTGAAAGATGACAGGGCTCCCTCACTGAACGAGAGGTTGGGAATCTTGTGACCGAAAAGGACGAACTATGGCCCGTCCAGATCCCTAAGAAACTGGAGACGAAAAGAGGCCTTGAGTATGGTCAGGGCTCCATATATGACCCATCAGGACCTATCGCCCTGAGTAACAAGTAAGAGCCAAAATCATATTCCAAGATGAGTGTAGACGAGGTGTTGGATGGGATGAACAAATCACTGAACAAAAATAGGTCGCATGGCAAAGATGGCTGGATGAACTACCTCAATCGTATCACGAGTTCGGCTGCCCTACGGCGCTACCGACCAGGTAGAGGATATGAACCAGTGACTACCGTACAACTACATCACTTTGGGTGACGCCTCCCAACGAGCGTATGGAGCTGTATCGGTCTTGAGGAACCACGTGAAGATGGAACTCACCTGTCTCCTTTTCAGGTGTGTGGCAAAGCCAAGCTAGCCTCTGAAACAGCAGACCATAAGCCCGGATTTGATTTGCGAGGCAGTACTGCTGCTAAGGCGACAAACAAATCTATGACAAGAGCCAGAATTATATAGACAGATCAGTGTTCGGACAGACAGTACGGGCAGTTCCCTTCAATACATACGAAACACCAGAAAGACGCTTTCCAGTCCTCGTGGCCAATCGAGTGGCAACGATGCCACACGAGGACCCAATGTAGAACAATGGCGCCACGACGTCGGCAGGAATGAACCTGGCTGACGACGCTAGTCGTGGGATTACATGAGCAGAGCTCAGGTCGAGGAGGGGCAGGTGATTCGGGGACCCGCTTTCCCTTTTTCAAAGATTGAAGGCTAAAGAGTCCATTGAGGATTCCAGACCAAGCAGACGGAGACCCAGAGGTGAAGAAGGAACACACGGTGCTGGACGACGAACGTTGACCAGGGGGGAGGGTATCTCGATGTTTAGGCGGGGCCAGGTACCATCATGGCATCGACTTCTGAAGAGCATAGCGGATTAGAAGGTTGAGAACGGCGTGCTTGGGAAGTTAAAACAAACATCACTGCAAAAAATCGTGGCTCCAGGTCAAAGGAATTGGAAGAGGCGAAATTAGCTGTCTTAAGATTTATGCAAAGCAGCATTCTCTAGAATTATAGAATGTTACCACAGGACAAACCCGTGAGAGGGGAGTGAGTATACAGTGCTGAACCTCATCTAGACACAGATGGTCTGATTGAGAGTAGGTGGTTTTGCTGAAGCTACGCCGCTCTCCACCCGCAGACCAGAGAGAATCCCATACTATTGCCAAGGACAACAGACTAAGGCCCATCGAGAGAGGCATTGACTAATCCAGATGGAGCATCAGGACGAGAACACACTCTTGCCATAGAAGATGAGAGACGTACTGGACAATTTGGCGCCGAAAACGCATTTCGACCGCGATTAATACGGACGTGTGTGGACGGTCGAATAGGCCAAACTGGAGGCCTGCTCCATCAACGCCAAGCCGACCTGCCAGAAGATCGAGGTGAAGCCCAGAAGGCCGGCTGTTCACCTACACTGGAATTGATTGCATCGGCCCTTTTTGTTTAAATGGGGCGACGAGCCCGGGCGAAGAGAGATGGGATGCTTATTCATCTGCCTGGACTACCAGAGCCATACACCCAGAAGTCCACTCTCATCAGATACCGACTCGTTCCTCAATGCCCTAGCAGATCTATTCTTTTTCTGTTGCAGGGCATCCCGGGCGTGTTCGGTCTGAGATAGGGGAACCAACATGATTGGAGCGCAATCGGAGAGTTACGAGAGGCGGTGAATCTATTGAACAACAGTGACAAGGTCAGAATGCCCTTTCACAGAAACAGATAGAACAGCAGTTCAACCCCGACAGCCTTCTCACATGGGAGGAGTGTGGAGCGACAAATCCGCACTGTAAGGAAGGTCCTCCAGGGAGTGGTGGGCACCCAGACACAGGACGATGAACGCCCTCAGCATTGTGTTCTTTGCTAGAAGAGATCATCAACGGAAGGCCTATCACCTTAGTGTCTTGACGACCCCTAAGGATCTAGAAGCACTAACGTCATCGAGTTACTACAGATGGAACCTGGAGACACTGTCCACCGGAGGCGATCGGTCCACGACAGAAGGGTACTGACAAAGAGCGGGAAGCATGCCCACCATTGCAGGACCAATTTTGGAAAAGGTGGGTAAAAGAATATCTTCAACATTACGCCGCGACAAAGGCTCTTCAAACTCGCGTAATCACGCTGGGGGATGTATCGCGATTCTATCTCTGGACAACCCTTCCGCAGGAGCCAGGATGCTAGGGAGAGTACTGGAAGCTCTACCGATAAAGATGTATTCGGTGCGAAAGTGTTACAGAAAACAGCGACTCAGTGTTAATACGCCCAGCAGACGAAATCCCGCTCTCAAGTTGAAGGGGCCGGAGAGTGAATTAATATGCTGGATTGTGCGAAGCCCGACAGGGGGAGTGTTACCGCTACAGTAGAAGATAAAGCTAGAAGAGAGAAGAGAGGGATAAAAACTATAATAAGATAAACCAGGCGAGAGAGAGAGGATGAGGTTGAAGAGATAAGGAAGTAAGCGACAAACGAATTTGCTGAACGCCAACTACCGAGGTGTTTCACGAAAAACAAAGAAAGTGGTCTCGCCTCCAAGGCCGAGATTGCCTCATGAGGTGGTAGTCTACTGATTTCTATAGGGATACAACACGTTGGTTCATAATTCACTCAGACCTCAAACGTGGTGACGTGAAGTACAGAATTGCCACAGTTCTAAATAACTTTTATTAATTATATTTGCATACTGCAATTTGACTATATATACCACTGTTCTCTGTATCAATAGTTATAAATACGCGAGTTATATTGCAGATGTTAACAGCCTGCGTACAGTATATTGACGGCTTTCATATGTGTCTGAGATAATAGCATTTGTTATATGAGAAAATGGGGTTTTGAAGAGTGTTTTCTGACCGGAATTATATGGTACGCGTCAACGTTGAGGCCAACAAACAAACAACAACAACAACAACAACAACAACAACAACAAAGCAATAAATAACAAGCAACAAATAACAATAACAACAACAACAACAACAACAACAAAATAAACAATAAATAAATACAACAACAACAACAACAACAACAACAACAACAACAACAACAACAACAACAACAACAACAACAACAACAACAACAACAACAACAACAACAACAACAACAACAACAACAACAACAACAACAACAACAACAACAACAACAACAACAACAACAACAACAACAACAACAACAACAACAACAACAACAAAAAACAACAACAACAACAACAACAACAACAACAACAACAACAACAAACAACAACAACAACAACAACAACAACAACAACAACAACAACAACAACAACAACAACAACAACAACAAACAACAACAACAACAACAACAACAACAACAACAACAACAACAACAACAACAACAACAACAACAACAACAACAACAACAACAACAACAACAACAACAACAACAACAACAACAACAAAACAACAACAAACAACAACAACAACAACAACAACAACAACAACAACAACAACAACAACAACAACAACAACAACAACAACAACAACAACAACAACAACAACAACAACAACAACAACAACAACAACAACAACAACAACAACAACAACAACAACAACAACAACAACAACAACAACAACAACAACAACAACAACAACAACAACAACAACAACAACAACAACAACAACAACAACAACAACAACAACAACAACAACAACAACAACAACAACAACAACAACAACAACAACAACAACAACAACAACAACAACAACAACAACAACAACAACAACAACAACAACAACAACAACAACAACAACAACAACAACAATAAAACAAATAATAATAATAATAAACCATAAAGAAATACAAAAATGAAAAAAAGATCAAGAGTGAGAAACAATATATGTATGTTGTGTTGTCAATGGTAAGATCATTGAGACCCTGCAATTGTGTGTGAATGAGGCAGAGTCAGATCAGCAACCCGGGACCTGGTCACAATTTTCGTGATGCCATATGGCATCAGGGTCTACCATTAGACAACACATTATGCTTCCAATATCTTCCCAAGCGATACTACCTCCCTGTTTGGTAGCTGCCTACTACTTACTACCTACTACATCATACTCGATTGCGAGTGACAGCATAGTATTATTATTATTAGTAGTAGAAGTAATAGTATTAGTATGGAAAATGGTTTCAGTCTCAATAAACAAGAATTTACAGATGCCAATGCTCTAAGGTACGGTAGGCCAGAAGAAGGTTTGCCCTCCCAATGCGTGTGTGGCTCTTCCTATGACGTCGATCACGCCATGGTGTAAGAAGGGGGCTTCATATGCATGAGGCATGACGAAGTAAGATCTCACAGCAAATATGTTGAAGGAAATCTGCCGTGATGTCAGGGTAGAACCGACCCTCCTTCCATTGGACGGTGAGAATTTCCAACATAGGACTTCAAACACATCCAACGAAGCCCGTGTTGATGTCAGTGCTCGAAGATTCTGGACGCCGGGACAGCGAACCTTCTTCGACATCAGGATTTTTTATCCCATGGCCGCATGTCACCGTAACTTAGCTCTCGATACTGCACACAGGAGGAACGAGAACGACAAAATAAGGGAATATGGAGAGAGAATTCAGAACGTTGATCAAGGCAGCTTCACTCCTCTGGTGTTCACAACCTCTGGTGGGATGGGACCAAGTGCAAGATGCTTCTACGTCAGACTCGCGGAGGTCCTATCCGAACAGAAGCAGCAACCCAGAAATTATGTTACAGCCTGGATGAGATGTCGACTGTCCTTCTCTCTCCTTAGGTCTGTTTTGCTTTGCTCTGCCTCAGGGGAACGAGAGCATCGACCCTAACGCCGACAACAGTTGCGGATATTGACTACGAGTCACTGAATGCCGCATACTGTAGATCTGCAGCTCAACTAACTCACACAGCTAGGATAGCTACTTATGTATTAGGATATTTAATTTTAAGGTAATAAAATGGCGGTGAAAGTGTGGCTATTTGGGGAGGCTGGAGGCCACATAAAAAAAAAATAGTAGTACAGTAGTAGTAGTAGAGTGTTGTGTAGTGTAGATGTGCATATATGTACAGTTATTCAGCGTTAGAAATGGGCATTAATTAATGTTTGTGCTTCGTTTTGTACCAAAATTTAATGACTCAGTGTCTAGACTTAGGCAGCGGCGGGGAATAAAAAGTGTTCGCCGTCTGTCTACCCAACAAGCTGGGGAAGTGAGGGCTGATGAGTGTACTCCCAGTCACAGTGCCTTACATTACCTCCCTTTACTGTATAAAAAATAAAAAGTCTGTTGTATCTGCCTTGCCAAAATCCCGTCTATGGTACCCACTCTGAATGTGGACGAAAGGGGTGTAGTATGAGCAAGAGTGTGATAGTAGACAATATTTCAACAATGACAGCCAGGATCGTTACTACCCATACACCGTCCACATTTTATCGATCACAAAACCACCTCTATACTATACTCCGCCTACACCACATACATTATAAAAAATTGGCTAATTGAAACACCTCTTAATACGACTAATGATTAATAGATTCTCTATAAACCATAGATTAGATGTTCAGTGTTATATTATCTAAAGCATGTTACATTCCTGTGTTCATTATATTACATCTATCAGTTGTCCTTGGTGTTGTCTCTGAAGATGGCTGTCTTCTTCCTCCTTTAGTTTTGGTCGACATCTATGGTCTTTACGGCCATAGTCTTGTTAATTTCGTCTCTACCGTTTGTTGTTCTGTTTTTATGCACTCCCCACACTTCTTCGTCTGATGCTTCTTGGTTTCTTCTTTGTTCTTCTGATTTTTGGCCAATTCCTTCTTGTCCTTCTGGTTCTTGTTCTTAGCGGTTTTTTGGTTCTGGGTGGTCTTTCTTGCTGGTTTTCCTCACTTGGAGGAGAACATCATTGTAGGAGGTTCTTGGTGTGTTTCACCTTCGCGATCTTTAGCTGAAACACAAACATGAGAAAACAGAAGCACTTAGGTTCAGCCCCAAAACCTAGCATTCTACTACTATTTTCCAATTTCCTCGCTTTTCTTCTTGCACTATCCACCAACCCCAAGTCCCTCCAAATTCCACCACTATTCTTCAAGTCCAGTTCCCGCACCACCAATCTACGCACCAGCATCAAGATCTCTTCATACTTTACTTCACCCATCGATCGATCGATCGCGATCCAACTATGTTCCTTCTATTTGGGACACGCCCGGTCGGAGGTCGAATAAGGACCATAAAGGCAGCACATTTCATGTGCTGGTGTCCAGAAGTCTCGCAACTACATATTTTTGCTATGTGACCGTACCACTGACACTTAAAGTATCTGCTCGATCGTGGCACGTACTGTAGGTTTCACCGAGACGGTGTCCCATCGCAGTGTAACTGTCTCTGGAAGTTTGTAGAAAACCCAACTAGAGCTGAGGTGGATATTCCGTCGGGGTCTTCCTATTTAGTTGCACGGTTATTTCTTCTAAGAGATATTTTATATCGTCCTTGTCCAGATATTATATTTCGGGGTGGGAGATGACTACCAACACCGCTTCTTAGTCAAGATAACTTTCATCTTAACGGGGACGTCACTGATGATTTCAACGTCGTCCAGGTTGTCCCTGTCACCGAAGGTGACTATAATGCCACCATTCGGTCAGCGGACAACCTTAGTAATCCCATCTATTCCTGAATAAGGAAAACCTCTTTAGGACTAGGAGGTTCAGCTTCTCAGGAGGGGTGGAAACCTGAGGATAGATCATTACAATCTTCGCTTGCTCACTTGGCTCGTTACGCTGAGGTCCTGTTTCCGTGTGCTGATTGTTATATCACCTTCCAACCTGAATGGCGAGGTTGACATTCAAGAATATTTATATTGATTTATGTAATTGTTTATTCTTCGATTCAATTTTATCTGCCTGTTACGTATATGATAGTTATTACTACCGAAATATTTTACACTGACCTGGGCAGCATCTCCGAATGTGGAGATAGAAATTTTGTAAATTTAACAATAAGAAAACAGAGCATTTACTAATCACACTTTCCAAAATAGGAGATTTCCAAACAATCATATTTCAGAACAAACATTTTGCCAAATTCTAAAGTAGATATGCAGTGAATCCTCTCTTTAACGAACTATATGGAAAAGAAAGTCCGTTATATCGAGGGTCCAATGGATATGAATGGAGATGTTCGGGGTACTTGGTTCTAACTACAGGAGCGAACATAAACACCTGTAGAGTTCTGTAGGTTCTTATTAACGGAAATATACAGGGGTGCGCTTACAAGCGCAGGTAGTCCTTACACTCCTATAGGGTCAACTGACCTCACTCTGACCTCTCGGGCGACATGTGGTAAGTGGTATACTAGCAGCTTCCAGATGTCGCCAGGCACATTTATCTAAGCGTGTGGTGACATGAAAAAGGGGCATTGCCACACGCTACTGACTAGAGAAATAATGTGTATATATAGAGTACATACATGGTATACATACAACATACAATGAAACCTCCATCCAATGAACTATATTGGGAGAAAGTCCGTTATATAGAGAGTCCGTTCATGTGAAACCCCCATATAACGGATTACATGGAAAAATAAATCCCTTCTATGGGGATTTTACTGTGCTAATCCTCACCATTTCCTCTAACATGACATGGAGGCCACACATCCACAACATAGCTAAAGCTGCCTCCCGAAAGCTGGGAATGTTGTACAGATGCCGCAGCTACTTTCCTCCTGAGCAGTTGCTTCAGGTTTATAAGGTATTCTTTCTATTTGCAGCAATGTTGTTACACTATTTTTTACAGGGACTTTAACGAGTAATGTTCGGTGGATTTGGCATTCTGTGTACCGCCGGCAAGGCAGTGGGCTCTTAACCCTCGTCTTGCCCGTGGTGCCCACCATTTCTGTGTGATGTCGGTCACACTAGAACAACCAATTATAGTATCGCACATCCTTTTTTCCTCACACAACCAAACTGTTGAATTCTTTGCCTTCTGTGTTTCCATCCTCTTACAATCTGCCTCACTTCAAAAAGCTGGTTTTCCGGAATCTTTGTGGTATAGATTAACATACTCTTTTTCTCCTCGTATTTTTTTATTCTCAATTTTAATTCCCAGGCCCCGTTGTGGGTCGATGACCTGTGCCCGGGTGGGCTATTCAACATAAAAACATAAAACTCTGATTTGCATTGTTACTTACACTGGTAAAAAGTTAATTACGGAATTTGAATAATGGGGGAACTGATACTTTTATTTTCAATAACTTACAGTACATAACTTTCTCATTGACTTACACTCATTTACATTATCACTCAACTCATAAACATAATTACTGCATTGATGAGAGATCTCTATCTGTTTTCTTTTGTTTAATGTTGTTACACGCTTTAAGACTTCCATTGTTGAAGCACATCAATAACATTATAACAACAACAACAACAACAATTATTTACATCCATTTGCATTATTGTATACTTTTTACATTAGTCTTTGCGTTACGTTGATTTACATAATTATTGCCTCAGGGGACAACACTCAGTGCATAAGTTATCACAATGACGCTTTGATATTATTCCAACTTGCCTGACTTGATAATTATTAGCCAAGTTTTCTGGTTGTCTGTCTGTCTGTTTCTCAGTCTATCTAACTGCTTTTCTGTCTCTAAGTTTGTCTGTCTAATGTTATAATACTGGTTTTTTTTATTCTTCTTCTGTTGGTGATTATCACTCCTTGGGTGGTTTTATTTTTCATGTTCATGATAAAAAATGTGTGTGTGTGTGTGTGTGTGTGTGTAATAATAATAATAATAATAATAATAATAATAATTAACGGTCTATTGAAAGAGCATGGCAGCCGGAAGGCTGAAAATATACAGTTACATAATTTGGGAATGAGTCTCTTGATTTACAAATAATATACAAGTAACATGATACACATATGATATATAATAACTAGGTGGGGAGAAGCTCAAACTACAGGGCATTTCAACATAGGGACAGTGCAAAAAGTAAAATTGACTGTGTGTGTGTGTGTGTGTGATTATTGCTCTCTCTCTCTCAGCTATCCCCGAATAATGAACAAATTTATATTCTTCATTTCAACATTGAAACAAAAGAGCATCGGTTTTATGAATCACTCCATTGACTCTGAACTTGACTTTAACCTGTCCTGGGGTTACTTATTAAGATAAATGTGTTTCTTAACGAGCAGTGCAGAGAGTATTAAGATTGACTGATTTATCTTCAATAACTGACGTTCTTCAACCGTGATTGGTTCTTCTTCCCTGATTACCACAATAACTAACGTTCTTCATCCATGATTGGTACAAACACTAACGTTCTACATCCATAATTGGTACAAATACTAACGTTCTTCATCCATGATTGGTACAAACACTAACGTTCTTCATCCCTGATTGGTACAAACACTAACGTTCTTCATCTATGATTGGTACAAATACTAACGTTCTTCATCCATGATTGGTACAAACACTAACGTTCTTCATCCATGATTGGTACAAATACTAACGTTCTTCATCCCTGATTGGTACAATAACTAACATTCTTCTTCCAAGATTGGTACAAATACTAACGTTCTTCATCCATGATTGGTACAATAAGTAACGTTCTTCATCCTTGATTGGTACAAATACTAACGTTCTTCATCCTTGATTGGTACAAATACTAACGTTCTTCATCCCTGATTGGCACAATAACTAACGTTCTTCCAAGTTTGGTACTATAACTAACTTTCTTCTTCCAAGACTGGTACATAACTAATGTTCTTCGTCCATGGTTGGTATAATAACTAACGTTCTTCATCCAAGACTGGTACAAATACTAACGTTCTTCATCCATGAATGGTACAATAACTAACGTTCTTCATCCTTGATTGGTACAAATACTAACGTTCTTCATCCCTGATTGGTACAATAACTAACGTTCTTCATCCTTGAGTGGTACTAATACTAACGTTCTTCATCCAATACTGGTACAGTACAATAACTAACGTTCTTTATCCAAGATTGGTACATAACTAATGTTCTTCATCCATGATTGGTACAATAATCTAAAACACCCCTTTCATGCAAGGTGCAAATAATTTATGAGTCAGAGTGTTATGTGAAAAAAGAATAGACACAGCTTCCAAAACATATATGTAAGGGAATATGCAACCACGGAACAGTAAATAAAATCATTATCAGAATGAGCTGTTATCACAGTTATAGACAACATGGGGAGCAAATTGTCAGTGCAATGTGTAAAGTGCACCATTAGCATTACAATACATCAGGTGGAAAATAACGCTGCCATAGTTTGTTTTGCCTCTAATGGCCACCACCATATCGAGAACGGACCTCATCAAAACATTATGAATTTGGCAATTCTGGTTTACCAGGCAGGCGAGGGTGATTATTATGGTTCAAATTTATATAACTCTAATGAGTTTTGTTCGTTGCTAATCTCTATAGAGTGGTTGTCTGATCAGTTGTGGGCAATCTTTATTTCTATTGTAATGTGTTTTATGTTTGGTATCATTTGAATTATTGTGGTATATTCGTAGTATGTCATGAACAGGTCAACTACACCAAGTGGAGAGTATGAAGCGTATGTTATAGTTACCTGCCCGGTAATGTAGAATATATATATATATATATATATATATATATATATATATATATATATATATATATATATATATATATATATATATATATATCTATCTTGATAAAATCACACGGGAGAATGGAAACAACGGAGTACCTTAGCTTTCGTCTTTATTCAAGACATCTTCAGAGGCAACTGGATTACATGGACAGAGAGAGGCTTAAATATACAAGGTGACCTTAAAAACATGAGGTCAGGTCATAATGATGACATCCACTAATCCACACACCAACACACACGTAGAGGAGCAGAAAGGGTGGTGACGTGACTAACCAGGTCAGGTCAGAAAAAAGGACCCACAAAATAACTATCATACATCTAGATCAAAGGTTTTCAAAGCATTTTAACCTTGGGCCACTGACAAATAAATTTATGTAACATATTATCAGTTTTGAACTGACCATCACTAAGGTTTATTGATTTTAATTCCTTAATCAAACTAGCTTCAACCAGAAGTCTTTCTGTGACACAAGATGATTTGAATACTTCTAAGCTTATATATATATATATATATATATATAATTTTTAGTTCATATAATACTCGGACTATTGAACATATAATCAACGAACCAGAGGACTCGAACCCTCGACCTAATGCATGCCAAGGAACATTACCGACCATGCCACAAGAGCATAAAAGCAGTTCTAGACTGTGATATTTCACACAAAGCGTGTTCATCGAGCTGATGGCGCCGTGAGCCTCTCATTGCCCGGTAACTACTTATGTGGATGTCAGTAGCATTTTACCGAATCCAGCTGGTATGAAACACGAGGTCGTTCCCAATGAAGTTCACGACGCCATCAGCTCGATGAACACGCTTTGTGTGAAATATCACATAGTCTAGAACTGCTTTTAGTGCTCTTGTGGCATGGTCGGTAATGTTCCCTGGTCCCATGTGGTCGAGGGTTTGAGTCCTGGCTGGTGAGGTCGTTGATTATATATTCAAAAGTCCGCGTATTATATTGACTAAAAATGAAGTATACATGGTACCTCGTGTTTCATACCAGCTGGATTCAGTAAAATACTACTGACATCCACATAAGTAGCACGGGCAGTTCCCAATGAGAGGTTCGCGGCGCCATAAGCTCGTTGAACAGGCTTTGTGTGAAATATAACAGAGTCTAGGACTGCTTTTAATATCCTGGTGGTCCAGTAGGTAGCGTTCCCCGGTCACAGTCATGGGCTTGTATGCCGTGGGTTCGAATCCTGGCGGGTTGAGGTGTTGATATATATATATATATATATATATATATATATATATATATATATATATATATATATATATAAAGATAAGTGACTAAATGGCCAAATTCTCAATTCTCAATAGTTTCCGACGGATAAGAAGAGAGGAAAGGTGTAAATGGAACAATTAAAATGGAGAGATTGAAGAAATCGACCAAGAGGTATGTATGAGTGGGAAGAGAATTGTGAAAATGACCCTGGTGGAATGGGGAGGGAGAGATGTAAGGCTGCTGGAGGCGAGTTTGTCTGTTCCCTTTCAGTCTCTGATAGTTACTTTATGGCTCTAGGTAAAAAGGCTGACACAGGCTACCACACGAACTAATGATGATATTGCTTCTATAAATTTCTAGAATGACTCGTATGTTAATTTTATTTGATTCCGAGCATAAAGAAATACTTGAACATAAGCCTTCCAAAGAGAGAAAGTAACACCTACGTGGTGCCGGCATTATCCGTGTTATAGATTATAATTTCATCTTTCTCTTCCATGCACTGAAACCTGCATGAACTAATAAATAACGAACACTAGGAACAGCTTATAACTTTAATAATATTATATATATATATATATATATATGTATACTTTGCAAGTCTTAATATACTGAATACACCGTAAATTTTTGTCGCACATGTTGTCAAAAATTAGACACATTAAGCGTGAACATTTATTCCCAAGCATCAAAAAAAAAAGCAGTAAATTGTTATGCTGCTCAGGGTGATGACAACAGCAACTGAGTGCTCGTGTATTTATAAAACCTATTTATTTTGTATGAATTAATACCGGAGAAATATTTTTCGTTGCTGCAAAACAAATAAACTATTTCAGGCACATTTATCAGTTGGTTATTTGGCTGTCGTTTTACCACCGGAATCTACCACTGACAATGTTGTAGTTTTCACATAAAGGCGCTTATTTTATACTCTCTTTTTTTGTAGGTTCACATTATTCTTCTCAGGGCTGACGCTTCTCCTTCTCTGACATGTTACTGGATGGTTTTTGGAAAATTGATTGATTGATTCGTTTATTGATAGACAAAAATAAATAAAAATAATACATCTCCAAAGGATGAAATGACCTAAGTCATCCCCACTCCAGACCAAGAATGTCCCTCTCATGGTCACGCTCACCCATGTTTGTGTAAACAAATCCCCCACCTAATACTGCATAGTGCCAGGCTGGATAATTCTTTTGAAACTGAAATTGACTTTGATACTGTATCTAACCAGAAAAACAAAGATACTATTAAGAACATGTATAATAAATGTGTTTGTAAACTGAGAATACTCCTGCTACCTTGGTCCCTCTGACACCACACTCCCTCCTCTCCAGGGAGGCCCGTTCACGGCCTCCCCTCACACCGCTGATACGTTGTAGACGCCATTTTCCCTTGACCTGTAAGAGGGTTACACCTCCCAACCACCGCCACTTCCTAATAGTGCCAAGCAGTCCTGCCTCTGACGTAGACATATTGGTCGAGTCTTGTAACTCCACCGTGTCTGAGTTAACTGGAGATCCAGCTATTCGCTCTAGCTCTCCTGATGCACTGAGTGAGCCAGGTGACTATGGTGTTGACCTTGACACCTATGGAGAGGATGGCTTTCAACTAGTTCAGTCCAGGAACAAGCGGGAGGCCGAAAAGGCAGAAAAACTTAAGAGACCATCAACTACAACCTCAACTCCCCATGAGAGTAAGATTAAACTTCCCTGAAGGTACACCACCTGAAGTCAAGTATCGATGGCTGGACGATGCGGAAGATAAACACCCAGACGCTGAGTTTCAGTACAGAGTCGGTACACAAGATCATGTTCTAATTAGAAGCGACCCAGCAGTCATACAGATCTCCTCACCAATAGCATAGGGGGAATAACCATGGAAAAATCATCCCAACCATCGAGCAAGAAAACCATCTTAATCATAAGGCTCGACCAGTACCAGACCCCTACACCACTAGAAGCTCATCCCGCCATCAGAAGGACGAAGCGACTCAGGGGCAAAAACGCAGTCTTTGCAGACTGGGTTGCTTGGGACCCACCCAAGACCATTCGAGTCCGTGATGCCTCTGGCTCTTCAAAAACACAATCTCTGTTTACTGCACAAAAGAGAGTTGTACGGACAAAGACCTACTTGAAAATAACGGATCACACAAACGAGAAATTTGTTATATTGAAAATTTTAAAATTCGAAGATATTAACACCTACTCCTGTGACCCTCTTTGTTTACAAATCTATCAATCACTTGCTTGACAATAATTATTTCCAGTTCCGGAATAATCAGAGATACAACTTAAGGCACCCAGAGATACTAAGACCACCCCCCATGCGCTCATCTCAGTCCCATACCTCCATAAAATATCACGGTGTGAAGGTGTGGAACAACTTACCTCCACCCATCCGAGCAAAGACTACGCCCCTTCCTTAAATCATCTCTTAAAACATATCTATTGTCTAAGTATTAATATATATTGTAACACCTACTATATTTTCAGTACCTGCATTAATTGTACCATCAAAACCGTTTTATCGGAAATTATCATGTAAATAGATAAGTAATTACCATTGCAATAGACATATTTGCCAACTAGACATAATCCTGACAGCTCTGTTCTCTTCTTCAACCTTATTACTGTACAACCCATGTTGTACTGCGCCCCCATTCTACTTATGCTTTTCAATTCCACTGTAATTTATTTATATATATATATATATATATATATATATATATATATATATATATATATATATATATATATATATATATATATATATATATAATAAAAAAATAGAAAATAATAATAATAAAAAAATAATATTAATAAATATTGAAGTGATAACCGTGGTAACATTATGAGATGTTCTTATTACCACCATGCTATTGTATTATTCCAGATGATACTAACTGTTACATAATACTTCCTTGAGATAAATGTATAGTATATATCAGGTGCCTAAAACAGAGCTCAGGTTCTCAACTGGCTCAGCCATGTTAATATTGTTATTATTATCCACTCTGTATCTGTATTTATCTGGCTAAATAAACTGTTTCAATTCAATTCTGTTTCAATTCAATCAGCCCCCTACCCGGAGGTGTTACAATTGTCAACACTGGGGCCATGTGGCCTGATTATGCCCCTCGACTAATCCGCGGTGTGGTCTCTGCTCAAGACAACATGCAACACAGGCTTGCAGAGATACAGTTGCTCAAGGGGGTGTCATTCAACAGAAATGCATTAACTGCAAAACAGTTGCAGTTCCTGTGTGGCACCCTGACTTCCCTAGAGCTCCAACGTCCCTTCAGCTCCCAGACCCGCCACCCAGGCAGGTCTCAAGAAACACTACTGCTGCTAGGGTACTCCCTACGGCCAACCCCTGGCCCGCCCTCCCCACCAAAGTTCCAGGATCATCACCAGCAGTCAACGAAAGATCAACATGGGACAACACAGACGTACCGACACAACAGGTAGCTGCCAACACACCCCGTGAACACGCACAAAGTGAAGAGATCAATGATTTGAAAAATGAAATTAAAGAACTCTAAGGTCAATTTGCAGTTCAAACTGATATGTTAAAGAGCCTCTGTGAGACACTACAGAAAAAGAACACTACCAACACAGTGTAGCAGCTATGGAAAGATTACAGTCAAACTGAGACATTCAGATGTCAGTACCAGATGTGGAAACCCAAGATCCACCAGGAACTAGTGTCCACCCAGAGGAAAATAGTGATACTGGTAACAGTTCTACTGATGCCTCTGTGGACATGGTCAGTGAAGATGAACAAACATAAACAGAAAATGGTGGTGATGTCGAGTGTAACCAAAGTGTGTTGTTGTCTGCCACTGAAATACAACAATTGTTGAGCAATACATGCTCCAGAAATGTTTCAAAAGAATAAATGGCTTACTACCTGCCGAAGAGACAGGCAGAGTGGAAAAAAAACAGTATCATACAGAGCCTTTTACTTTTTTCCAAATATAGTTCATAATCGCAAGTGTTAATACCAGACAAAGACACAGAGCGGTGAATGTAAGGAGTTGGAACATCCCATCCCTCAGAAAACGATACCCTGACCTACACCACAAAGTTGTGAATGACGACATCGATATTGTGTGGCTGCAGGAGTGTCTCACACCTAATGGTAAGCCCCCACCCAGTCTGCCCAATTATGTGTATTATGATCCAAGTTCTACTCACACATGTTTGATGTATGTTAAGAAGTCACTCCCACATGAACCTCTTATATCCAAAAAGACAACCAACCTTCAGTACCATGGGATCACTATCCACCTGGGCAACTCCACACTCAACATGCTAATCGCCTATGCTTCCTCAGATAAGCTTCAATATACAGATCTGCCAGACTTTTTACACGCTGAGCCCACTGTCCTGATGGGTGACCTGAATACTAGACACAAAAAATTAAGTGACCCCACCACTAACACCAATGGTAGGAGACTTACCTTAATTCTCAGCGCATATAATAATAATAATAATAATAATAATTAACGGTTTATTGAAAGAGCTTGGCAACCAGAAGGCTGAAAATATACAGTTACATATTTGGGGAATGGGTTTCGAATTACAAATAATATACAAGTATCATAAGTGACACAAATAAGATATATAATAACTAGATGGGGAAAAGCTCAAACTACAGTGCATTTCAACATAGTGACAGTGCAAGAAGTAGTGTTTACTGGGAGTGAATACACAGGTTTATTACAAGTTATTGATAATTTTTACAATGGTTGGGACTGGGCTGTTCTTATAGCGATCAGTTCGTGCACGTATGGGCTGGATGCGGTTGTGGTGTCGAACAGCAATTCTCGGGCTAAGGATCTCAGGTGGTAGTAGGAGCCGGTGTCGAGGATGGTGTAGAAGCTTCTTACCAAATTTGCAGATGAGGTCGTGGTGATGGTCAGTGAGAGCCGAAAGGGTCAGTGTGTTGAGCTGCTTCTTGATATGTGGAGTAGGAAGGGGAGAGAATAATCTTGCATGCCCTCTTTTGCACTTTTTCTAGGTGTTTACGTTGTGTGGCATTTAGGGGGGACGACCAGGTGGGGGAGGCATAGGTGAGCTTGGGAAGTATGAATGTTGTGTAAACACTGAGGAGCTCGGGTGCAGGAACTCCGAGGGACTTGAGTCGGCGGAGGAGGCGGAGACGGAAACTGGAGGATTTGACAACTTCACTGGCTTGTGGTTTCCAATTTAGTTTGTTGTCTATGGTGACGCCGAGGAGCTTCGTGGAATCTACAACCTGGAGTGTGTTCGGACCTAAAGTAATGGAAGGAGGTGGGACAATGTCGGAGGAGAGGTTGATGTGCATAACCATGGTCTTGGTATGGTTGATGGTGACATGGTTGTTGGTGGCCCAGTTTTGGAGACTGTTCAATAAATCCTGAAGGGCAGTATAGTTGGGAGCAGAATTGTTGACGCTGATCCCAATGGTGGAGTCGTCGACATATTTCCAGCGAGCAGGGGTTTCTCTTAGGGCATCATTGATGAGCCTAAGGAAGCAGAGTGGTCCCATCTTGGTGCCTTGGGGGACGCCACAGGTGAGTGACTGAAAGGTGGAGACAGCCCCTCGGAAGCGTACAGCTTGGCGTCGGTCACTGAGGAAGTCTGTAAGCCATGGTATAAGACTTCTCCGAAGCCCGAGGTCAATAGCTTTGTTGATGATTATATTGTGGTCGACTAGGTCGAATGCTTTAGTGAAATCAATGAAGGCGACAGCTACAGACGTTTTTCGTTTCTCGAGATGGCGGTATATGTAATCGAGAAAGCTGACAAGACAGTGAGTGGTGGAGGAAGTTTTCATGTTGCCAAATTGCTGAGGGTTTACGACTCCTGCAATATCAGCATAAGCCCAGTCGAACACAAAACTTTCACAGATTAGGCTGGGTATTGGGGTGATTGCAATAGGTCGTAGCTGATTTAAGGATTGTGGGCTGGTTGACTTGGGCACTGGTGATACATAAGAGGTCTTCCTGAACCAACACACATGTATGGTGGGGCTCTAGACAAGTGTATTGGTTTTAATCTATCATACACAACTCATAGCTCTGATGTTGTCACTGATCTTATGTCTGACCACAGCCCAATCCAAGCTGGTATACATGTAGCCAATGACACCCCCACTGGTGGTAAACTCTACAGACGTAGAATCACAGTCAAGCAAGAACATGAAAGCCAGTTCATAGACTTCATCCCAGACTGGTACAAGGACTGCAAACCTGACAACTAGAAAGATTCCATGATGATCCGATAGATATATATAATGGAAGCCCCTCGAAATCGAGGCTAGCCGGCCCAAGGGCCTCCTAGGCGTGAATTTGTTAAGGTGTAGAAGCTGTCGCCAACACAATAACCACACCCTAAGTTGATGTGTCACGGAATATAGTCCTAGAAGACTGGACAGCTCGACAACTGCACTGGCTAACCATTACACCGGAATACGAACCGCAAATCGATTAACATCCAGGTTCCCAATTACTGCTGGGTAGACACAGGCAAATGGCGTTACGAAACTTGCCCATAGTTTCACCCTGTCCAAGGATCGAACTCGGGTCCGCTCGCTTGCTAGGCAAGGATGCTGACCATTACACAACAAGACTTATACATAATTCATCAACAATGCCTCCACCAAAAAAAGGAAAAAAGTGGTCAGCATCAGGGGAACAGGCAGCAGCAGTGCTATGATGACTCTAAACTGAAAGTACTCAGGGCTAGAGCCAGGAGGGTGGATAAGGGTTACAAACAAATTAGAACACCTAAAATGTTACAATTGTACCAAGCCTCCCTTGCTGCTGCCAGGGAACGTGTAAACGAACTCAGACAAAGTGCATGGGAGACATATGTCAACAACCTGAACCAACACACATCCCTCAGCAAAGCCTGGAAAGACAAAAACACAATCAGAGGTAAAAACAGTAGACACGTCTCCCATCTAAACCCTCTGCAAAAGTCGAATGAGCTAATAACAAAGTGGGCTCATGTCCCTAGCTATGACATGTTACCAACTAGGACTCGGGGACTCCTTGACGCGAAGTCTGTAGAGAGAAGTAATCTTATTAACTTTATGCTGGGCAAACAGCACGATGAGTGTGATGTTCCATATACTGAGCGGGAGCTTGACGCCGCCCTCGCCAGGGGTAGGTCTACTTCCCCTGGACAGGACAGTCACCTACAACATCGTTAGACTACTAAGGCGTGTGCCGGGCAATCCATTATTAGTATTGTACAATATGAGTCATGCCGAGGGCCAACTACCCACATCATGGACCAGCAGTATTGATGTACCAATACCGAAACCAGGACAGCCTGATGCTTTTCGTTCCATATCACTAAC
Source organism: Homarus americanus (assembly GCF_018991925.1). NCBI lineage: Eukaryota > Metazoa > Arthropoda > Malacostraca > Decapoda > Nephropidae > Homarus > Homarus americanus. The sequence goes on from NW_024736071.1 coordinate 4,077,940, forward strand.
CAGCTGCCTGTGCAAAACCTTTGAGAGTATGGTTCTTGGCAGACTCTTGTATAGAATCAGAGAACACATGTCTCCTAACATAAATGGCTTCACCCATGGTAAAGGTGTGCATAATTGCATCACCACATTCCTAACTGTGCATGGTGATGAAAGGCACAGATACACCACATATTTTGACCTAAAAGCTGCATTTGATATTGCCAATAGACAACTGATATTGTACGAACTAGCCAAAATGGATATAGGAGGTAGGCTGTTGCACTGGATAAGTGGTTACCTAACCAACAGAAGGGCTGCTGCACTGTTTCAGGGCTACAAAAGTGAAGTTAATGATATGCAGCTTGGTACCCCTCAAGGTGGAGTACTTAGCACCACTGTGTTCAATGTTCTTATGAATGCATTATTTAATTTAATACCAGACAGCCCCAGCAATATCACAATCAGCTATGCTGATGATATTCTTATACATACTAAAACTCATCGTGAATTGCAAACCACCCTGAACCATGTATACGCAGCCTGTGAGAACCTCGGTCTTATTATCTCCACTGAGAAAACTAAGGTGTTCAACAAACAAGCTGGTAACCGCAAACGCGGCCCCGCCAAGTTCAAGATAGGTAACAACACTATTGACTATGTTTCTTCTTTTAAATATCTTGGTGTCTCCGTCCCTTGTACCTTACCTGCCATACAACAAATAACCCGCCAATGTACTGACAGATTGAAACCTCTTAGAAGTATAGCGGGGTACAGTCGACATTATGGTGCTAATATTTGAATTGTTAATGTACCTAGGCAATATAAGATCTCTTATAGATTACCACGCACCAGCCCTGGTCCTTCGTGACAGGAAATGCGTTGACAAGCTCTAGAAAATGCAAAATAAAGCCCTCAGAATTATCCTAGGATGTCCCTTGAGCGCTAAAGTACTGAATATGAGGAAAGAACTAGGTATAACCAATGTCAGAGATAGAATAATTGTAGTCAACCGCATGATAGCCCTGAGGCTTCTGTGTGGTAATTCTGATAACATTGGTTCCTTAAAATTGCTAGAATGTATGAACCATGGAACTGGTGAATTCAAATGGATCCAAACTACAGCTACACAAATGAAGATGTTTGGACTAGACCATCTGTACAAAGTTGAGACACAACAGCACTTCCTGCCATCCTGGCGGACAGTTCCCTTCGATATCACAATACCGACGTATCCGCCTAAAAAAATAAATTATACAAAGTTTTTATCTCCAACACACTGCCAAAGTGAGAGCTCTTGAACACAGACACACTCTATAGACTGATGATATCACATAGACCATCTACACTGATGGATCTCTTAACACCGCCTGTGGGAGGGCTGGAAGTGCTATTGTTGTGACTCAACCTGACGGTAATATAATTGAGAAAAGAGTTAGAATTAACAACTGGGCATCCACTCTACAAACTGAATTAGTTGCCATCTCACAGCTATTAAATTCATTGAAACCACTGTCACTGACAGTCTCATCATCAATGACTCTTTATCCTCACTACTTGCCCTTGACACCCTCAACTCAAGTTGTCACGCGCTTGTCTCTGAAGCCAGACACAAATATGCGTGCCTTGTTGACCGGGGTTTCAAGGTCAAACTGTTGTGGATCCCCTCTCACATAGGCCTCATAAAACATAACAGTTCATATCCCCTCCAAACTCGCGTCTAACAAAGACACTGTTGAATACAATTTGGGTCTGTCAAAAAGAGCCTTTAAAACTGTAATTAGGAAAGCACTTATTGATGAGTTTGACGCAAGTAGACAAGTGCTAACAGGCACTAGTCGATCCATAGTTTACCATGATGAGATGTATCAAGTGAAACATGTATATGGAGCAAGTAACAAAATCACTAGATTACAAGATGTTGTAACCGCTAGATTAAGGTTAGGATATAAGTACCTCTGGCAGTATGTTCCTTAAGCAGATGTAAACAAGACTAAATGTAAAGTGAAAATAATAATAATAATAATAAACGGTTTATTAATAGAGTTGCAGCCGGTGGCTGAAAATATACAGACTTACATTTGATTTAGACATAATGATATAATATGCATTGAATACATTTACAGGGCTGTACAGTACATAAATCAGGAGTTGTTTATTATTTTAACAATAGATGGGATGGTGCTGTTCTTATATCTATCGGTGCGGGCTCTTATTGGCTGAATTTTGTTGTCGTGGCGGACTGCGCGAGTTGGGTGGGGGGCTGCAGGTGGCAGGAGGTGGCGATGGCGAGGGTGGTGCGGTAGTCCACGGCCAAACCTTTCCAGTGCTTGGTGGTGGAGGTCACTGAGGGATGGCATTTCCAGGGTGGAGAGAGCGTTGGTGTAGCCGGAATATTCTGCGCCGAGCATGATTCTGCAGGCCCTTTTCTGTACCTTCTCTAGCTGACGTTGTTGGGTGGAGACGACCAGGCTGGTGACGCATACGTTAGTTTGGGGAGAATAAAGGCGTTGTAGATGGTCCTCAGCTCTGGCGTGGGTGTCCCAAGTGACCTAAGTCTTCGTAGCATGTAGAGACGGTACGAGGCTGCCTTCACTGTGTTATTTACATGGGCCTTCCAGTCAAGTTTGTTGTCTATAGTTACACCCAGGAGTTTGGCAGACTGCACCAGCTGGAGAGGATGGGCACCCACTCTGACTGCTGGGGCTTGCACTGGAGTGGTGGTGGTATTGATGTGCATGACTACGGTTTTGGTGTGGTTGATGGTGACCTTGTTCTCCGTAGTCCATGCCTGTAGCCTGTCCAGGGTGCCTTGGAGCGATGAGTAGTCTGGTGCGGTGTTGTCCACTGAAACCCCCACAGTGCAGTCATCCACGTACTGCCACCTGTGAGGAGTGTCCGATAGAGCGTCGTTGATCAGGATGAGGAAGCACAGTGGTCCCATCTTGGTCCCCTGGGGAACACCGCAGGTTAGGTGTTGGAATGTAGAGACCAAGCCCTGATACCTCACTGCTTGGCGACGTCCACTCAAGAAATCAGTGAGCCATGAGACCAGGTTGGTGGGCAGCCCTAGTGCAATAGCCTTGTTGATAACAGTGCAGTGATCAGCAAGGTCAAAGGCCTTCCTGAAGTCCACAAGGGCAACGGCCAGTGATGTCTTTCGTTTCTGCAAGTTTTTGTGCAGAAAATCCAGAAAGCTCACCAAGCAGTGTGATGTAGAGGAGGTCCTCATATTGCCAAATTGCTGTGAATCAATTGACTGATAGATACTGGCAAATGCCCACTCAAAAACAAAGTCCTCACAAAGTAGACTGGGTATGGGGGTAATGGCAACTGGCCTGAGGTCGTTAGGGGATTGTGGGGTGGTGACCTTGGGGGTGACAAATGCGGTTTTCCATTCATTAGGGCATTTGCTTTGTCTGATGGACACATTAATAATAGAGCAGAGGGGGTTGGCAAGTTCAACTGCAAACTCCTTGTATATTTTGATTGGGAGTTCAATTGGGGTCGTGGAGCGTTTGGATAAAATTTCAGGAGTTTGTTGGCGATTTCATATGGTTGGACACTGGGAGGGGGGAGGGGGAAGGTAAGTAAGCTGGGAGGAGAGTGAGGTCAAGACTGGGTAAGGTATGACATATGATAGCAAAATGGTTATTAATTATCTCAGCTGTGTGGCCATACATATGGCCACACACTTGAACACTACTTCATCGATGTGTGTGAAGATAGAACCTTTTAGGGACAGGTCCAACCAAGCACACTGTGTGTGAAATGGCACAACACTTCATCTCTAATGGCAAGATAGCCGGCATATTAAGATTGTATCCACTTTTTTGCACTTAGTAACTATATCAGTTCTCATGTATAGAACCAAATACACAATGTGCTTGAATACTTCTCACACAAATGTGAATAACAAAGTGTGAGGCCAGACATACTGCCTCACACGCCTGTACTCAGGCAATTGTGAATAAGTTACCCTTTATGTATAGAACTAAACAAATAATGTAATTGAAATACTGTGCAGCATTCAGTGCCATAATATCCTGAACACGGGGGTTAATTATCATGACCCTTTGTAAACCATACTCTGTAATCCTTTTGCGCTACCGCTCTCAGGATGAGTATTGGGTGCACAATAAACTAGCCGCTGTAAGCAGCAAAATCAAAATCAATATTGAATTCTGGTTGTCTGCCAAACCTCATCCTCTGGGTGTGGCGACAGTACACAGTACACTATCTAAATTCTAACCATTTATGCATGGGTTGATGACGGGTTATTATATTATATTATATATTATATTATATATTATATTCTTACCCTCTATTGTAGTCTATTAATCTATGTCTTTCCAAGTTACTTAGATTTTGGTGACATAAATTCAAAGTAGTTAGAAGTTGTGTAGTAAGCTTGAATATGTTCTTTGCTAAAAGAACTGTTGTTTATTTATGCATATTTTTTATATAATTTTCTTTAATACGCACGCACGCCCTCAGGGCCGCTCATCCGCTAGGCAATGGTAGGACGCCACCCTCTAGGAGGCTCCACATTATCTCACGGTTCAGTCCCCAAAACTTCTTCTTCCATCAATAGTTCATTAACGGTGTATGTAAGTTCCACTATGTTTTTCACTACAACGGTACAGCAAAGTGTATTCTTTTAGCATTAAACTGTTATTTTATTGTCTAATCATCACTACATATAACACCACCCACCGTCACTACATATAACACCATCCATCATCACTACATATAACACCATCCATCATCACTACATATAACACCATCCACCACCACTACATATTTCACCACCCATCATCACTGCATATAACAACATCCATCATCACTACATATAACACCATCCATCACCACTACATATAACAACATCCATCATCACTACATATAACACCATCCATCATCACTACATATAACACCATCCATCACCACTACATATAACAACATCCATCACCACTACATATAACAACATCCATCATCACTACATATAACATCATCTATCATCACTACATATAACACCATCCATCATCATCACTACATATAACACCATCCATCACCACTACATATAACATCATCCATCATCACTACATATAACATCATCTATCATCACTACATATAACACCATCCATCATCACTACAGATCGATATAGTAGTTTCCGAGATTCTCGTGCGGACACACACAAACAAACAAACAAACACAGACATACAATATATATATATTATATATATATATATATATATATATATATATATATATATATATATATATATATATATATATATATATATATATATATATATATATATATATATATATGTATATGTATGTGTGTGTGTATCTGTGTGTGTGTGTGTGTGTGTGTGTGTGTGTGTGTGTACGTGTGTGCTTGTTGGATAACAAAAGGAGAAACACACGCAAACCCTTTTCAAAATAAAATCAACTTGGTCTTTGATGGAAATGCTTTGTTCCAGGCACAAGTTCCCCAAATGTGGTAGGTACTACCACATTTGGTGAACTATCAGAGAGTCTATTTGAACAGCTTCCAAAAGCACCACGTTTGGATTTTACAACCGATACCTACCATCCTCTCTCAATTAAAAGCATTAAAAGAGATCGAAGAGGTTCACCCCCAAGAGACTGGAAAAGTTTCTTGTTAAATGGCAAAATAAGCAAAGCCTTACCTTTTTCCTTCTGAACGAATGGAAAAGGAACAAATATGCACAGATGCTACTGAACAGAAAGATCTACTGTGTTTGTGCAAACAAGTGCACCTGTCTTATGAGTGCTGATAGGCTACACTGCCTGCACATTGCAGCTCAGCTCATGTCACGAAGTGTAAGAAAATGCACCTATGTCGTACCAACAGTAAGGAGGTGCATCACATGTGAAAAGGACTTGAAGTTGTCTGGCCATTATGAAAAGAAGGCGAATCAAGCAACTTAACTAGTTGGTTTTATAAAAAGGTCGTTCAGATAACGCAACTCTCTTCACGAATGAAATGCTTCCCCGTCTGGTCCCCGAGATATGCTAGAGGCTGTCAGTTAATTGAAAATGTCTGGTGCTTGCACTACGACACTTCAGGTACCCAGTGAGATATAAACGCCTGAAACGGCCTATCCTATACTACAGACGGGCAAGGGGTGACCCAATTGAAGTGCATAAACACCTCAGAGGGCACTACTTAGTCGAGTGTCGATACCTGGAGCTAGCGAACGCCCGTCCTACAACAGGTCACAGCTCAAGGATGAAGAAGCTTCAAGTCCAGAGAAGTGTAAGGACAACTTTTTAGGGGTCAGAATTGTAAACTCTTGGGAAAATCTACCAAAGAGTGTTGTGACGGCACCGAAGGTGATCTCTTTCAAGACCAGACATAACCATCACTAGCACAAGTACAGATACATGCAGGAGCCAGTACATGCCATACTTGCAAACAGTGAGTAACAGAGACGTGACTGACCGCCCAAGCGGCGAACGAGGCATTCGGTGTCGAAAAGTATAACTGTGCGATCTCCAGACACTGATGTATTCATTCTTCTACTGAAGTTTGCACAGTACATCAGACTGAAAGTTCTCTTTGATACAGAAGTGGGCATGAAAAGAAGACTCAGACATAAAAAAACGTGATTCAGGATGTGGGGAAAGAGATCTGTTAAGTTCTTCCTGCAGTTCATGCATTCGGTGGTTATGATACCACGAGTACGTTTGTCAGAAAGGGAAAGGCCCTCTATTCAAAGTAATCGTTGGACACCTAGCTGTCACCGTCAGTGTCACAGATCAGGCTAATTTTCTACATCTATATTTATGATCTAATCAGAGATTGAGTTTGTCAGTAAAGAGGTGAAATGGAGTATATATGCGTTCGCAACTCTATTGGCCTGACCGCAAACCACATCCCAGGTCAAACGGCCGTTAAGTCTTGGAGAATTTTGAGTTTGACAGGAACTGTTCAGGAGATTAATGACTTTCTTAAATAGACAACTGACACTAACTAAACTATAAACATCAGATTCTCTGATGTCGGGGCGACAAAATAATATAACTTCAGTAGCGATCAGAAACTCATGGATATCTCCACGGACAACATAAAATATGCCACTCTAGCTGGCAAACTCGACACTCACTTACTGGACTCGTTTTACTAACAATAAGGACAGTTGAAGCGTTCAACACCACTCACAATGGATCTTGAATGTTCCAACTGTAAACAGACATATATAAGTTGACTCAAAACAAGGGTGTTCTCTCTCACATTCAAATTCATTTTATAGAGAGGTTGGTTTCAGTAAGTCAGAGAAAATGGGATAACGGAGGACTGAGGTGTCTTGAAGTGATGAGAAAACGGACTCCTCAGATGGAGGACTCAAACGAAAGCAGAGTTACACGTTTTGTGGGCTATTGAGCGTAATATGAATCATTTGATTTTGGCGCTAACTGACGTGTATGACCGTGGTCGTTACAGCCCTTACATAACATAGGCCTACTTCCTATTCCAGAGGAATATGTCTGGCAGACAACCAGATGCTGAAAAGACATGGTTCAGACAACCCAAATAACATGGTCTCCAAAAATCCCCTGCCCTTGGACTATAATTTCCTCAACTCTTTCAATTGACCCAGTTGAAAGAGTTGAGTACATTTAGATGCAAGTTAGCCGAACTAAATATCAACATCTGGTAGGATGTAGAACTTAGTCTTGAGTGTCAATGTTGTTTACCCTGCAGTTCATTCTGGTCAGGTGAGCTTATCTTTACATAAAACAGAAAACTGTCCAAAAAGTCGATAACTTGGGTTCCTAGCACAACGACTGCGATATGATTGGCGATGTGATTGTTGGAGGAGACAGGTTTGAAGAGACAAGAATCATGATTTGACTTAATTAAGGTCATAATTTATCAGTTAAATTCCAAATAAGTCATATCTGTCCAAGTTACGGAAGTTTTTTTTTTAATTAACCAATCAATCAATAGTGACATCTGAGGGCTGGTGACCATGGCCCTTCATATTAAAGGTTTCTGAGCTGTCTCTACCAATTCTCCCAGATTGTGCATCACTCTGGAGACCACAACTTTTAATTCCATCCTTCCATCCCTGTCTCTGTCTTCCCCTGGCCCACCTACACTCAGTTTCCCCCATTATTAATTCTACCATTACCCCTTCCTTCTTAATTATATGACCAAAGTATTTCCTTTTCCTTGTTCTATAAAATCCAGTATATCTTTCATTGTGGTTGCCAGTATTCGCATTTCTTCATTTATATTGCTATCAGTATACCAGTAATTTAGTTTTTAACACTCCCCTGTAGTACCACATTTCAATTACCCGAAACCTACTTTTGGTGTCTCCTGAAAATGTTGAATCACACAACAGCATTGTCCAAACATGTGCAATATTGCAGTATCCCTTTTCTGAAATTAAAATTAATATGCCTTCTCAGAAAGTCCGTAATTATTGACAAATACTATTATTTAGCTTTTGTTCACATCAACCATCAGAACTGATGGTTCTTTCTAAATACACAAATTTTATTTTACACTTATAAGTTCCCTGTTTCTTACCATAATTCTAATTTATTATAGTCTGGAAACAACCCTTCCTATTCTTTCAGTCCATATTCCTTCTATTTATATTTTTTGTAACGGCTCTCTTCTTTCTGCATCACCTATGTATACGATATTTCATATCACTTTAACATTAAATTTTATTACTTAATTGCTACTTCAGCTTCTCCCATTCTGAATTCTGAATAGATAGTACGATAAACAATACTGGAGATAGAACAAAACCTTGTCTGAATTCCTATCTAATCCTTACCCAATTCCTTTGGTAAGTCACTAGTGACTAACACTGAAGTGTTCTGTTACCAGAAAAGATTTTGCAGAATTCTAATATATCCCCTACTAATTCCTATATTTTCTAAGACAATTAAACGTTTTAAAAATATAAATTTCTCTAGATCTCTAAGCCATTTCACTTACAAATTTAAACCATTTATAGCTTTTCTAGCTACTTTTTCTACTGTATATTCTCGTTTTTATCTGTTTATGTTTAAGTAATAAAATCATTGAATATTTAAAGTTATAAGATTAGCTCATTTGAAGGAAATGGAATTGAATATCTTAAGTCACACGAGGATCGCAATCCTGATTCTTTGTTTTAGAAATTATTCTGTAAGTTGATCAACACTACAACCCTTATCACTTTCAAGTTATGCTCACACCTTCCTCAACTTCTGATTCCAAAATTGGTAGCTTTCTCTGCCTTAAACAGAATCTCATTTATGCTTCCTGTCACCATCTTCTTTCTCATTACATTTTCCACTTAAAAATATGTCTTTGGTCTGTTTACAGTCATTTTGAATATTTATGTGAAACACTTTGTTAGGCTCATTTTCCCCTTAACTTTTTTCACCTATCCATTTTCTTTAAGATATATGATATTAACATGTGATCCACTCATTTTCAGTCTGTACGTTTTCCCCACTATCATACTATTTATTTTAAATAATTCTACTGCTACTCTATTTCTTGTTCATCAAGTCCTTCCTCCAGAAATAATGAGAAACAAAAACTAAGTATCGGTTTTATGTTCTATCCCTCCCCCCCCTCCTTTTTTTTTTTTGCTTTCCTAAATCCCATTTAATATTAACTATCATTTTCTTTTTTTACGTTTTGGAATTTTAATCTCAATAAACTCATTATTGGAACATGGTGTGACCCATGTTTCTGTCCCTGGGTAAGTCTTAGTTTGGGTTATTATGTTCCTGATATTTATTATAGATAGAAGAAAACGATTTTATCTAAGTCAATACCTGCATTATTTACATTTTCCTGGGGGTGATTTTTACGTATAAAGATGCCCGGTGTGAAGTTGAAACCATGTTGAAATCATAGTCTTGATATCCTTGTGAAAAATACAGCACTTTAATTTTTACTACCCAACCCATGTCGTCCTGCTTCTAGTGTTTCTTTTCTATTTTTAATCTGTGACGTCTTCAGAAAGCCTCATTCCAATCGCTGGCCAAAATTCCAATAGTACATGGAATCTTCCCGTGGGAAGGCGCCACTGAGTCGGTAACTTCTGCACAGATCCTGGAGGGGCATTCACTTCCTCCCCTCCCGAGCTTACTTTAAAAACCCATTCAGTATTCGGCTGACTGGTCATCATCCCTTCAGTGTTGTACTACTTCTCCGTTAGGTCTACTACCTACGAGTCCTTCGTGTGTCCAACATTGACCTTAGTCCAACCTTACATAATCGGTTCGTTGTATATGCTAAGTCCTTACCTTTTTTTTCGTCTTTGGTGTCTTGTACAAGCCTTAGTTATGTCATGTGTACTAACTGATTTCTAAGAGCTTCCCTCACAGTACTTTGAAACGCCGAACACCCAGTAACGAGACAACCTTACCTAACACATTGTCATTTAATTGTGTACTAATCTAACTGTCGCGATACAAGTGAATCTTGGTATAATTGAAGTGTATAATTATCTTGGTTCCAACATGTAGAGAACCACCTTCTATCGATTCTTACAAGTGTTCACTTAATATTTAATCTTGTACTAGTGTGATTTCAGTAAGAGTTCTTATGTTAAGCTCTGACCTGTGTTTAAGTCTTATTATCATTATTATTTCTATGTAAATAAACATTTTAAGTATAATAAAAAACTGTCACTGCTCTTTTTACCTATCCCCTACCATACTTAAGTGATAACTATTTAATTGAATGCAATTACCTTGATTACGCTTTGCCTTGTCTACGGTTGCCTTGTCTACGGTGTTGAAACTTCTGCTTGACAACCTTGCTTAATTATTAAGTGATTATGGGAAGTGCTGTAACAAATGTTAACTAGACCTTTTAATAATCCGTAACAAATCTTTACATGAAAACCATCCATTACAATTAATCTTTCATTAAACTACACAGCATGTGTTGCTTTCTTTATATTCTTATAAACTTTTCTACAACATCATTATTAATATCATGCATTGGTGCATAAACCTGTATTATTGTCAAATTTATGTGTTTAGTAGTGTCCACAAAATCCCTTTACACAACTACCCAACTTCTGATTTACATGAGTACCATCACCTCTCTCATGCTTTTCACTGTCTGAATATAGGAAGCACCATTCTTCTCCATTAATGTTATTTGAACCTATCCATCTGTCTTCACTTGGTCCAAGAATGTCCCACTTTAACCTCTTCATCTTTCTGTAAACATTAAATATGTACAATATTTTCCACTTTCATATAATGTCCTCACATTTGAAGTTTATTTTTCTCCTGATGCCTATTAATTCAAAAACTTTTCAGTACAACTAACAGTACCCAGCATGAAAATTATGATTTATATATAAACTATGCAACAGTAGTTAATTGAAACTTAGCCGATTCTAAATATACAAATTTGCAATTACCAATTGACATCAGTGTATTTTATAAAAAAATATCAGATGGTTTACAGTAAAATGTTATTAAAAGAAATTGTAGCTTTTGTTTTCGTAGCACGACATGCCTCAACAATTCAGTACACATTTTGAGCCAGTGTTCCCTGGAGAACGCTTGATCAAACGATTTATTTTACCTGCGCGGCCTCGTAGCTCAGCTATGAATTCATATATTGCAGTTTTGCTCTATTGCATTTTAACCCATCTGTGTGTGCTGGATTTAAACATAAGACAGGAATATACAAACAGCGGCTTTCTCCATAAATATATAATCCGACCTTCGGTGGTTTCTCTGCTTCATCATCTTTTTGCCTCCTGAAGATGCTTTGCGTCTGCTCTGGAAGTCTGACGTGTTTACTAAAAGCAAAGTTGTGCATTTGTCGTATAATAATTCACATGTTTATAAGAAAGGTAGTCATGGTATGTATGATTACTTTCTTGTAAATATTCGTTAATGTTTGTTTATTCTTCAGTGTGATGCCGTTCACCTGAGAGGAGGTTTAATTAGTTTAACAAATTTATTGACAAAGCTTGGAGTACAATTTGCCTATTCTGAGTAATTCAGTCAGGTCTTGACACTGAGGGTGGTATCACTTTTCACTGCCACGCAGGACAGAGGTTCATACACAAAGAAATACATCATATTCATTAGCAATATATATAGGTTAGAGTCATGTGGGTGATGTCACAGCAAGAATGTCCTCAAGCATCCCAGATTCAATTTAGTACTTACAAAGTTCATGATACTATAAGCCAGGTGGCCTGAAGTCTTTGACAGAGTCACATTCAATAATATAGTGTTCAAATTTATGCTTTAAAGGTTTATCGCAAAGTTTACAGGCTGAGTGTTCCGGTATGGGTACAACGTTACTAACGTGCCAGATGTGTCTGTATCCTAGCCTAATTCTGGCCACGACTACATCACATTGTCTGGTTCTGTCCTTATGCTGGCCATACCGGTACCTCTCGTCACAAAATTTTTCATATTTACTAATGCTACAACTGCCAGGTCTCTCTGCATTTCTCATTTCTTCTAGATCAGAGTTCATGATTCTGACTTGAATGTTTTTAAGTAGAGCATTGGACAGGCCAAGGGGGTAGTGTGCACAATAAAAACACTCAATAAGTAGCATCTTAGACCGTCAATTTGTAGCATGTACAGCTGCCTCAAAGAGTTATTTTATCAGCTGTAGCACCATCGCAATTTTAAACTTAAGAATGAATGGAACTAATTGGTGGACTTGTTCGGGTGCTGGATGTCAGAGAGGGGGGTTAGAGGGATAAAATTGTGAGGGCTACTCCACCTCCCTTTGGCTGCGGGAGTTTATCCTGAGGCCTTAGCTGAATAAAAACGTCTGGCGGTAGCCAGAATAAAATGGCAAGTGCGGGAAACGCAGCGAACGGGTTAAGTAAACCTCCTCAATTCCGTTTTGATATAATCATCATTATGGCTCTGAGCACACCTTTGAAGACGATCTCCACCGCTGCCACGACCACAGCACCTCACTCAGACCACACTCCACAGTAGAGGCATACCGAATGTAAGAACTAATGGCACCATAAAAAAGTCATTAGGAAAAAATGGCATGGGGAAAAAAAGACCACATGAAAAAGGGTATAGAAAAATTGGCACAGGAAATAATGGCACAAATTGTCAAACCAGGGAATATTACACTTGGCAACAAAATAAAAAAAACCTGTAACATGGTTCAGAGCAGCTTCCTCTTGGTAATTTTGAGGTGCTGATTTCAAATCTGGCAATACAAATTCTCTGGCATGTACAGTTTATTTGTTATACAAAAAAAAAATCTTACAATATAAATACTGAAAAATACTATTTCTCCTGTTATTCCTGCTTCTTTTTTCCACGTCATCAAACTAAAATTTGATAAAGAATGAAAATAATCATGAGAAGACACAAAAAGTATTAAATTAGCCTCTGTATGGGCATTTGTTATCTTATTTCACCCTTTTATGTGTTGTATTGTCCTCCGATTGTAAACACCAGCAATAGTCCCCCATCATGGCAGGATCCCGTCTACCCTGGTACCTTTCCTCCATACGTCTAATGTCCTGATGAAATCGCTCTCCCTGTTCATCACTAACCGCCCCCAGATTCTCAGGAGAAAAGTCCAAGTGCAAACCTGCGGGGACGCAAACAGGGGTCGCAGGTATCCGGCGTCGCGGGGCCAGAAGTAACGGTAGTTAATCGCCCATTTCGCACCAGGAGACGTTAACCGAAAGAATTTCGGCCACAGCAAATGTAGTCACAACTGTGTACACGACTAGAGTGAGGTTAGAGACAGCGTTTCCTCCCACTTACTGTTCAGTATTGCTAACCTTACATTTAATATATCCCTACCAATACAAGTACGTATCTTATATTCCTTCACTACATATACTGTAAACATATATAATACAAATGTTACGTGACTGACATTTTTTATTGCCATATTTGAAATCAACACCCCAAAATTAATAAAGTGCAGCGTATTTGATCCATGTTACCGAACCCTTGTCAACTAGTGTTACATAATGCTTTCAATATTTTCATTTTCATTTTGGCAGAATCTTCAGATTAAATGGAAATAATCTAACCCAACCTAACCTGACCCTTCTTTCTCCCAACGTATTTTGTGCCACTTTTCATGTGCCATCAGAGGGGAATGACAAGACTAATCCCGGGCATTAGGAACCTTGAGCACAGAGACAGGTTAAAGCATCTTAATTTGCACTTCCTCGAGAAACATAGAGTGAGGGGCGATATGATCGAGGTGTATATATGGAAGTCAGTGATAAACAAAGGTGATATAACAAAGGTAATCAAACTATCCAAGCAGGAGCGAATTCGTAGCAATGAATTTAAATTAGACAAATTTAAATTTAGGCGCAAGATAGGTAAACATTGGTGTGGAAATAGAGTAGTGGATGAGTGAAACAAGTTACCAAACATTAATTCGAATACGCTGGATAGCTTCAAACATGGGTTGGGTGGAAATATGAGTGATAGGGGTTGGCTGTAAACGGGACTGCCCAGTATGGGCCAATAGGTCAGCTGCAGTTTCCTCTATTCTTATGTTCTTACAAGTACCATATTTCCGGTGCCATTTTTTTCATGCACTATTCGCCTATATACAGTGTGTGTGACGCCTCTTACAATTACGGTTTCCCACGATTAAAATAAAACTCGCAAATTGCACTGAATAACTATTCATTAATTAACAGTGCTTGGTCTAGGCTACCTAAAGCGGCAGTGATCATATCAAGAGTTAGCAGGTCAATGCATGTATTTTGGTTCTGTTATAATTTTATGTGTCCCATTATGTATCACTAACACTTAACATTCCACACCTAATTAGTAAGAGGTCTCTAATGCTGGACCATGGGACACATTTACTGTAACAGATGAATGATATATTAATACTGCCAACATGATATCGCAAAGCCTGTCATTTATTTATGGGGTCGTCTACATACAATATGTTCTTGTTTACAGATAAAGTATAGGCTGTATTAGTCCAAAGGATAGGCTGGCTCTACCCTCACCCGGGTCCCTCCAGAACTGCCGAATCTTTTGTTATGGTGTAGCGGCTTACAAAGTAAATCAAAGGAATATCTTCGTCACCAGTATTACAGATATGTTGATGTAAACTTTGATAGGGCTTAGCAATTGAAAAATTTATCACATGTGCGGAAATTGTATGGCGGTGGTGAACCGGTTGGCACATTAGCAGTTAACCGTAGACATTTGATTTCGTACTAATGAACAGAAAATCCATGATTTTTAGGTTAGGTTAGGTTAGGTTAGGTTATAATAAAAAGTATCCATACCTGGATAAATGTACTTCATGTTGAGTCGCAGCAGCAATTGCAGGAGCCAACCCTTAGGATTCGGTTAACATTACCCCCTACCTCCACAGCGCAAAACCCCTCCCTATACTTTACAATGTCTCGCCACCACTATACAGTCCATCAGATCGTTAGCCAATTATTTCCCTAACCAGGACATTTATGAATGATAATATAAGACTCAGTTTTAAAATTCGACGAAGGTTTGAACATGGCAAGCATTAGAGGTGTAAGAATATAGGCAACTGGAATTGTAATTTGTTGCTATCAGCATGACATCCTATCACAGTTCAAATGAAACTTTAGATGTGGTAGTCTGACGGGGGTTGGAAGGGTGAAGGGTCACTGCCTCGGTGATAAAGTTGAGGTTTGCACCTCCACCATACTGTTGAAATTTAAATTTAAATGAGAGAAGAACTATTACATCAAAAGAACAGGGTAGAGTACTACTCCCACCCTCACCTTTTTAGGCCTTACAAAAAGTTATAAATGTTATAGCAATGCAAATTTTATCTTAAAAGTGATGAAATCGATTATTTTGACATGAATATTGTGCTACATTAAGAGAACAGTTAATGTAATCTTACACAAAGATAATGTCACACCCATGGAGCAAATTTTTTATACATCGCAATAATTATTTTAATTTTTCCATTAATAATCATCCAACAAACTTGTTTCTTTAAAGTAGTGATCTCACTGTTCTTGTATGGTTGGAATTTTTCACGTCCTAATACCTATGTTGTAGTGTATGTGCATCCCTAAGATGACACAGTTGACAAGGTTGACCCGCCTCTCCACTTATCTGTCAATAAAATTTGTAACCAAATCTAAGTCTCATCATAACAGTATCAACAGATGGTAAATTAGTCCCGTAGGTTACATTGGTGTTAAACATGGAAGTATTGCTGAAAACTCTTGCTATATATGACAATCACTTCACTTCTTGCATTTTCTCTTCCTCTCTTTTTCTTTTCATTTCCCTCTTTATCGTTCTAATACTTACTCTGCTAACAATATCTATATACATCTTTTTTGGAGCTTTGTTTTGGCCAATTTGTCGGCCATTTCGTTTAAATAAATCCCCATATGTCATGGAATCCGTACAAACCGCACAGTGCATTTCATTTCTTGCATTACTATGACCAATTTACAGATACTGTATTAACAATATGAAAATTACGTTGATTTTTACTCTTCAAGGCTTCCAATGCACTCTTACTATCAATAAAAGTATAGGACTCTTTACATTACCTTATAGCAACCGGAAATCCTTCACAAATTGGATGTAGTTCAGCCAGCGTGGATGAAGTGCTGTTACTAATTCTTTTACAAACTGTTTCATCTGCATAACAGACATTGATAAAATATTCGGTTACAAAGCACCACATCCCACTTGACTGTTACTTAATACTGACCCATCACAATGTATATGAACAGTGTTTCGCTTGGGAAAACTATTCATCTTCTCTAAAAAGCCATTTCGTAAATAACTGGAATGCTAATCTTCTTTTTTCCCTCAAGGTGTAAAATCTAATATACTATAGGACTAGGCGTCTGTCTGTCTGTCTGTTCTGGGCAGCCGAAACGGCACAATCGTTTTTCATCAAACTTGGTGGAAAAATCGCAAAAAAAAAACGTAGAGTGGAGCAAACCTAGTCCAATGTCGATGGTTTCTTTAGGAAGGCATTAATTAACGATTTTATTTACGCTGGCAAAAGATTTCACTGTACGCTGTCAGCCGGCAGGACGATTGCAGTTATTGTACGGCTCCCTCCTCCTCCTCCTCCCCCCCCACTTTTTCTCTTAGCCTACTTTTTTTTGTAATGTTGTTTGGATTAGTAAAGGAAGGAAGATGAGTAAATAGAAGAATAAAGAAGGGGAAACAGAAAATAGTTAGAGATAACAGGTGGGGGGGAGCTGAGTTTCATCATCGTCTGGATGCGCAGTTTCAACGTTACCAGAGCATTTTCCGACCTAAAGAGGCTACAGTGTATACTTATTCCTGTGGCTGACTGTACATGTAAAAGGAGAAGAGATAAAAACAGGAATGAACGGAGAAGATAGAAAGGGAGAACAGAAGGAGAAAAATCATTATTATCCTCAGGAGGCGAGCAAGGAAAGGAGATGGGAGAGAGGTGATAGTGAGAGGTGGGGGTATGGATGGAGGGATGTGTTTTTTAAAGTTCCCAGAATACCATATTAAAATCACCTATTTAATAAGGAAGAAAAAGTGCTAAATATGATGAGTAGTGTAATGGAGAGAGAGATATATAAATAAAGATAGAGATAGTACGGATAAAAATGGAGAGGGAGAGAAACAAAAGACATAATACAGACAGATTCAAGGACACACAGAAAGACAGACAGATAGACAGAGTTATGAAAGACAAAGATAACAGACACATACATACAGACAGACATGAGTACACAGGGTGAATATAGACAGTGAAACAGACAGGAGGTTGACAAAAATAGACAGATTCATGCATGCACAAATAGACAATATGGCAACTAACATGACAGACAGACAGCTGACTGACTGACTGGTTCACATTAGACAAACAGGCAGACACACGCCAACAACGAATAAGTCAGACAGATTTGATGACACAAAGAGTACAGACGGGCTCAATTTTTGCCCCCTTGGGGTCTTCTCATCACAACCTTATTTCTATTAAATCAAACTGAGCACGACCACCTCCCCCACCCCCCTCTAAACGTCAACTATTGCACTATCGGAGGGCAAGCTGGCAATCCTTGCGAGAATTCTTCACCGACTTTCCTTTGGAATGAATGTTGCTTTTCCACTCGGGATGCCTCGGTATGTGCTGACAGCATTGCTGGGGTTATACAGGGCGGTATGAGTGCATTTATCCCATCTTCTACCAAAACTTTCACATTACAATCATGGTTTGATCGCTCCTGCTCTCTTGCTTGCAGGGTGAGAGATAGGGCATATCGAGATATGAAACTATCTCCTCCTATTACCCACACCTCTTTCATTACTTCTAGGAATCGTTGTAAGGCTATTCTTCGTAGGGCCAAGCGGAATTTTATTAAAAGAAAGACCGCTGTCCTGACTAATTCTTCCTCCAGTAAATCCTACTGGTCCTTAACTAAAAACATCTGTAACAACTTCTGCACGCCTTCTTTTCCTCCCCTCTTCCGTCCCAATAACTTTATAGCCAACTCTCCCCCTGACAAAGCCAATCCTCTCTGGCACCTTATGCTCCTCTAATTCCACCTTAGACGAATCCCACTCTATCCCTCCTACCCCTGCACCTCCTACTGAACCTATGCACTTTCCTATAATCTCCACTCGCAGGGTTGCTGGTGTGTTATCCAGGTTGGATGTGAGTAAGGCGCATGGACCGGACGGTGTACCCCCTCGTGTTCTGAGGGAGTGTGCTGAAGCCCTGGCCCCTGTGCTTGCTCACTTCTTTCGCCTTTGCCTCAAAACCCAAACTTTTCCTTCTTCTTGGAAGGATACCTTGGTTCAGCCCATCCCGAAGAAGGGTGACCATTCTAATCCCTCTAACTATCGCCCTAACTTCATCCCTCTCTAAGATTTTCAAAACTATCTTGAACTCCCATTTTCTCCATCACCTTGAACGCCTTTCCCTTTTGTCGGATCACCAGTATGGCTTTCGCCAGGCGAGATCTGCACTCCTATTGCACCCATCTTTGGTCATCCTCTCTTAGGGATTATGGGGAAACTTTTATCGTGGCTCTCGACATCTCCAAAGCAGTTGACAGGGTATGGCATAAGTCTTTCCTATCCAAACTTCCCTCTTTTGGTTTCTCTCCCCCACTTTGTTTTCTCATCTCTAGCTTCCTTGAGAAGCGATCCATGGCAGTTGTTGTCGAGGGATCGATTTCTCGCTCTTCTCTACCAGTAGTGGCGTCCCTCAGGGTTCCGTTCTTTCACCAACTCTCTTCCTTCTTTTTATCAATGATTTACTTCACGCTACAACTAATTCTATCCATTCTTACGCTGATGATTCTACTCTTCACTCTTCCTCACATTTTCCCCTTCCTCCTAACTCTCAAACTAGATCTGTTTCTAGAACTGATATCATTACTTCTATCAACACGGATCTGTGCAGCATCTCTGAATGGGGAGGTACAAACTTGGTTAAGTTCAATAGTAATAAAACTCAATATTTACCAATTACACTTTGTAAATTAAACGATCTCCCACCAATTACATTTCAGGATGCTATCATCCTCCCAAATTCTGAAATAAATATGTTAGACCTCACCATTTCCTCCAATATGTCCTGGAAATCACGCATTCTTAGTAAAACTAAAGCTGCCTCCCGAAAGTTAGGAATGCTGTACAGACGCCGCAGGTATTTCACTCCTGAGCAGTTGCTCCAAGTACTGTATATAAGGGATTCATTCGTCCTAACTTGGAGTACTGCTCTCATATCTGGGGTGGCTCTTCTTCTGCCCAACTATTAGCTAGAGTGGAGTCAAAGGCATTTCGTCTTATTAACTCTCCTCCTTTAGTCAACAATCTCTCTTCCTTTTCTCTTCGCCGCAATGTTGCTTCACTCCCTCTCTTTTACTGGTACTTTAACGAGCAATGTTAGGTGGATTTGGCATCCTGTGTACCGCCGGTAAGGCCGTGGTCTCGTAACACACTTCTTGCCCGCAGTGCCCACCGTTTCTCTGTGGATGTCCGTCACACGAGAATAACCCGTTATAGTACCTCCTTTCCTCACACAGCCAAACTGTGGAATGCTCTGCCTTCTTCTGTGTTTCCATGCTCTTACAATCTGTCTCACTTTAAAACGCTGGTTTTCCGGCATCTTCGTGGTGTAGATTAATACAGTATAACCTTTTTTTTCTATATTTACAATTTCTTTCCGTCCTTTTTTTTTCGCCCCCCAGGCTCCGTTGTGGGTCGTTTGACCTGTGCCCGGGTGGACTAATTCCCGTAAAAAAAAAACATTCAAACACCACACAGACGAACAGACATTTGGGATGGCAATAGGCAGGCCGGATAGACTTGAGACAGATTAGAAGGCATTTATAAACAAGAATAACACCAAATTGACCATAGCTGCGTCAGTGAGGGGAGCGTAAATAATAAGAAGCATTGAAAACTAACACCCTAGCGCGGAAAGAACATCAATTCAATTTCAATTTCAATTGTTTATTCCTTGATAGAGGAAGCGGGATCCTAGTGCTGTCACTAGGTACCCCTGACATAACATCGATGGTCAGTCAGTCCTGTGACTTGGGCCTAAAAGTGACTAACGTAGATGATGACTATGATGACTTAACACAGGTCATGACTTAAGCAGATGGTGAACTAATCTAACCAAAATCAAGGTCACTTCTATTCAAAATATAATTCATCTCGGAATGATCATTGGCGATTCATAATAATTTTTTTTTATGATTTTAACCTCTCCTTATGGCGAATGATTTTTTAACTAATTATTCTAAACTTATTCTAATCCTTCCTATAGTATACTAGATACTTACAGTACCTAATAACCACGACCATGATTATAGCAACCAGGACCAAGATTATAACAACCAAGACCATGATTATAACAACCACGACCATGATAACAACAACCACGACCATGATTATATCGACCATGATTATAACAACCAGGACTATGATTATAACAACCACGACCACAATTATAACCACGACCATGATTATAACAACCACGACCATGATTATAACAACCACGACTATGATTATAGCAACAACGGCCATTATTATAATAACCATTACCATGATTCTATCAACCACGACTATGATTATAACAACCACGACCATGATTATAACAATAACAACCATGATTATAACAACCACGACTATGATTATAACAAGCACCTCCATGAATATAACAACCACGACCATGATTATAACAACCACGACCATGATTATAACAACTACGACCATGATTACAACAACCACGACCATGATTACAAATAATCACGACTATGATTACAACAATCACGACTATGACTACAACAACCACGACCATGATTATAACAACCACGACCATGACTATAACAACCATGGCCATGATTATAACAATCAACAGACCATACTATAACAACCACGACCATGATTATAACAGCCACGACCATGATTATAACAACCACGACCAAGATTATAAATAACAACGACCATGATTATAACCACCACGACCATGATTATAACAACCACGACTATGATTATAACAACCACGACCATATTTCATGTAAATCCACAATGAAAACGTGGATAATATAAATCTTGATAAAATCACACGGGAAAATGGAAACAACGGAGCACCTTAGCTTTCGTCTTTATTCAAGACATCTTCAGAGGCAACTGAAGTTGCCTCTGAAGATGTCTTGAATAAAGACGAAAGCTAAGGTGCTCCGTTGTTTCCATTTTCCCGTGTGATTTTATCAAGAACCACGACCATGATTATAA
>NW_024736071.1:4099778-4164188 GCF_018991925.1 Homarus americanus
ACACCATAAAACTACCGTCGCGTCTCTGAACCGCCTCTGTTATCCACATGTCTATTCACATCTACAACACATCCACACAACTACATATCAGCCACACCTACCATCACAATACACCAACCGCATCCATTAACCTCGCCCATCAACCACACACACATCCACCACACCCACACCCAGCAATCATCACTCAAAATAAGAGACCTCCTCAAATGCATTACAGTGAAAGTCCTCCCCAGGTGTTTTCAGGTAGACTCGGTGTTCACTACGAGGCGTCTTATTAAACCCACACATTTATAGGTTGGGATATAGGTACTCTCGGAAACCATATTCTCTAGCCCACCTGGGTCGGTGCTGGAGGTTAGTACAGTGTCCTATCTGGACGGGGGCCCACTCTTACTATCACGAGGCATCACAGGCACAAACACTTACAGTCATAGTACGGCTGTATTGATGACATTACGTATAAATATTGTATATAGCATTTTATACTTTGCATTATCTTCATTATATATGAACACGAAGAAAAAATTCCATAGCTTGTAGTTACGAAAGTATGAATGGAAATAAACACTTCCAAACCACCCAGTGAGTCCACACAATGTTAACAGCGCTTGTGTACGTGTGCCTGACCACGATGCTTCCACCACACCCCATCATTCGCGTAACTATATGAAAAATCGTGTTTAATTTAACTACATATTTCAAAAACCTTAAATTACATGTGGATCAGTCACTCCTCATTTGACACACTTATAGTGTTATACTTTGACCATCCCACCTGGGCACATGGAGGCCCACAGTAACTCTCACGGGGCAACATACGCACGAACACACAAGTTATGATATGAACCCTTCCAGGCTTCACTATCATTATCATATTATGTTCATCGGGCTCTGTATCTTGGTAACTAGTCATAGTATCAATACATGACAGTGTTATTAGTATAATATTGAAACTTTTTCCTACAGTTATTGTTGTAAATCATGGACAGGAAGGATACATAAATTGTAACATCAAGTGTATGGTTCGCTCAAAGCCACCCCAAGTCAGACAACGTGTCACACAAAGTTGCACTGTGTGTGTGTGTGTGTTCTGTAACATTAAGCTTCATCCTTAGTAGGTAAGATGTTTCATAAAGAGGTTTCTCCCATTCGTCATTGTGAGCATCGTCCCAGAGCACATTGTTTCCATCAAAACCATGGTTCATCATTATTTCCCTTCTACCGTATAACTATATCCATATGGCTAAGTGCTTGCTTTTCATTTCTTTATTTACCAAATAATGTGGATCAGTTACTCGTTATTTAACACATACATGCACTTAGAGCATCAAGATTGTTTTGTAGGCATGACTATTGGTTAATTGAAACCCCAAAAATGTGGTTTTACGTCAGTTCACATAAATATGCTTACAAAATCTTTGCATTAATGTGCATATAACTCTTGGGAACCTGTCCAGACATTAAATATATGTTATATACTACAATAATCACATACATATGTATACAATGTTTATGCATATTAAATGTGAAAAACATTTTTGGGTTTTCATTTAACCAATAGTCATGCCTACAAAACAATCTTGATGCTCTTAGTGCATGTATGGTAAATAAAGAAATGTAAAGCAAGCACTTAGCCATTTGGATATACTTATACGGAAGAAGGGAAATAATGATGAACCATGGTTTTGATGGAAACAATGTGCTCTGGGACGATGCCAACAATGACGAATGGGAGAAACCTCTTTATGAAACATCTTACCTACTAAGGATGAAGCTTAATGTTACGGAACACACACACACACACACACACACACACACACACAGTGCAAGTTTGTGTGACGCGTTGTCTGACTTGGGGTGGCTTTGAGCGAACCATACACTTAATATAACAATTTATGTGTCCTTCCTGTCCATGATTTACAACAATAAATGTAGGTAAAAAGTTACAATATTATACTAACAACACTGTCATGTATTGATACTATGACTAGTTACCAAGATACAGAGCACGATGAACATAACATGATAATGATAGTGAAGCCTGGGAGGGTTCATATCATAGCTTGTGTGTTCGTGCGTATATTGCCCCGTGAGAGTTACCGTGGGCCTCCATGTGCCCAGGTGGGATGGTCAAAGTATAACACTACAAGTGTGTCAAATGAGGAGTGACTGATCCACATGTAATTTAAGGTTTTTGAAATATGTAGTTATATTAAACACGATTTTTCCATATAGTTACGCGAATGATGGGGTGTGGTGGAAGCATCGTGGTCAGGCACACGTACACAAGCGCTGTTAACATTGTGTGGACTCACTGGGTGGTTTGGAAGTGTTTATTTCCATTCATACTTTTGTAACTACAACCTATGGTAATTTTTCTTTGTGTTCATATATAATGAAGATAATGCAGAGTATAAAACGCCATATACAATATTTATACATAATTTCATCTATACAGCCGTGCTATGATTGCGTGTGTTCGTGTGTGTGTTGCCTCGTGATAGTTAAAGTGGGCCCCCGTCCAGAAAGGACTGTGCTAACCTCCAGCACCGACCCAGGTGGGCTAGAGATTATGGTTTCCGAGAGTACATCTGCTTCGAGGATTACAAAAAAAACGCTTTTGATAAGGAAAAGCACAATAAATTTACAGGCATTAATGAAGGGGATATTAGAATTTTAAAGAATCTTTACTGTTAGTAAATAATGAGCTAACTAATTAGTTCACAGTTAGACAAGTAGTAAGTATTCTATCTCCAACATTGTATAATATATACTTAGAATTCTTAATGTGAGAAATTAACAGGGATATTGAAGGACTAAAAGTTAATATTATAGTAATCCCAAATATCGCTATGCAGATGATATTGCTCTCATCGTGGAGAGTGAAGAAACATTACAAAAGTTCGTTAATAGATTAGTGGAAAAAAGTGAAAAATACGGTTTAAGAGTTTATGTTGTAAATACGAAAGTATTGATCGTTTCCAAATAAAACAAAAATTATGGTAGGCAACATGGAATTTAAATTAGTGATTTTTTGTGAATTTGAGAAGTAAATTAGATGTGATGGTAGATGTACGGAAGAAATTAAAACAAGAATGGGGCATGCAAAAACAGCATTAACTTCACTCTGAGAAAAAAAAAGGCTGCTGAAAACTTTATACAGGGAAGAAGCGAGGACACTTTCAGCAGACACCAGAATGGGGTTGGGGACTTTTGAAATGTGGTGTTATAGGCGAATGCTGAGAATAAGTTACAATGACAGGAAAACAAATGAAAAAGTACTAATATTAGTAAAAACTTCCAGAGAAATACTTGAAATATACAGAGAAAAAAATACTTTGGACATATAATTTGGATGAGGGGCTAATAAGAGAAATGCTAATTAATGGGTAAATTTAAAGGTATAAGGGCCAGGGTAAGGTAGGGACTGGGCTGGATGAATTAAATTAAAAAACCGAGTCCCCAGAAAGATACAAAACCTTGGAGAATTGGTAAAAACAGCCCTAGATCGATTAGAATTGAGGATCATGGTCGCCAACCCTCAGATATGAGGAAGGTACTCTGGTTGATCGAGCCATGGCCCGACACGACATGGGTAGCCAGGGGCATATCATTACAGAAACACCAAAATAAGTTCATGCAACATTTCTTCCATGATCGAAACCCCCTAAAAGCAAAAGAGTGGTTCAAGGAATATACAGTATGGACGAAAATGAAAGCAAAATATCCTCTTGAGTCAATGAAGCCGATTTAAGGCAAACTGACGACCAAATATTTCTTCCAGCTTATTTCTACAATTTCATTTATTTGAAACGCGCAAGACAAACCATGCGGCGAGTTAGTTGGCGAAGCTAGACATTGACAGAGGAAGACAATGAAGATGCTCGAAAGTGACGATGCTAGAGTGACGAGGTTAGACAGGTGATGAAGCTAAACAAGTGATGAGGCTAGACAAGTGATGCAGCTTGACAGGTGATGCAGCTTGACAGGTGATGCAGCTAGACA
Source organism: Homarus americanus (assembly GCF_018991925.1). Taxonomy (NCBI): domain Eukaryota; kingdom Metazoa; phylum Arthropoda; class Malacostraca; order Decapoda; family Nephropidae; genus Homarus; species Homarus americanus. Next base: position 4,103,784 of record NW_024736071.1, read on the forward strand.
GTTGATGAGGCTGGACAAGTGAAAAGCTTAGGCAGTTGACCAGGCTAGACAGGTGAAAAAGCTAGACAGTTGACGAGGCTGAACAAGTGACAAGGCTAGAAAGGTGACGAGACTAGACAGGTGATGCAGCTAGACAGGTGACGAGGCTAGACAGCTGGAGAAGCTAAAAATAATAAATAATAATAATATACGGTTTATTAATAGAGTTGCAGCCGGTGGCTGTAAATATACAAACTTACATTTGATTTAGACATAATAATATGCGTTGAATACATTTACAGGGTTGTACAGTACATAAATCAGGAGTTGTTTATTATTTTAACAATAGATGGGATGGGTCTATTCTTATATCTATCAGTGCGGGCTCTTATGGGCTGAATTTTGTTGTAATGGCGGACTGCGCGAGGTGGGCGGGAGGTGGCAATGACGAGGATGGTGCAGTAGTCCACTGCCAAACCTTGCTAGTGCTTGGTGGTGGAGGTCACTGAGGGATGGCATTTCCAAGGTGGAGAGAGCGTTGATGTAGCCGGAGTAGTCTGTGCCGAGCATGATTCTGCAGGCCCTTTTCTGTACCTTCTCTAGCCGACGTTGTTGGGTGGAGTTGAGAGAAGACGACCAGGCTGGTGACGCATATCTTAGTTTGGGGAGAATAAAGGCGTTGTAGATGGTCCTCAGCTCTGGCATGGGTGTCACAAGTGACCTAAGTCGTCGTAGCATGTAGAGTTGGTACGAGGCTGCTTTGATTGTGTTGTTTACATGGGCCTTCCAGTCCAGTTTGTGGTCTATGGTAACACCCATAGACAGTTGAAGAGGCTGAACAAGTGACGAGGTTACACAGGTAACGAGCCTAGACAGGTGAAGAGGCTAGACAGGTGACGAGGCTAGACAGGTGAAGAGGCTAGACAGGTGACGAGGCTAGACAGGTGACGAGGCTAGACAGGTGACGAGGCTAGACAGGTGAAGAAGCTAGACAGGTGACGAGTTTGAACAAGTGATGAGGTTAGACAGATGTAGAAGCTAGAGAGTTGACGCGGCTGGACAGGTGAAGAAACTAGACAGTTGGCAAGGCTGAACAAGTAGCATGGCCAGACAGGTGACGAGGCCAGACAGGTAAATAACTAGACAGTTGGCGAGGATGGACAAGTGACAAGGCTAGACAGGTGACGAGGCTAGACAGTTGAAGAAGCTAAACTTTTGACGAGGCTTAACAAGTGACAAGGCTAGACAGGTGACGAGGCTAGAAAGTTGAAGAAGCTAAACAGTTGACGAGGCTTAACAAGTAACATGGCTGGACGGGTGACGAAACTAATAAAAGTAATGATGCTAGACAGTTAACGAGTCTAAACAGGTGACGAGGAGGACTAGTGACGAGAGGGATCAAATAAATGAAGAAGCAGGACAGGTGACGAGGAAGATTGGGGATAAAAGGGATAAATGACGAGGCAGGACAGGTGACGAGGAAGGAGAGATGACGAAGCACGACAGGTCATTTGGAAAGGTAAGTGACGTGGTAGGACAGGTAAGGACGACTCAGGCCACTGCTCCGTCTCCTTTAAGTGTCGGTCCCCGGCGTCCGCCAGCCATTGATCTATTGCCGCTCCCCACCCCATCCCAGCCGCCCCTCTCTTCTCCACACTACCCCTCCCTGTTGTCCCTCATCCCTCCGCGCCGCCCCTCCCAGTTGCCCCTTGTCCCTACCTGCCGTTTCACATCCCTGCCTCTCGTCCCCCGCCCTTCCCAGTTGTTTCTCACCCCTACCTGTCGCTCCCTGCCCCTTCCTGTTGTTTCTCACCCTTACCTGTCGCCCCCTGCCCCTCCCTGTTGTTCCACAGCCCTACCTGTCTCCCCCTGCCCCTCCCAGTTGTTTCTCACCCCTACCTGTCGCCCCCCTACCTGTCGCCCCTATCCCCTCCCAGTTGTTTCTCACCCTACATGTCGCCCCCCCGTCCCTGCTGTTTCTCACACCCTAGCTGTCGTCCCCTGCCCCTCCCTGTTGTTTTCACCCCTACCTGTCGCCCCCCTGCCCTCTCTGTTGTTTCTCACCCCTACCTGTCGCCCCCTGTTGTTTTTCACCCCTACCTGTCGCCCCTGACCCTCCCTGTTGTTTCTCACCCCTACCTGTCGCCCCCTGCCCCTCCCTGTTGTTTCTCACCCCTACCTGTCGCCACCGTTCCCCTCTCTGTTGTTTCACACTCTTACCTGACGCTCCCAGTTCCTCCTTATCGCTCCCAACCCCTCCCAGTCGCTTCCAGCCCCTCCCTGTTCCTACACACCTGTACCTGTCGCCTCCAACCCCTCCTTGTTGTTGACACGCCCTACCTGTCACCCCCTGCCCCTCCCTGCTTTTCTACACCCCTACCTGTTGCCTCCAGCCCCTCCCTGCTGCTTTCCACCCCAACCAGTTGCCTCCTGCCCTTGCCTGTTGCTCTACACCCCAACCTGTTGCCCCATTGCCCCTCGCTGTTGCTCTCCTCCCCTACTTGCCTTCATGATTACTCTCCCTTATTCTCTGATCCTCTCCGTCCCTCTCAAGCTTCCGATCCCATATGGCTGCCGCTCATATCCCTTTTTATTTATCCTTTAAATTGTCCCGCTTTCAACTTCTTCCACCCCCACTCCATTACCCTACCCTCCCAAGCCCACTCCATCACCCTACCCTTCCACCCCCACTCCATCATCCTACCCTCCCGAGCCTACTCCATCACCCTACCCTTCCACGCCCCTCCATCACCCAACCTTCCCAAGCCCCTCCATCACCCCCTACCCTTCCACGCCATCACCCTACCCTCCACGCCTACTCCATCACCCTACCCTCCCAAGCCCACTCCATCACCCTACCCTTCCACGCCCACTCCATCACCCAACCCTTCCCATGCCCACTCAATCACCCTACCCTCCCACGCCCCACCCATCACCCTACCCAACCATGCCCACTACATCACCCTTCCACCCTCCATCACCACACACCCACTCCATCACCCAACCCTCCCACGCCCACTCAATCACCCAACCCTCCCACGCCATCACCCTACACCTCCCACGCCCACTCCATCATCATACCCTCCCACGCCCACTCCATCACCTTACCCTCCCACGCCCACTCCATCACCTCAAGGGTTTCTCGTTTTTCCTCCTCCATGGCTAACTCATGTGCTCTCTTTTCCTCATATAACCTTAACTCATGTTGCACCTCCAGCTTACGTAATTCTAAACTATTCCCAGTGTCCACTCTAGTTCCAGTGTCAAATACACCGAATTGAATCCTCCGAAATAATTTCTTCCCGCACCAGCTCTGTAAGCACAGCATTTTGTATACCTGACTTATGCTGACGCTTTTGGACGTTAATTCCATAATAGCTAGCAATGCTAAACCAGTCTGTTTAACGTAACTGATCAGGGCAAAGAGTCTCTAGTGAGTGATCATTAACGAATTCTTCCAGGGAAAACATGATGACTGACCAAATCAAGTGACAAGTCATTAGGTTACACACAAAAAATCACAGTAGCAAAACAACAGAACACTAAATTAATATCAGTCACAGTCATTACACATTACACAGCAATGTCATATTATAATGGTGTTTGTTTCCAGCTTGTAACTTGACAAATTACCCTTAGGATCCCGATCAGACCCCCGTTATTTGTTACGACCTTAGAGTAGATCGTTACATAAATGCAAATCACTGAAATCTTTCAAATATATCAGTGTAGATCGTTACATAAATGCAAATCACTGAAATCTTTCAAATATATCCCTTATCCGAAATCCTTGGGGCCAGAGGCATTTCGGATTTCAGAATTTTTCCGTTTTCAGAATGGTTAGGTTTTTTTTTAATGTGCATTAGCCCACCCGAGCATAGATCACTGACCCACATCGGGGCCCTGGGGGAACTATAATAAAAATTATAATAATAATAATAATAATAGTAATAATTCATAGTTCTAGGTCGTGTTTCTCATTTTTTATAATTTTTTCATTCTTGTATTTATTATTATTATTATTATTATTATTATTATTATTATTATTTTATTATTACAGTATTATTGTTATTGTTATTATTATTAATTTTATTATTATATTTTATTATTATTATTGTTATCATTATAATTTTATTTTAGTGTATTTTTATTAAAAATTATATTTACTCTGAATAATTATTATTATTGTATTTATTATTACTATTTCATCCCCCAATTTCCCAGGCCCTGATGTGGGTCAGTGATCTATGCCTGCAATAATCCTGTTTAAAAAAATAAAAAAAATAAAAAATAAATAAATAAATAAATTGTCTCTACAAAAAACTTTTCGGTTTTCAGAGCTTGGTTTTCGGATAAAGGTTGTCAACCTGTATATTATTATTCCCAAGTTCCCCTAACAAAGGTCAAGTAAACAGGTCAAAACCTAAACAAGTCAATAAATATATGAACATTTAATAACTTAATCCCATCACCACATGTGCACACGAAATAAAATAAATAGCAATAATAATAAGATGTTTGGAAGTGACTGTGTAAGGACTGAAGGTGCAACAAAATCACTCAAAATCAATATCAAGCAATAACAAATCTCAATAGTCAAATGCCAACTCCCAAAACACCAGAGAGAGAGTATACTACTTAAGTTAAGACAGCTATGCCTAGACTGACTACAGTGTACCAGCCTGCCACCCATATCAAGCTATGTACCGCCAAATACTGACGTATCATAGCCGGATTGACCAAATCATAAACTTGCTCTAAATGACCCTACTGACATTAGTTCCACTATCTTACCTACATACAAACGTATTACACTCAATATCACATGAGAGACAACTGTTTCATTAATAAATACACAAAGTGATAATGTAATAAAAAATTAATACTGGGGCTCAGCTATGGGCGAGTATTGAACGAAGCTATCCAAGGCACACACCATCCAAACCAAGGTATTCTATACTCAGAACAAAAACTTATGGCGGACACTCGTAACAATTAGTAACTTAAATTTCGTATTTTAACAAGTCCAAATATGCCAGGTAACCTGAACCAGGGCGATTTTAATATACAGTACTGGTCATAGCCATTCTATATTTTGTCTACAAGCATGGTAAAATCAAGTGAAAATACATTGGCCTTTGTATGTCCATGATTCCAACAAAAATGAAAAATGCCTTCCAAAACAAAAGAAATTGATGGTATTACCGTTTAGGTCATCCAGCAAATTTTAGGATTTTAAGCTGACCGATTTTTACCAGTTGGGTTAGGTTAGGTTAACATTTTGATGTAGAACATTAACATTTTAAAGGGCTATATATATTTTGTTATGAATTATTTAAAAATGATCACAGTTTTGGAATCACCATACAAATCTACATTAAAAAACAGTTTTTTCTTTAAATTTTTGAGTGTTGTATATGAAACCGAAAAATCTGAGTTTCCATCAGACATTAATTTTTTTGGATTATTTTAACAGACAAAATTACCCATAATATGTAGGTGTTGAAAACTAATAAACATTAACCCTCATAAACAAAGATGTTTCAGAATTCGCAAATTTAACTTACACAATATTAATGCCTTAATTTTCACTTACAGGTGGAGATACAGCTGACTATTCACCTTTCACCGAAACTGAAGAAATAATTCTTGTTGTCATGGATGATGTGGAATTTTTCCAGTTACTGGGAAGATTCTGGAAATTGCCACCTACCCTAACCTCGGAATTGGTTCCCAGACCCGGAACAGAAAAATTTGGACACTTTCCATAAAATCCCAGAATTATTCATTATTTTATCTTCGGATTTTGCTCACAGACCGGAACAAATGCAGTTTTTGGAATTTTCAGAAAATACACCTTGGAGAAATCCGAGCCAATTTCAATCCCGGGCCTTGGAAAGTTCCGGCTAACGGAGATGGACTTAAAGTTTCCAAGATCCCCGACCCTAACGCTCTTAAATTGCTTTGTACAGACGGTCTTAGCTAAGGCAGATGACTTAAGTGCACTAGTAGAAGGTTAATAGCACCAGCAGAGATTTAAGATATTGTAAATAAATTCTTTTAGTGTATTCATTGACATGCAAGTTCTGTTTTTCGTTTGTTATCATTAAGAGGTATGTAATATTGTGGATTGTTATATGAAATTTAATTTCATATATAACCAAATTGGCAATCTGTTTCATTCCTATCAGTTCAAAATAAATATATAGATATACAGAGAAATAATCATTTAACCATATGCATTTTCTTATTCATATGCTTTATTATCAATTTGGTGAAAAAAGATATAAAAGATATAGCTTATCTTTAAAAAAATATTTGACTGTAGTATTTACAGGTATATAAAGAAATATAATTTGACTGCAATACAAGGATACAATGAAAATTTGATTTATGTCTGGTTTGGTGAAGATGTCAAAATCTCATTTACAGATCTTAGGTAATATAAGAAAAGCCTAACAGAACTTACAGAAAATTTAGTAATTCTCAGCAGCACTGAAATGAACTACCCACACTCAATGTTGGTTGATTTGTTCTTGTAATGAAAGACAGGTAATGTTAAGCTGTGGGTGGAATGATGAATCACTGCTGATAACTCCCTTAACCTAATCTAAACAAAATATAAGGATTGTTTCTTTGATGTTACTTCAGAATTCATAAGCCACTTACATTGGTGCCAAAAAGGGGTATGTTTTTTCATTAAGTTTATGTGAAAATCCCTGCAATCTGATATTTTCCACTGACAATGAATTAATTCCTAATAGTGGCAGAAACAAAGTACAGTACTGCACTGTACTCTCGTAACATATATATATATATATATATATATATATATATATATATATATATATATATATATATATATATATATATATATATATATATATATATATATATATATATATTTATGTAGATCCACAATGAAAACGTGGATAAGATAATTTTATCTTCAGAGGCAACTGTTCTTGAAGATGTCTTGAATAAAGATTTGTTAAGGTGCCCGTTGTTTCCCCTTTTCCCGTGATTTATCAATACGATATATATATATATATATATATATATATATATATATATATATATATATATATATATATATATATATATATATATATACTTCATTTTTAGTCCATATAACACGCGGTTAAAACTGAGGCACAGAAAATATCGTGAATGATAATTATTAGTCTCTTTGGTTGCTATACCATTACTGTGACATTTATTTAGTATTTAAAAGTCTATCAAATTCTGTATATGACTCAGATGATGGTTTTGCTTACCTTATGTTATTCGGTCTCGAGTTATGTATTCTGTCTTGATTAGTGCTGGTAAACGTCTTCTCGTCACAAAACACGTCCCTAGGCCAGAATGCCAAATCCTCGCCCTCATATTGGAGAGCAAAGGCGAACCTGCCAGCCAGGCGTTGTTCTGTCAGCCGCTCCTTGGCAGGAATCCTATGATGTAGGCCCGCCTCGCGCAATTGTCTCCACACTGTCTCCATTGACACATTCAGGTGTAGGCTTTCTCGAACAGTGACGGCGTTTGTGAAGGGGTCTTCTCGGGAGCTCGTCGGATATTCTCGTCGCTCACAATTTCTTATATTTTCGGGATATTTAACAGTACCGCGAAAGCGACCCTTCCCACACCCTTCTCCCAACTGGTAGCTCACTAAATGACCGATTATAGGAACCACCAGTGGGGAAGGGGGTGTGGGCAGGCCCGCTTTGGGGGCACCGTTAGGTTATCCTAAGTTTAGCTCCTAACTGACCGTTGGGTAGAATTGGTCCCGGTTTGGGAATTTTATTCTGGCTAACGCCAGACCATTTTATTCAGTAAAAGTAACCCCTGGAGCACCTAAAGAGTTGAGGAATAGCTAATAAAATACGTTTAATAAGATGCCGAGAGCAATTATTGCATAGTTAGAATATTTTTCAGGGATATAAGTATCAGTATTGTCAGATCTTAACTATAATTGTATTCATGCTAACCCAGGTCTCTCAAAACTTCAGTTTCCCCGTGTCTCCTTATACACTTGACAACTGTTGTGAGGGAGACGGCAAGCCGCTGATCTATCACACTTGTCCAGAGACCAATGTTGTGAAGAGCAACGATCCGTGCTCGCTTAGATAATTCTGTCTATTGCCTGTTCATTTAATGAACATTCGATAGGGGGAATACCCAATCTAACATCAGGGTGGATACAACACCTCGGTCTACCCATAACTGGCTGACTGGAAACTGCTGACTAATGTTTTGACTGGCTGCCGACACCCTCCTCTCATCATTATTCAGTACTGTGTATATCATTATCATCATCATCGATCGTGTCCAGACTACTATATGACGTAGGATATAGACTCACACTTGCCCATTCACATCTCAGTGGGTTTTTATTAGGTCTTTAAAGGACAGCAGACTTTCTAACCAATGTTGTAAACCACCGACAGCTGCACTTGCTGCCTGCTCAAACTAGTTTCAATCTACGTCCACAGAGTGACCCACAATGACACCACTCTTACAATATGTAAGATTTATAACATAACTCTATTGTACAGTATAGTATGCGTTATCACTGATTGAATGTTGCAAGATTTTTTCTTCTTTTTTTAATTCTCTAACCTCAGTGTTTATATATATATATATATATATATATATATATATATATATATATATATATATATATATATATATATATATATATATATCATAAATCTTACATATTGTAACAGTGGTGTCATTGTGGGTCACTCTGGACGTAGATTGAAACTAGTTAGAGCAGGCAGCAAGTGCAGCTGTCAGTGGTTTACAGCGTTCAAGTAATATGAGTCAGATTCATGTGGGTAATGTCACTGTTCACTGCCATGCAGGACAGAGGTTCATACACAAAGAAAGAAAGAAATACATCATATTCATTAGCAGTATATATAGGTCAGTGGTTCACATACATTGGACGTTAGGGGGCAGTGAAATTTTGCTCAAAGTTGCACTCTTCAGGCATTGTTCCTTATACATACCTAAGACTCCATGCCAAATTTGAAGCTGATATGTCGAGGTTTAGTCTGCCGCATTTTCTACCGAAATTTTTTAATTTACCTACAGTACTAGCCAAACAGCCGCTGTGGCGGTGCAATGTTCTGTTCAGTGTTTATCAACTTTTTTCATATCTCTTATTTCATTTAAGTTGTCTTGTTGCAGATGAGTATGGTGCTATGTCTATATTGATTATCAGCCTTTTCTCATTTCATTTCTCAATGTTGTGTTACTGTACTGTAATGTAGGGGAGACCTGGGTAAGTTGGCGCACTTGAAATTATTCAAATAGTTACCGTTAAGCAGTTCACACCGCAGGGCCGATACTTGATTAGTGATTATGCTGGAGCTGCCATTGCTACTGCCACCTTAACTGACTATGGCATTATCACAAAGGATGACAAGAGTCAGGTTATTGGACCACATAAGCTGCGGGATGCGAGACAAAAATACCGATTTAAGAGGCAAGAAATTGAGGTGGCTAGTTTAGATAATTTGACGTCACTCTATTTTGATGGTAAGAAGACCGCCACTCGTGTGATGATAAAGAATGAGAAGACCGAGAAATGGAGTTCGAGGATGATGGTGAAAGATCATTATGTCATCATGGTTGAGCCTGGCAATGAATATCTCACACATGTGACTCCCAAGACTGGACACGGAAAGCAGATTGCCAAAACTATTCACGAGTTTCTGGTGGAGAAAAATCTAACCCAGCAGCCCATTGTGTGTGTTGGTTGTGATGGAACCAATGTAAATGTAGGATCAGAAAATGGAGTCATTCATCATCTTGAAATGTTACTTGGTCACCCGCTCCATTATTTCATATGTCAGCTTCACGGAAATGAGCTGCCTTTCCGCGCAGTTTTTTATCACTATGATGGTAAACCAAGTGGTCCTGAGCATTGGCGTGGTCCCATTGGAAAGCAGATCAAGGAGTCTTTGTCTGAGCTTCCAGTTGTCGCCTTCCAGCCAGTCAGTTTCCCTGATTTCCCTGTGTTTAATGATGAAGTGGAGAAAGATCTGTCCTGGGATCAGAAATACCTGTATAGGATTTGCAAAGGAGTTATCACAGGTGTTGTTGAAGATGACTTGGCTGCTATTGAGCCAGGTCCTCCCTGTGTGTCAAGGTGGAACACCTTATGGAGTAGAATCCTCAGGCTGTATGTAGCAACATCAAGACCCAGCCATGAGTTGAAAAGAATTGTCATTACAATAATAAAGTTCAGTGCTCCAATGTGGTTTTACATCAAGATACACCCTTACGTAACACACGGCTCAAGGAACGTATTCCAGTCCCTGCTATATATGAAACACCTGAATAGTGAGGAGGAGACGATAGTGAAGAAGGCTGTCCAGAGAAATGCATACTTCGCCCACACAGATCAACTTCTTCTTGGTATGTGTGCAGATGAGGACATGACTGTTAGAGAAAAAGCTGTCTCAATGATAAGAAAAATTAGAGAGGAGAATCAGCAAAAGGAAGAATGCACTGGCAGATCTGAAGAGGAGGAGGAAGATTCTGATGCTGCTGTTGACGAGAATTTGTTAAACTATACTGATGAGGAGGGTAAAGATGGAGATGGGAATGAGGATGTGCCTCCTGTAGTCAACATGAGAAAGGTGGTGACTCCGAAACTAAAGTGGCAAGCAAAAAACTATCATTCCATGATTAAATGGAGGAATGAACTCAAGACTGAGCCTCCTTACGTTGCTTCTCTGTCAAATCTACAGGTTAATGACATTCTTGAGACACCATTAGTGGTGCCCAAGTGGCCAAACAGCACTCAGGCGGTCGAGAGAGGCATAAAAGTGATGACTGAAGCTTGCACTGAAGTGACGGGATACGAATCGAGAGATGGATATATTAGGCAAAGATTATTGTCTAGGAAAATGATGCCAAGGTTCCGCACAAAAAAGAATTTCAATATGAACTTGTAATGATTTTCTATACGGTGTACCTGTAAAATAACATGTGAATTAAATCGATGTCACCCATGTAAAATTTATCATTATCCTGGAAAACATTAAATGACACCTAATTTTTGGTATACACTAAAAGTTGACAAAAAGTCGTTCGCGATGCGGCAGGGTAAGTATGCATGAAATGGCATGAAATTTTGCACAGGTGTTTGTTACAGCCATACAAACGATGCCTGAAAAGTGCAGCCTGCAACTCAAATAAAAGTGTTTTTTCCCTGCCCCCTATTGGACGTCATATTCTAATTGAAGACAAACCAGTGTGGCCTAGCAAATTTGGGATAAACAGCAAGAATGTCCTCAAACACCCCCGATTCAATGTTGTAATTACAAAGGTCAACCACGGAAAAATCAGAGAGGGAGACGGAGACAAAGAAACAACTATATAACGACACAATTCCTACAATATGTAATGGTCCGATCACAGCTGTCCGATCCGGCTCTTGAAGGCACCTAACCTAACCTAACCTAACCTAACCTAACGTCAGCGTTATATTTATGTTTATTATGCATTTATAAAAAATAAACGAATGAATAGATAAATAAGATACAAATTTATAATACACCATACACATTTTTGGAAAAAAAATTGAATTTTGTTTTTTAAAGACACCAGACTAAACGTGACGTAATCGACACAAGTCAGAAACAAGGATTTGGGGGGGGGGGGGGGGGGGGCAAAGAGTCACTCAACGAAAGAAATGCCATTTGCTGTTTACAATATTCATAGTCTTGGAATGACAATGATATTGCTAGATAATGGCTTGTAAAAGTATTAGGTATATGCTACAGTACTAATTCACACCATCAGACGGATGGTTCGTAAGATTAATTACCATCACCTTCAATTGAACAACGATCATTATTAAATACAGACGCAGACTGACACACACACACACACACACACTAGACATGCGCGCACGCACACACAGGAAAGTAAAACAGCATTTTGAGTTGCAAGAAATCAGCGTCTTTAGAAAGAAGTTTTGTTTAGCATCGGTTAGATACAACTGGATTAATTACCCGAAAGGGATTAAACGTTTGAAGACAATATTAGTATTAATTAATGATAAACAGGCAACCTCATAAGCAGCCTGCACACAGCTCTGCCCGATGCATGATGTTCTTTAACATACTTACCGATTTTTACTTATGTATATTTATCTAAATATAAATTCATATAGGTTGGCTCATTGCTCTATCCATTTTAAAATCAAGTTAACAGTATATACTAGCAGAAAGGCATAATATAATGCGAAACAACAAAGCCAAACCATTAATTAAGCAACGGGGAACTAAGTAACCAATCACCGATCACGTTTACATTCATTCATAAATTTTACTCCGTAGTATAGTAAACAAACGGCCTTGAGTTGCCAGCTGTCTCCAGCAGTGTTCGAAGAATCTTGAATGTGACTGTACATTATCCACTCAGCAATAATTCATACCACTTAGAGATTGGAAAATTCCACAAAAATCAGCTAAAAACTTAATTTCCTATAATACGCAATTCAGACTGAACATGTCCATGAGATACAGTGTTAAATGTACCAACTCGTTGGTCCCTGCTACTTGCCAGTGTCTGTATGTAAGAGTTTTCTTTGAAAACTCTCCGTCTCAGCAATTATATCTGGGAATTGTTTACTGTGAGGTTCAACAGTATAGTGTTAGTAATTCTTGAGGAATAACAGGTGTCGGGAGGGGTGGGGAGGCAAGAGGAGAGGGGAAGTGGTGCTGGTGGTGAATGTAAGGCAGTTGCACGAGGTGCATAGTATGTAGTACTATTAGGTTAAACCGACTCAGTAGCGTGTAGCAGCGAGTGAATCGTTGATGACAGGATAAAGAGCATAGACGGCAAAAAAACGGGTGGTGGACGGTTTGGGACATGTGCTGAGATGACAGCTGGGTAGGCCAAAGTTTTCTGGAGGTGACACACCACAAAGGGACGAAAATAGCTATGCCCTCCTTGTGTCTGATTTCCCTGGCGTCCAGCAGGCTATGAATATACGACCTTAGTGGTGATGGCAGGCACGGCGGCTTCCTTCCCTGAGGAGGAAGAGTGAGACCTAACGAGAGACCTGGGACTGTCATGGGTGACATGAAAATATGGATTCAGCTTTTTTTCTTATGTGATATTTGAATGTTAAACTGGCAAAGCCGTAGGCGGTGAGCATTTACAGTATAGTTATCTCATAAATTCGTGTCACTTTTTTTTAAATTCTTTCAACCAACTCCGAATCGTGGAATAACTGGTTGGTATATATATATATATATATATATATATATATATATATATATATATATATATATATATATATATATATATATATATATATATATATATATATATACAACTTCAGATAACACAATACTTCCTATATCAACACTTGTCAGTATTATAAGAGAATTCGACTTTAAAATAGTAGTCTCTGGTGAGAAAGGAATTTCAGCACAGGTACAGTACAAAGCGGGATTGGCAAAGAGTAAACACGTAGATTTTCTATGAGTTGTTGGTGATTTTTACAATAGTTGGAATGAGGTTGTTCTTGTAGTAATTAGGACGCTGTTGAATGTGTGAGTAGTTGTACTCTATATTGTATATTTAATGTGTGCATTACAAGAATATTTTTATAAAATTATGTTTGTAATTCCTCCTCATTAATTCCAGGGCCTAAGTTGGTCTTGCACTACAAACCAACATGAATCCGAGGCCTTGCAGTGCGGTACTTCACTCTGAAAATATGAAGACCAACTCTACAGACTCGTACTATGAATGCTGGTTGTGCACTGACAGCATGAAATAAATATGTGGCTCTCCACGGACAGACTGTTGACGTGTACTGCTTATTTAACTCCAAAAGAAAATATTTGGGACGCAAATGCCAAAGTACAGTGTTAGCACCAGTAAGGTATTGACTCCTGGGGATAATTTACGAGTTCTCGGTCTCTCTCCCATTGCCTTCGTATGTGACTGAGCCCGTCGCTTGCCGTTTATCCTTGAATGTAATTATTTGATGAATGTCGTGGCGGCATGGGTGTGTGACCAATGTGTTTGTTGTATATTTTGTGTATGCCTACATTTCCTACTCGGTCTCAACTTTTTGTGCATGTACTATTTCCCCGGTAAAGCCGTACATATATTGTAGTCGAAACATGTAGGAAATTTTTGTTAGGCTCACATTGGAGACGTTTTATATGAGCGGGGTCTCATTGTGAGTCAAAATACAGTACTCCTGCGGGCAACTTATGTGGTGGTTAAGGTTTTTCATATCATATTTCTTCCCTTTAAGCATCTGTCCTTAGGACCCGGGTGGAGGTTTGTGCCCACCTTATAGTAGACTAGGTAAGGCCTAAAAAAAAAAAGGGTACTCACTGCATTTCATAGTGCAAAGGTCCCACTTGGCATAAGTGTTCCTTGGGGCAAGAGGAAAAAATTTATCCGCAGACTCACTTTGTCTCTGTGCATAGAACTCACTAATTAGCATAAATTATGCTAATTATTACACAGAAGAAGACAATTTCTAACTTTTAAACCATTTTGCCTAGAAACATGTGTCATTAGTTGAACCTGGCTGATTTTAAGGTCGGGAATCCATTTTGGGGGGTTATTTTGACAATTGGTGGCCATTTTGACACTCAAATCAAAGATAACCACTGGCCGCCATCTTGAATGTAGGCATACTTAACAACATTTGAACCGTTTGCGTGATATATCAATTTCTAGTAATTTGGGGTTGAGAAAATAATTTCTAGCCCTGCAAGTGTGATAGGAGGTCAGTTAAAGATGAATTCCAGGAGAGTTACCATTAGCTATGTATATTAAAGAAAAACTTGATGCACATATCGGGTCCTGCAGATGAGACACACCAATGAAGGACTGTGCTGTCCCACTAGTGGCCACACCACTGTTCATTATAGCTGTGGTCCACCCACAGCTATTTAAAAAAAAAAAAAAAAACCACCACAACCACCGGTTATGGAGCGCGTACGCCCTCCTAACCGCGAACCCCGCCTGAACCGCCTACCTGACGACCCGAACCACGACAGGCTCCACACAGAGAAAGCGGACCAGTTACGCGCCTTCAATGAAGCCCTGAAAAGCAGGAACACTGCCGCCACCTCCAACAACTCCACCACCACTGCTACCGCCACTGAGGACGACAACTGGACGAAGGTAGAAAACAAAAAACGCCGACGTGCTTTTTCGGGAAACGAATGCCGTCAAGCAGCCCAAAAGGCACCCATCACCACCACCAGCTCACCTCCAACGACACTGCCAAAATTCCGGATCACGAAAATGGACACAAAAACGACATATGCCGCCATCACAGAGATGGAAAAGCTAAATCCACTGGCCAAGTTCTCAGTGCGGCCCAACCTAAAGGGGAAGATGATTATTCACCCCAAAGACAAGGACTCCGCCACCACCCTCGACACTTACCTGCAAAACACCACCACCGTTGCATCAACCAAGCTGGACCCCGCCCAGAAACTGATGAAGTCGGTATTCCTCGGGTACCCAAAGGAACTACCCTTCGAACCCCTCGAGAACCACCCGAAGATCCTAAAAGCCGAGAGATGCTCTCCCCCGTCCGACAAGACGGCCACCACAAAACAAGTGCTCATAACGCACTACGGTTCACCCCCCAGCACCATAGACCTCAAAACCTGGGGGATCTACGAAGTGAGGCCCTTCGTCCCAGAGCCCCTGCGGTGCTTCAGATGCCAGAAATACGGGCACCATCAGACAAGGTGCACGAACAAGGAAATCTGCGCAGTCTGCGCACAGAAGCACGGCACACACTCCTGCCTCACCAAGTTGAAAAATGGAGAAAAATTTGCCCCCAAGTTTGCCAACTGCGGGGGCAAACACCACGCCTGGAACCCTGGATGCTTCGAGAGGACAAAGACGGTCCAGGCAAACCGACCAGCAACAAGACCGGCCCCCACCGCCTGCACACCAGCCCCACCAAGTACCTTCGTGTGGGGAACCCAAAGGCCAAAACAACAAAGCCAACCTCCTCAGCCGGTCAACACCCAAAGTGCAGCCCAGTTTCCTGGCCTCACTACGGCCACACCTCAGCCACCCAAGCAGCAGACAACGACAACCACGAAAAAGACAAAAGAAGCACACACCAAGGCACCAGAAGGAATGATACACGTATCAGACCTAGCCAAGGTACTGACAACCTTCGCGGAGGGCCTAGCCGGACTACTGGGCCACAAGATCCAACCCACACAGCTCCAAATACTCATGGGGAGCGTCCTCGGGCAAGTCGCCACAGCTCCAGCCACCTCAGTGGAGGAAGCCACGCCGGTCCTCACACGAGTGACAGCCGAGGTACACTCTACACCGAAGAAGGCCACCAGAGAACCCAAGATACCGACAGCTCCCAAGATACCGACAGCTCCCAGAAAGAAACTGGACGTTTCAACTCCCCTGAACCGAACCACGGCCCAGAAGGCAAAAACCACAAAACAAGAAGATATGGACCTGATCCAGTCGGAATCCGACTTGAACATTTCCATCGAGAACCACTAGAAGTCCCCGATGAAACAGTGGTGGAAAACATCAGCACCTTGAACATCCTTACATGGAATGCTCAGGGCATCAAAAACAAGAAACACCTCCTACAAGAAGCAGCAGCCAAGGACAAGCTTGACATCATACTGCTACAAGAAACACTTCTACAAGAACACCACTGTTTCAAATTCAGTGGTTACAAGATATAGAG
Organism: Homarus americanus; assembly: GCF_018991925.1. NCBI lineage: Eukaryota > Metazoa > Arthropoda > Malacostraca > Decapoda > Nephropidae > Homarus > Homarus americanus. Next base: position 4,120,504 of record NW_024736071.1, read on the forward strand.
GAGGCATTTCACGCAGGCGTCAACAAGAGGATGTATGATCTTGGTCAAGTCAAGCATACCCTCCTCCGAGGTCACGCAGCAATTTCCATGTGGGGAAAACATCGAGATACAGGCCGTCAAAGTAACCCTCCAAGAACGGGAATTAACTGTTCACAACATCTACAAGAACCCAAGGGGCTCACTGGAGGCGACTCAATTATTCGCTTCGGCCGCTGACCACGCCACACTCATAGGAGGGGATTTCAACGCACATCATCCCTTCCTAAGCTCGGTAAGCCCCACAAATGAAGACGGCCTACACCTATACACCACCTTTCAAGACACACCCGAGATCTGCCTCCTGAACACCGGAGAGCCCACCCACACTAGGGGAGGAAGGCTAGATCTAACCTTCGTCTCCAGTGCACTACAGCCTTCGGCCTCCTGGCAGCTACACCCCACGCTGACCAGCGACCACTTCGCCACCCTAACAACGCTGAAGGTGAACAAACTCCCCACTCCACCCCCGCCGAGATGGAGATACAATACCCAAAAGGCAGACTGGGGACTCTTTAAGAAACACCTGGCTAAGTGGCGCGAAAAATCACAGCCGACCGGCGCAGCACCCGTGGACGAGACAACCCTCCACCAACAATTGGTCGAGGCGTTTCACCAAGCGGCAGAAGAGGCTATCCCAAAAACAAAACTCACATCAAGACAGTACAATGATTACTGGTGCTACTGTCCCAGGGTGAAAGAACTCAACCACAGAGTGAACATGGCCCGAAGAAACTACAGGAGACATCCCACGGAAACAAACAGACATCTCCTGCAAGTCATAGTTAAGGATACCAGGGAAGAGAAGGAAGAAATAAAAAACGTAAGCTGACTCAAGTGGTGCTCCGAACTGAACGAGCACACCTCCCTTGGCAAGATGTGGGCCCAGATCCGAAGGGCATCTGGGAAGGCAACACCACCACCACCAACCCATCCCAACCCAGAAGAGGAAGCCGAGAGACTTGCAAAATTGTTCTCTGACCGAGCAGCAACGAAAAATTTCCCGAGACAGGCGGAGGAGACACAACGGCGTCTGCGACAGGTCAGACTCCAGATGATCGAAGAGGCCTGCAACAGTGAAGATGACACTGACAGACCATTCAACCAGCAAGAACTCCAGAAGTCGCTAAAACGAAGCAAGGACACAGCTCCAGGGGCCGACAGGATAACCTACTCCATGCTTTCCCATGCCGGTACAGCCGGACACGAGGCTCTGCTACAAGTCATCAATGCTTCGTGGACAGCACAAAGACTCCCACCGGAATGGAAGAAGGCAGATATACAGCCCATTCCGAAGACCAGAGAACCAGACAAACCGAGGCCCATCTTCCTTCTCAGCTGCATAGCGAAGACGGGAGAAAGAATGGCTCTCAACCGACTCAAGCGGAAAGTAGGCAGCCAACACCCTCACATCTTTGCTTACACCGAGAACACCGGCACAGGCAACAACATCGCCGAGATACTCAGCACAGTGGACTACAAACCAGCTCTGGTGGTCTTCCTCGACCTGGAGAAGGCCTTCGAACTAGCAAATCCACTGGTCATTACAACGACGCTCGCTGAAAAAGGCGTCAAAGGAAGGTTGCTGGGGTGGATCCAGAACTACCTCACACAGAGAGAAGCAAGAGTACGCTTTCAGGGAGCAACCTCAAGCTACAGGGTCCATGAAAACGGAATCCCACAAGGAGGCATCCTCAGTCCAATGCTGTTCAATGTCCTGATGGAAAATCTTGTCAAACTTCCTTTCAGACAAACAGCCAAGCTCCTATGCTATGCAGACGACTTACAGCTTATAGTAAGAGGATCAAACAGACTAGCCAACACGCAACACGCACTCCAACTTATCGAAGAGGAGTGCAACAGAGTTGGACTCAAGATAAATCCAGCCAAGTCGAAAGCGATGGCCATCTGCACAGACACACCAGACAAGACGCTCTCCATACCAAACACGCCGGTAGTCTGGACCAACACCCACCAGTGTCTTGGAATCTGGTTTGACCAGAAACTCACCTTCAAGCCGCAACTCGAGTATCTCAGGCACAGGACGAAGAGCAGACAATATAATGAGGTCGCTCACCAGCACAACCGCAGGAGCAAACCTTCATGTGCTCAAAGCCTACTACACAGCAGCCATCAGATCCCTGGTAGATTACAGTGCTCCAGCACTCATTGGACTGAGAGAAGACCAAATAGCTAAGCTAGAAGTCATCCAAAATAATGCTCTCAGGACCATGCTCGGAGCACCCATGTGGACCAGAATTTGCAATTTGCAAATGGAAACCGAACTACCACCCCTGGCAGTACGAGTCAAGCAGGTGACAGCCGGTCTCCTCGCCAAAATCTGTAGATCAGATAAGCCCACAGTTGGCAAAATTAGAATCAGTGCCTCCCTCCACCTCGACCACAGAGCGCGAGGGGCCACCTGGTCGCACTAGGCAAGCGAGGTCATCCGACACCTGCAAGCAGAAACACTCGTGAAGAACAACCAAGACATACGAGACAATGGTTACGTAGTTCCTCCACCATGGAGCCCTCCACCAGCCACGTTCAAAATTACCGACCTAGGCGATAGTAAAGCCAACCTCCAGAAGGAGGACCTCAAAAAAATAACTCTGGACGCCATAGCCACCGAGACACCGGCTGATGCAGCATCATACTTCACAGACGGCTCGGTGGACCCAAAACATCATAGATCCGGAGCGGCCTTCTACACCCAAGGTCAGACCCTCCGATGGAGACTTTCTAATGACTGCTCCACCCTACAAACAGAGCTGGTAGCAATCTCAAAGGCCCTACAACACGCTGCAACACAACACAACAAGTCCATCATATTTCACACGGACTCGAAATCGGCCATGCAGGCGCTGCAACACAGTCAACCAAGAGACAACGTCCACATCATAACCTCGATCCTTGCACAGCTTCAGGAATTCCAAAGACAAAACCGCCCAGTCGTCTTACACTGGATTCCCAGTCATGTAGTGATCGGTGGAAACGACGTTGCAGACGAAGCAGCCAAGGCAGCTACACGTTCTAGTAGCGTACACATCCAAGTTCCAGCAAGCGTGCAACAGATCAAGAATCACCTCAGAAAGACTAGCAAGCTCCACATCAAAAAGAGCTTCCTTCACGCATTCAACGCTGGTTCCCAATCAGCCAAATGGTACCTGGCGGCTACAAAAGGGGAACCACCTTTCGCTGACAAGAAAACACCAAGACAAACCCAAGTCAGCCTTCATCGACTACGACTAGGGTACAAGTGCTCCTGGCAGATGATCGGAAATGACGTCATGGAATGCACCTACTGTCAGGAGCCAGCAGCCAACCCACTTGAACACTATCTCCTCGACTGCGAAGTCACACAAAGCCTCCGAAACAGAACTCAAATCTCCCAAGAAGCACACACAACACCAGCGGCCACTCTAACCCGAAATGCCCAAACAAACCACATTCACCACCTTCTCCGGGTCATCACACGATACCCACCACCCAGATAGCTTAGAAAGTATCCTCTCCCAGCAAGTGCGGACCCCAGTTCGGGGGGCGCGCCAGTCCGAAACTCTCCACGTCCAAGAGTGGGGGTTGGTGGTAAGCGTCCACTGATCGGGGGTTCGCTCACACTTGCAACCTGCAGTATCCTTCCAAATCTGCAGGTAGGACCACCTCCAATCCCAATCCGGTCTGGCTGCTCCAGGAGCTCCAGCCGGAACCACCAAACGGGCCACCTACAGGCAAAGGCCCGTGTCGCACTACGGTCCGACAATCTCAACAACAACAACAACAACAACAACTGCACTCCAGCCAGTCACCCGAGACTGCTCACAACATCTTTTCAGTGAGCATGTCCAGGCACTTCTCTTCAGCAATATCTGTATCTGCAAATTTCCACTGCAAGCACTTTGCAAGTGTGTACAGAGGCTGAACAGCCACCATGACGGGGTGTCTGTCCTGGGTTCAGGCACGTCTGATGGTCTTCATGCTGTGTAGCATAGTGATTGGACTGTTTGCCAACTCGGTCAACAGTGGAAGCGTATAGGACTTTGTCATAAATGAGGGAGGAACTGAACGCATTGCGTGGTAGGCAGCCGACGAAATCCCGTCGACCCTTGCCAGTCGGTTCTCCAAACGATCACCCACATAATCCAACCACTGATCGCCATCTTGGACGATCTGCTGCAGTGATCTGGATGATGATGTCATGCAGTGGTGGAACATGAGCAATCTCATCCTTAGGCAAGGAGACATCCTCCATCATTGTGTATGGCACTGGGAGTAGTCGCACAGTCTTTTGCCCCATTTCTGCTGCGTTCAAGATGGCTTCCTGGTGTTTCTCCTCCTGAACCGATGAGAAGTGCTGCAACACGGACTGAAATGATTTGCAGTGGTAGATAAGGGTTATCAATCCTGTCGTGAAGACTCCTTTGGTGGCCTGTGAAGGAACTACAACACCTTCCTGTTCCCAAAGAACAATGACCGATTTGGCAATTTCAGTGCTTAGCTGACGCAGTCGGTAATACGACACACAGATGCCTCGTTCAGCTAGCATGTCAATAAGACTCTCCTTGCCAGTCTTCATATGCATTTTCATAGCCAGCATGAGAGACAGTGGAGTCTCTCTCTCACGCCGATGACGAGGCACATTTTTGGAATTCGGTGACCTTTCCCCCACAGAGATGAGCATGATGGTGTGGGCTAGTGATAACACGATCTTCTTTGAGGAAGCAAGAGGGATATCGACATCAATACCAGGGCCATCTAACAGTATATAAAGGATAGATCTCAGTGTGGGAACAACGAAGTCAGTAACAGATCCACGATCGTCTTCAATGTAATCAAAAAGCTCATTGAAAGCTTAAGCTTTTATTACTTTGGCAGCAGAGCTTTCATTTGAATCACGATGAAACGCATCTGCCTTTCTATAAAGTCTACTCAGGCATGCACAGTAGTACACAGCATCTATCGCAATCATGTCTCCTTTTGACAGGTTGCCCTGATGTTTCACATCACCTCCCTCCAAGACAACCTATCTTTCCAATAGCGGACATGCTCAGATTGATGAGGAGGAACATACCTGCCTACTTTCTGGGCGATCTCAACGCTAGACACCGCATACTAGGACACCATACCAACAACGCAGTAGGCCGGGTCCTGAACACACTAGTGAGCCACGGCAACGTGGTACACCTCGGACTGGAATTCCTCACGTACATTAGAGCAGGCCACACAGGATACCCAGACATCGTGTTAACAAATCAACACCACCACTTAAACATACTACTCGAACCCGGCCCAGTATCCACAAGTGATCATCTCCCTATCATAGCCACACTCTCCACAGCCCCAATACAGATCCCGGCCAGGCTAAGATTCAACTATAACCGGGCTAACTGGGAAAATTTCTAACAAGACTTAAACAACCCGTAACCCATACAATTACACAACAGGCACACTTCTCTAATAGACCAATAACTGGACACATGGTACGAGCACGTTAGCCAGGCCATGGAACACAACATACCCAAGACCACTTATCGAACATTACCACACCCTCAATACTCACACCAATCAAGAATCATACAGACACAATTTAGCAACATAATTAAACTAATCACACAGCAAGGATGGACACCAGAGCGCAGACGGATATACAACATAATACACGAACAGCTAAAAAACATCTCAAAAGAAGCATACAACAGGAACTGGCAGAAGCTGATTTCAGAAACGGAAGGAAACTACCATAAACCGAACCAGTTCTGGCAGAAAATAAAGCACTTAATGGGAACCTCCAGCAACGAGTCTAACTACATAATAAACAGTAATCAAGTCAAATTAACAGATCCAACTGAACAAGAACAGGAATTTAGATCTTTCTGGAGTAAGATCTTTCAAATAACCAACGAAGAAAACTTAAACTTTTGCATGACCACAGAAAGGGAAGTATCCAACCACATGACGCAAATAACCCACATCTGGCAACCGAGCCCCACGATCGACCCGAATACACTGGATGACATGTCCCCACTAATCAAACCAATCACAGTGGACAAAATAAAAAGAACAATCAACAGTTTTAAGAACAAGGCTCCTGGAGTCAGTAAAATAAATAAACTCATTTACGGCAATTACCAAACAACATGATATTTCTACTAAGAAATATATTCAATGCATCCATAGCTTCAGGCCACTACCCAAAGAAATTTAAGACAGCAATTATCAGACTGATACCAAAACCAGGAAAAGCCCCCACAGCAGTAGCAAACTACAGACCAATCTCTCTATTAGAAACTCAGGGAAAATTTTAAGAAAAATAATTAACCACCGATTAAGAACACACCTGGAACTAGACTACAAATACAACTCTAGACAACACGGATTTAGGAAACACAGAGGAACAAACACAGCCATAGCCCTTATATACGAAAGTATAGCAAACGCAATGCATAATAAAGAACAGTGCAACGTAGTTTTAAGGGACGTGGCAAAAGCGTTCGATAAGGTCTGGCACTTGGGACTTAAATATAAAATAACCAATCAAGAACTCCTTAACAACTTCACCTCGCTTCATTGTAATTTCTTAGACCATAGAGACGCACACATTATAATAGGCAATCACAAAGGCCCAAGCTTCAGACTTTATAGCGGAGTACCACAAGGAAGTAACTTATCACCAACTCTTTACACAATCTACACTTCAGAAATGCCGCCACCAATTCACGGTGAATACATTGCATATGCTGATGATGCCACCCAAATCCTCCGCCATCCAGGCAAGGCCACACAGATGATGGCATTAAAAACAGCTCGCGTCATAATACAAATCAATAATTACGAGAAGAAATGGAAAATAAAAATTAATACACAGAAACTGAAAATCATACACATTTCAAGGATAAACCCAACACCAATCACAGTAAACAACGAAGAAATATAATACTCAAACGAAGGAAAAATACTGAGGCTAACAATAACAAGAACCGGAATAAATAAACACATAACAGAGCGCAATAGACTAGCCCAAATACAGCTTACAAAATTAAGAAGATTCGGTAAAATGGAAAAGAAAATACGACTACACCTATTTAAAGCACTTGTCCGCCCCCATCTTGAATACCCGCCAATACCATTAAACACGATCAGCCGTCCCAATAAATTAAAACTCCAGGCAACACAAAGCAAAGCCATCCGCAGAGCCTCCAAACAACGTCTACCATACACAACCAAAAATAAAAGAGCTTCACAAAAAATACAACATTTTGCCATTAAACATAAGAACATACAGACAAGCACAGGGAGTATGGTACAAACTAGAAGTCATGGAAGACGAAATATATACTCAAATAAAAACAGAGGACACCACAAGATCACACAACTGGTGGTCTACAAGCCTTCTCTATAACCCTCAAAAGCCAGAACTACTGTACACTAAACAGTAAACAAATAACAACATCCTTCTCTACACCAACTTTTGACCAACACTAACAAGCACCCTAGAACCAGACCCATTATACACCACACCATAAATAACTTCTTGACGACTATAATATTAAAATTAAAGATGATAGTATTCTACTAGTTACACAAGGACCTAGTAGACCTCTCCAACTAACACAATAACAAACAACTCCTTCCTAGCTAGCTTAGCCCCCCTCCCCCCCACTGTCCCCTTTGAGCTCGGGCGACCTCTTCGTGCGGCCTTCACCACAGCCAATCAAATCGTCTCTGGTAGGTGGATAGCCCACCTGCTCTTATTTTTTACTACTTTACTTCCCGTTTCATAATTTTCTTTCTACCTTTCCTCTTCTCTCCCTTCCCAAGGAAAACCATTACCATTTTATCTCCATTATCATCATCATCATCATCATCGTTTGGATCAGAAGATCGCCCGTGGTAGGCTAAATGCTGATGCCCAATCATCGTGTGGTTCAGGAGAGAGTTCTTGTTCGTGATATTTTGTAGGGTGTCCCCTACAACCCTTCGCTCTCCTCACCAGAATAGCTTATTCTTTATTTCAAACTGTTTTCCACTCATAAATTGAAAAATATTATTTTCGGAATTAAAATGAACTAGAACTGGGTATCCTTAACAGTTATATATATATATATATATATATATATATATATATATATATATATATATATATATATATATATATATATATATATATATATATATATATATATATATATATATATATATATATATATATATTATATATAATATATATATACAATATATATATACATATATATATTATATATATATATATATATTATATATATATATATATATATATATATATATATATATATATATATATATATATATTATATATATATATATATATACTATATATATTATATATATATTTTTTTTTATATATATATATATATATATATATATATATATATATATATATATATATATATATATATATATATATATATATATATACATATATATATATATTTCATGTAGATCCACAATGAAAACGTGGATAAGATAAATCTTGATAAAATCACACGGGAAAAGGGAAAACAACGGAGCACCTTAGCTTTCGTCTTTATTCAAGACATCTTCAGAGGCAACTACAGATCGGTAAAGTAGTTTCCGAGATTCTCGTGCGGACACACAGACAGACGGACTTCTTTGTTTTATATAGCTAGATCATCACTACATACAACACCACCCATCATCACTACATATAACAACATCCATCATCACTACATATAACATCATCCATCATCACTACACAACACCATCCATCATCATCACTACATATAGCATCATCCATCATCACTACAGATCGGTAAAGTAGTTTCCGAGATTCTCGTGCGGACACACACACAAACAAACAGACATACTTCTTTGTTTTATATAGATAGATTTATAAAATAATCTTCATAAGCACGTCTGAAAAGGCATTTACAAAAGAACTATTAGTCTTTGGAAATCTGTGCGTCTGGCTAAAAAATGGTACATATTGGAAAAGGCAATCATCCCCATATAGCTTTGGAACCACACCCTCCCCTATAACTGAAGTGTTGGTTGGCAATTTATATTGCGATATGAACTAACCTAACCTCACCTAACTTAACCCCATGATCGCGTTTTGGCAACATATATATATTGACACATTGCGTTGTGAACAAAAACTTGGCACCCACAGAACGATACCATAATTATTTTGTGTTCTGTAATGTTGAGATCTTCCATAACACGATGTGGCCGTTTTGGAGAAGTCTATAACGCGAATTTCGTTTCTGGTAAATAATATTGTGTCCAGAACGTGTTGTGGTCGTTGTTTTTTTTCGCTCAGAGAGTGAATTCGGTCTTTTAGCCCAACATTGAGTACATATCATGGGTTCCCTGTAAGTGAAAGCATGCGAAAACCACTCAATAAATACGAGACATACGAGAACCATAATAGACTTTCTAAACATTGTGGATAGTTTTAGGTTTATCAAGAGTTGAATGTGAGTGTAGTTTGAGTGAGGTCGCCTGGTAGGCTTAGCTATAACATATGGAATCTACCCTACGTGATTATACCCACCTACTCACATTTAGTATGATGCCTCGAAATCGGAGATAATATCCATAGCCGATTTTTTTCTTTTTATTTTCACCTTTTTACTGTTTTAACATACAGTATATGACTTCTGCGATGCTATTGCATAATCTCTTATCAATACGCTCATGTCATTTAAACTATCAAATAATATAATATTGTATTCTAGCATAAAACAAGATCTTATAAATATGTTTCTCCCCACACATCGTCATGCCTCAGGTATTGCCAAAATTAGTGTTTCATGCTCACTTAATACAACGTATTATTGGTGTTTCATAACTTAAACAAACACCAAAAATAATAAAATATCTACATTCAGATAATGAGGATTGCTGTGCCCCAAACAGTGCCAGACGCTGACACCCTCACCTGACGTCACCTCACCTTACCGCCGTCCAGTAGACAACATAGATAGTGTGATCTGTATTGAAACTAAAATAAATAAACAAATAAATTAGTAAATAAATACATAAATAAATAAGTAAAGAAAATATATCAAATTTTAAATAAATACATAACTAAATAAGTAAATAATAAATAAATAAATTAATGAATAAATTAATTAAACAAATAAACGAAATACAAGTGGAACTTTTTTCTGCTCACCGATGTATTATTTTCCTGGCATTTTTATTCAAAATAATTGTGTTTGCCAACTTTTAGGGGTATGTTTTTATTATCCAATACACTATTACTGTGGCGATGATTATGAAATTAAATTACGATGCATCCGCTAATCATTGGGTCATAAATACAACCTCGTGGTAAACGGACACCATATGAGGACCCTCCAGCCCAGGAGGAGGCAAGGACATGGAGGAATACTGCATGGTCGATGCCTGGGTGTGAGACTTGGGGGAAGGGGATTGTTATGTTATCACAGTGGCTAATGATCTCGTAAATTCTGGACAATAAATGTGCATAAATGGGTTAGACCGATGGCACAAGCTGGGAATATCACCCTAATGTGCGGTAACATTCTACTCATACTTTGTCTTTTATCCTACGTAATTATATCCTGAGTTGTTACTGGAATATCTTCTTGCAAATGTAAATTATCAGTTCTTGTGCATGGTTATTTATGTTTAAAGATAGATGAATAAGAAAATTAATTTACTTTCATGATTAAATATGACCCTCGACATCCCACAAAGACAGAGGAATTGTTTAACGGTAAAAGAGACAACAGATAACAAACTTCCCGAGAGGTTTGTTATTACTGCCCCTGATAAGACGTGGGGTGAGTTTCATGTATCGCTAGACTGGTTTCATGCCAGTGTTACTGGTTCAAGTGGAGATAAGAGTGTGAGAACACTTGAACTTATATTCATTTTTATTTTTAGCTGACGGTACTACTTTAAGAAGCCCCCATGTAACTCATTGGCTCATACATAGTATCTGATTAATAATGACATATTGCAAGTAAATATATATATATATATATATATATATATATACATAACTGTTAAGGATACCCAGTTCTGGTTCATTTTAATGCCGAAAATATTAATTTCAACATATGAGTGGAAAACAGTTTGAAATAAAGAATAATCTTTTCTGGTAAGGAGAGCGAAGGGTTGTAGGGGACACCCTACAAAATATCACGAACAAGAACTCTCTCCTGATCCACACGATGATTGGGCATCAGCGTTTAGCCTACCACGGGACTCCGTTCTTAGTCTCACCATGCTGATTGGCTATCGGACAGGGCGAGCATAGAACGTCGCTGAACCAATCACAGACAACCACTTGGGTATACGAGTATAAGGCAGCACTACCAATCAACTAATTAAGATCAGTGAACAGAGTTCAGTCAGAATATGTCTGATGGAGAGAATTAGGTTACCACTTGTAACCTAATTCTCTCCATCAGACATATTCTGACTGAGTGCAGCCAGTACGAACCAGAGCGCCGGCAGCTGGTGATCCTAGCTGCCGAGCAAGGCTTCGTGCTGACTGTACCTAACCTATTGCAAGATAATGTCACCATAAGTGACGCAGTAATAACCTTCCTCAAGGAGACCCATCTTATCGGCATGTTATGATTGACACACGCATGAACTCTTTTTATATCTATTATATGTATGTAACCATGCCTTAAAAAATAAAACATAAAAAAATAAAAATGAATAAAACAAAAATTAAAACATACAACATGAGAAACACATCACAAACCTTATCATTACATACAACACTCACATTTATCAAGCTAAACTGACACCCACCAACATATATTCAAACAAAAAGACACGGGCTACAAAAGACAAAATAAAAATAAAAAAAGATAAAAAAAAATCACAGAGAAACTAGTCACCTGACAAGCCATTTCATCTGGTCTGTCACTAACTCACCATCATATCACTCATGCATACCATAATTCATCCCAAATAAAACAACAAGAAGAAAGAAGTAACCAAAATACCAAGAACAAGAAGAACACAAGAATAACAAGAAAAGAAGAAACAAGAACATCAGATTAGTTGTAGCAAGAAAGAAGACCAAGATTAGAAGAAGAAAGAAGACATCAGCTTCGGCCGAAATAGCCCAATGGCGAAGAGGCCAGTAATCCCCAACATCAGTCAGTCAGTCAGTTCAGCGTGAGCCACCGCTGTGAGAAGACGCACGTCGCAGTTACTCCTGACCCACGCGCTTCCACTGCTTACGACGGCGCCTACCCAGACTTATTATCGCCACACGCCACTTTCACTTTGACGTGGATATATCGTCTCTGTTGAATTGACTTGCTTGTTTCTTTGTGTTTTATGCTCACAATTCTTAGTGCCCTCACCAATTCTCCCAGTATTAACGAACCCTGCGGGAACTGTCGTTAGGACAGGCCACAAAGGGGCCCCTTAGAGGGGTGTGAGCTGGGCCGGTGAGTTTAGCTGATAGGGTAGAGTAGGCTCCTCCTTTTAGGGGGGGTCCTCTTGCAAAACCAGAGCCACTAACTTACGACCACCGTTGGGGGAGGGGGGGTTGGCTACGGCACTGGTCCTGGGGCAACAAGGAACTAGGTAGGTATAGTGAGCCTTCATTGTCAATTTATTGATTTAAGACGAGCGAGAGATACGTAACCAATGGAAGGAAAATGCCACATGAGGCTTCGGAAGGAAGACGACTTCTCCGACATGGACAATATTTCCCCTGCAATCCACCCCGTGGCAGAACCACCCACCGCCGCGATTCCGACTGTGATGAAGTACAAGATTCCCAAGGAAACCGAGTTCGACCATGTATACGAGGTAGTAGTAGCACTGGAACTGGAATACAAGAACATCACGTTCAGTGTGAAGCCCAATCTAGTTGGAGACTTGATACTTTCCCCCCAAGACCACAACACAGCCAAGATCCTCAGCGTTGTCACCAATTTCAACGGGATGACGATCAAGATAATACCATTAGACCCCGAGGAGAAAACAACCAGAATGGTCCTACTACGATATCCTCTGGAACTACCTGTAGAAGTCATCATAAAACATCCAAAAGTGACCAAGGCAGAGCGCTGTGTTACGAGTCAGGACAAAGCACAGACAAGGCAAGTGCTAGTGGACATCAAGGGGACAGTCCCAGAGGAGGTAGACCTAGGCAACTGGGGGACTTACAAGTTGCGTCCTTTTGTCCCAGAGCCACTACGATGCTACAAATGTCAGAAATTTGGACATCACCAATCCAGGTGCCACAAAAACGTGAGATGCGGCATTTGCAGCCAAAGCCACATGACAGAAATGTGTATTCAGAAACAAAAAGACGGAACCATCACGACAGCCAAGTGCCCAAATTGTGGAAAGAAACATCACGCTTGGAGCACATCATGCCCAGAGAGGAGAGAGCGGATGAAAGTTGCAATGGCAAAAGTTCAACCACAAAACAGAACAGAAGCACCTCAGAGCACATTCGTGTGGGGTCAACAGCGACAGAATACGGTCAACCCAACACCCACTCCGCGCCAACTGTCAGAGGATTTCTTCCCTGTACTTCCCCCACCAGGCTACAGGACAAAATTGAAGACACCGGGACAAAATCAGTCCATGCAGGAAACCATGACAAACCAGTGGACTCCTCAACCGCAGCTCCAAAGCTGTTTAGCAGTAAAAGGACAGAACACTCCAGTATTGGAGGAGAACACCATATTGCCTGGGACACTGCAACCCCTTCAGGCGACCACCCAACTGAATACACCCCAGCCTGCCAGTCTACAAGCAGCATTCACCGAAGAACTAATAAAACAGATGATCACTATTATGATAGTGACTTTATCTACGATAATGCAGAAACAAGATACCAGAACCGAAAATATAATAAATACAGTTATGGCACAGCTCACAGAAAAGATGCAGGAAGACCAGACCCCCAAAACTCCACAACTACGAGTGGAACACACGACGCCCTTGAGACAGATATCAGACAAGAGGAAGAACTTGCCATCCAAGAGATCACTCAAAACCGTGAAACCTCAAGCCCCTTGCAACAGATCACGAGGAATAGAACAACAAACACAGACCGTCAGCAAACACACGATCACAGACAAGAGCGACAGCACCCTGAAGAGAGAAGAAAAAACTCCCGAGATTCCACCTCCTGCTCCTCCCTCAGAGCAGGTGCCCAAGAAACAGCCACCACTTCCAACGGACGAGGAGGAGAGCGACACGACCATGAGCGCCGAGAGCAACTACAGCTCCAGCGACGAGGAGATAATGATAGAATAGCCCCACCTCCTTGTCATCTCAAGATAACACAGTGGAATGGACAAGGCCTGTCCAACAAACGGCATACTGTACAAGCAGCAGTCACAGCTAAAAATATTGATGTCTTCATTCTACAAGAAACCCTGATGTCCAAAGATAAACAATTCCGCTTGCCTGAATACCAACAGTACTCTGTACCAAAGGGGCCCAACTCCCATGGCAGCATGATTCTCGTCAGGGCTACCATCCCCAGTTCAGAAATAGAACCAGTTCACTGTGGAGATGGAGTAGAGGCACAAGCTGTTCGGATACACCTGGCAAACGACAGTCTTGTAGTATACAATATCTATAAACCGCCACCAAAACGACTAGAAGCCGGTGAACTACTGACACAAGCAACACAGGAACTTGTGCACATTGCTGGGGACTTCAATGCCCACCATCCAACGATCAATTCGACCACAAGAATGAACCGGGATGGACATCACCTAGTGGAACTGCTGACAGATGTTCCAGAAATAACGCTCATTAATACTGGGGAACCAACACACATACTGGGAGGAACACTGGACCTCACATTCATCTCCACTGAGCTCGTTCCAGTAGCTCAGTGGGAGATAGATGATGAACTGACCAGTGACCACTTTGCAACAACAACTACTTTGAGAATGGAACTACTCCCTCCTCCCCCACGTCCGCCACCCAGATGGAATACCAAGAAATCAAATTGGAAATTATATCAAGATGAACTCCAAAAATGGTTTTCGAACTATGAACCAGCAGAAGATATTGACCAACTAAACCAGGACCTTACTGATGCCATACAACACGCAGCAGAGAAAGCAATACCAAAAACAAACTCTACAAATAGACACCACAAAGACTACTGGTTCTACAATGACGAAGTCAGAGAACAGAATCACAGAATCAACACATTCAGACATCTCCGACAATGCCCTTCCCCTGAGGGAGTGAAACACTTGAGAGCTGCTCTTCAACATGCTCGTCAAATTACTCAGAAAATTAGGGAAGACAAATGGCTCGAGTGGTGCGCAACCTTTAATGCACACACCAGCCTGAGTGAACTCTGGAGAAAACTCAGGATAGCAACAGGAAAACTGCCCAGATCTCCAGCCCATCCCCAGCCACTACAGGAAGCAAATCGCTTGGCAGAGCACTTTGCAGAACGCTCGTCATCAGCTCTGAGGGGCAGTGGGCGAAATTAGAAGTTGCCCAGAATAACGCTATGAGAGCCATTGTCAAGGCACCTATGTGGACAAAAATTGAAAACTTACACAAGGAGACAGGTCTCACATCTCTCCAAACCAGAGCGGAACGATAAACAGCGTGCTTTGCAACAAAACTGATTACCAGGGCTCGGGAGGGTGACATCAAGAATGGACTCTTACGAGCACTGAACCTTAACAGAGATGTCTTTAACAAGAAAACATGGCTATTGTGCGCAGCTGACTCTGTAAATCGACTGAAATTGAAAGACACAATCCTCAGCCAAGGACCTGATACAATGAGTCCAGACTACAGCACCCCAGCACCGTGGGAGTCCCCGCCAGCAGTCTTCAACATTCTACAAACTGGGACAAGAAAGGCTGACTGTAACCCACATGAGCTCCGACAGGTAGCAGAGAGAAACATGAAAGCTCTAACACCACACAATAGTACAGTGTATTACACATACGGTTCTGTAGAGACCACCAGTACGAAGGCAGGAGCAGCCTTCACTATAGAAGGAGGTAACACGTCCCTTTGGAGAACCTCAGATGGATGCTCCACTTTACAAGTTGAGCTAGTTGCCATACTTGGAGCCCTAAGACACGCTTCCATAAACAGTCAACAAGGCGTTGTAATACACACTGACTCACGATGTGCTATTGAAGCGCTACAATGCAGAGAGCATTGAGACAACATTCATCTCATAACATCCGTTATTGGACTACTGCAAGGTTTAAAACTACAAGATCGGCAAGTTATCATTAACTGGGTGCCCAGTCATATCGGAATCCCAGGGAATGAACGAGCTGACGCTGCTGCCAAAGCTGCGTTAGAACAGCGAAACATTGAGATGAACATCCGCCCAGTCAGGAGCAGATAAAGAAGACCACAATAACACGAACTGCCCAGTGGAAAATAGAGAAACACAGAAGATTAACACCAGTATCACGATCGGCCAGGTGGTACTATCTGGTCACGAATTATGAGAGACCACCACTCATGAAGGATATAACAAGAAGGGAAGAAGTCAACTTCCACCGACTGAGACTGGGATACCCATGCATTTGGGAAATAATTGTATCAGCACCAGCAGAGCAGCGCATATGCAAGACCTGCGACAGCAGAGCAGAAAACACACCGCAGCACTACCTCATAGAGTGCCCTGGAACACAATTAGCTAGGAGAAACATACAACCCCCTATCACGGCAGAGAAGGTTGCCAGAAAGCTAACCACCAACCACTCTCAAGAAACCCTACAGTTTCTTACCGAGCATCCCCCCCACACTAGTGGTGGAGATGTACATTTAACCAAAAAGACGCTGGTGATTTATCCCAGCAGTGGGTGGACCAGCATTTTAGCTTAAGGTCCGCGTAGGTAATATTCCTATAAAATAATTAAAAAAAAAAAAAGATCTGATTCAAAACTCTTCCTCTTCAATTAGCTCCGTTCCATCTTTGGCATAAACTCAAAAACTGTACAGCCTCGCTCAAGATTCATCGAACACTGCTGGAGACAGCTGGCAACTCAGGCTGTTTGTTTACTATAGTACGTAGTAAAAATTGTGAATGAATGTAAAAGTGATCGATGATTGGTTACTTAGTTCCCAGTTGCTTAATTAATGGTTGGGCTTTGTTGTTTCGTTTATCATTAACTTATACTAATATTATCTTCAAACGTGTAACCATTTTGGAAAATTAATCCAGTCGTATGTAACATATGCTAAACAGATTTCTTTCTAAAGATGCTGATTTCATGCAACGCAAACTGCTGTTTTAATTCGCTGAAGGATTAAGCAGAATTATCGGTTCACTGCTACCTGTAGGAAGTGTGTGTGTGTGTGTGTGTGTGTCCACACACAGGGTGGTGAAATGCGTCTAGCATGGCAGCATTATGTTAGTGTTAAGGTGCAAGCACCGCTTGCTCCTCCTCGCTTTCTTCTGCGGCAGCTGGCTAGCCCTCGTGGCGACCAGAGAAGCAACTTGCATAAGTCTTCCCTGCCAGTACACAACCTCCTCACCTTCAAGACTCCTGCTGCCACCTCGTGGCAACACACGGTAACTGGGTGCCTCGTGGGCCCAGGCTAAATCAGCAGGGGATATCGAAGCAGCAGTGGGCCCCAGAAGGACGGCGCATAAGCACACTGGCAGGTGGACACGTCCTGGCGCCTACCAACCACTGCCCCACTGCCTTGCGGATTAACCTTGGTATGTATAAGGCTACGAGAGTAAACCCTGAACGAAAAATCTGCGGTGGAGCCCCACATCAGGTAGACATGCTTATAGAGCTCCAACAAAACCCCAACGGCAGTGCAGACGGAAGAGGTGACCACCATGGAAACCCAACGACTACACAGGAGGACGAAGGCAATGCCTGATGGACAGAATACTAAGGCGAAACCCCAAAAACTAGGCTATCGGCAGTCCATTGAGACTCCACCTCTCCCCAGTCGTTGCAACACTTGCACTACTGGATCAGGAAAAGGGAGAGCCAAGATGTGTGGTTGCAGCCTACGCTTCTGCCTCACCACATAAATCAATTCACGTGCAGCCATCATACAGTTCATCATACCTTTCCTCATCATCAAAACCCCTGTACCCCCAAAAGTTCTATGGCGATGAACGAGTGGCGTCGGGGACAGGCAGAGATGACTACCGGGAGTCACTAGTCACAACTCTGCACATGGGCGGCACAGATAAGATGGTAGTTTATGCACTGGAATCTAGGCAGCAGTGCAATCCCGCCCTGTCTTTGCGACTGAGCACATGGGGAGGAGGGGCTAGAAAAGGTGCCCTAAACAGCCTGCCTAAAAATCCAACCTGACTGGGCAACCGCACCCAGTAAGGTCATCCTTATGCGGTCGAAAACACAACCAAAATCACAGATCTAAACAAAAACAAACCATACAACCTATTATGATCGATGCATGGAATGTCAGGACCCTTCTGGGTACTGGCACAAATGTGCATCCTGAAAGAAGAACTGCCCTTATGGCAAATGAGCTGGCTAGGTATAACATCGACAGAGCAGCCATCAGTGAGTCCCGGCTCCCAGATGAAGGCCAACTCACAGAACGGGGGTCTGGCTACACCTTCTGGAAGGGTAACCCTGCTGCAGAGAGAAACCACATTAATGGAGTTGGCTTTGCCATCCTCCAATGCATCCTACACAGGCTAACTGAAATGCCTATTGGGATCAATGAGTGCCTCTTGACGCCCAGAGTCCCATTGAATCACTCGGGTCATGCCTTCTTCATCAGTGCATACGCCCCAACACTAGATGCAGGAGATGACATCAAGGAGGCCCTTTATGCCGACCTCGACAGAGTGCGAACCTCTATCCGCAGAGAAGACAAGGTTGTGCTCCTTGGCGACTTCAATGCCAGAGTTGGCATAGATGTTAACATTTGGCAGGGAACCATAGGGAGAAATGGACTAGGCAAATGTAATCCCAATGGTCTACTGCTTCTACTTTTCTTGGAATACCTACTTTATTTTCCTGCTTAAATTGTACCACTAAAACCATTATATTATAGATTTCAACTGGTTCAGCCATGTTAATATTGTTATTATTGTCGATTTTGTATCTGTGTTTTCCTGGCTAAATAAACTGTTTCAATATATCAATTTCAATTGTAGTGAAAAGGATTCGCACACTAATCGGGACGTCCCAGGGTGTTAGTGATAAAACTAATGTGTGAGTTTCTGCACCCAACTTTCCTTCCTCCCTGTGCTTCTCCCTCTTTCACTGCTTATGATATCTCCCTCTTTCTCTGTAGTCTGCGCCGTCATCATAACTGGCAATTTTCAACATAGGGCTACAGAGGGAAGTGTCTTATATAAGAATGGCAGTCATAAAGGATAGATGTAGGAGAACTAAGTTTTTTTATTTACTCTAACAAATTATATCTATAAAAGAATAAAATATTTTCTGCCAGATGATACACAGTACAAAATTGATAGTATATAAGAGAGGATCCCAAAGCCCCCTAGCAGATAATGCCACACTTAACTCATATTTTTGGTCTTGTATCGTGCCTAATAAAATGGTTTCTCAAGAGCTGTTGGTTTTGTTGGTACAATCCTCATATCAGTCAAAACATTCCCTGTGCCATGAAACAACTAGAAATTTACGGTCAGGGAAGATGATGCTTTTAAATGCGTTTGTCAACCCTAGAAACACTTATCTTGACAGGCGGTCTTATCAGCTGAAATAGTTTTCTCATGACCCCAACACACTTAACAGAGGTCCATAACTTCATTCTCGATTCATGCTTCCGCTATCGCAGCCTACCCTGTATATATCCAAATCCTGGTCACCGTTGGCTCATAACTTTTAGACTATTAGTCCCCTTTTATTGACTTAACTATTATTATTTTACTAATTATGAAGCAATTGTATACGTGCAGATTCAATGTACAGACAGAGATATATCACAATAATCACAGCACACAAACACTACTCGCTGTCAACGTAGTGAATATCATCGTGAACACAAGTGAGACAGATGTTTTCTAGTTAAACGAAAGTGGCTTATGTAACAGGACCCTTATTATTGCTCTTTAATTATTTTGGTCTCCGTCGTCAACCACTCTCTTTCTACCTTTCATTCTCTCCCTTCTCTCAACCTCTCCCTCTCTTTAAATCTGTCCTCTTACATTCCTCTATATTACTCCCTCATCTCCTCCCCTGCTTCTTCTCTCCCCCCAACATCATCACTTGCAAGTCAGAATCATGAACTCTGATCTAGAAGAACTGAGAAATGCAGAGACCTGGTAGTTGTAGTATTAGTAAATATGACAAATTTTGTGACAAGACATACCGGTATGGCCAGCATAAGGACAAAACCAGACAGTGTGATGTAGTCGTGGCCAGAATTAGGCTAGGATACAGACACATCTGGCAAGTTAGTGACACTGTACCCATACCGGAACACTCAGCATGTAAACTTTGTGATAAACCTTTAAAGCATACACTTGAACACTATATTATTGAATGTGACACTGTCAAAGACCTCAGGCCACCTGGGTTATTGTATCATGAACTTTGTAATTACTACATGGAATCGGGGGTGCTTGAGGACATTCTTGCTGTTCATCCCAAATTTGCTAGCCCACACTGATTAGTCAATTAGAATGTGACCTCCAATGTATATGAACCACTGTCTTGCATAGCAGTGAACAGTGACATCACACACATGACTCTGACCTATATATATACTGCTAATGAATATGATCTATTTCTTTGTGAATGAACCTCTGTCCTGCGTGGTAGTGAGAAGTGATACCACCCTCAGTGTCAAGACCTGACTGAATTACTCAGAATAGGCAAGCTGTACTCCAAGCTTTGTCAATAAATTTATTAAACTAAACTAAACTTGCCTTACCCTCCTCCCTTCAAAAAAGTGCATCGTCATTGTGACTATATGAACACATCCTCGTCACTGGGTTGAGAGGGGACGGGGGGAGGGGTGAACGAGGGGGGGGGAGAGGGGTGAACGAGGGGGGGGAGTGAGTGGGGTAGTAGTGAATGGGAGGCCATGTGTTAGAGAGAGGTGAGCGAGGGAGAGGTGAGTGGGGAGAGGCGACTGGGGAGAGAGGAGTTGCGGGGATTAATTTTGGAGAGGTGAATGAGAGAGAGGGAATTGGAAAGAGGTGAATAGGGGAAAGGGAATTGGGGGAGAGGTGAATGGAGGAGATGGGGTGGGGAGAGGAGTTGAGGGAGAGGGGTAAGGAAGAGGTGACAAGGGGAGACACGGATTAGGGGAGAATTTAATTGGTAGGATTTTATTTTATTTTTTTTTGCCGTAAACAGCGGCTTGTTTACTATACAGTACTTCTCAGATGTCAAGGCCTGGGAATTAGGGATTGAAATCGCTTACCAGACTAACCAGGTTCTTAATAAAGGAAAGTCAAGGACCATGGTTTTCTGAGGAATAGCAAACAACCGTTTGAGATTGACATCTCTTTACTATAAAAAATATAACAAAACTCTGACACAACTCAACAAACATCAAATAATTACGGGAGTCAAACAATTAATGCAGTCAACAGTTAATGGAGTTAATCAATTAAGGGAAGCAAACAATTAAAGGAATCAAACAATTAATGGGAGTCAGCAATTAATGGATTCAAACAATTAATTGGCGTCAACAATTGATAGAATCGAACAATAAAGGGGAGTCAGCAATTAATGGAATCAAACAACCATAGAATCAAACAATGAACAGATATTTCCTACGGCAGTGGCCTTGGGGGAAGGTTCTGGAACACGGTGATGCAAACTCAGGGTAGGGATGCGTCCATTCAACTCCACACTCGGCCGATTGTCTTGAAATGGCAGGAGAACACCGGGGCACAGACGGAATGAGATGAACTGACGGTCGTGGTATGTGGTAGTGGTAGATGACCAGAGAATTGACAGTCGATAGGTGAAGGTCTGGGGACACTGCCCACGAGTCCAGGACCTATGATGAGATCACAGCCAGAATTTGACGAACAGCGGGGTAGCTAGATAGTGACTGTATGGCGGCTGCGGTGAATCTTCCGGATGATCAACAGAACACGTAAAATGTGTAGCCACACACTCAAGAACTCCTTTCAAGACTTAGAAAAATATCATCTTTTAGGGGTAGGTCGAAGCATTGCTTTAATATTGGTGGCAAGATACCTGATATATTAAGAATATATCCAAATTTGTACACCTAGGTGTCCTAGCACAATAAGTCAACGCCATCATCAAGACCTGCATATATGTAAGAGGGCCTTAGTCAACCAGTGGCATCATCTTGCGGTATACCTATCTTGTTATTTGCGTCACTCATGTTTGACTCGAAATATCGTAAAATGGTGAACACTAGTTAACTGGTGCCCGTTTACACTTGTTTGTTAGTTTCTAATTCACCATAAAGTTCTTCCCTGAATACAGTTTTAAGGGTTCTGATCAATATTTGTCATGCAGTAAATGGCAACTCAGATCTACGCGCTAGTAGCGACATTGCTCAGCCACCCACTGTACCATTAACTGCTCACCGCCGGACACACACACTCACGTCTACCAAGAGCCTTCTCCAATATGTCTAATAACAGTAAGTGAAGAATGCATTTTTTGTATGTCTAGTTCTCTACAAAAGCGGACCACCATTATTATTAACATTAAATAATGGTGTATATTACACACAAATATATTTTTGTTTGCTAAACATAGTAAGAATCAATTCCCTTTAATACTGTTCAGGCTTCGTACAAGTGAACATGATGTTGCTATACAACAGTCTGTGTTTGGTGAATACATCAGGACTTAGTTTTCAGGTTTCAGATTTGCCCCAAACTTTGCGGGGGCTAGTTTATTAGGCACCCAACAGGGAAGCATGAGAAGTTCATGCTTGCCTTCTTTGACTAAAATGGGTGGGCGAGAGTACATGAGGGATATTAGTTTTTTTTTTTTAGTTTTGTGTTAGCAAGTTACATGTGGCGAAACAAAAAAAATAAGTGTATGTTATCTATATACATTTATTTGCTTATTCACTAAAATTATGTCCCGCAAAATTGTCAAGGTTAATACACCTCCCTCCACCCACAACCGGGCGCATCCTCCCATGTCACATCCCGTCCTCACCAAATATCCCTCCTGGTACTTGACAGTTTTATGGACCTACCACGCTTTGCTATAAACAGATGAACGATACAGGATTCCCTATATTTCATATGCGTTTGTTTTGTCTTCGCCTGTATATATACAGTACAGTACATGTCCGGGGAATGTTTTGTCATTCGTCATCTACCAAACAACCACAAAATGGGGTTCAATTTGGCGCAGTATCGGCTTGGTGATAAATTTTGATCTGTTAACATTTCTTCGATATCATCTAATTTATCTTTGTTGTGTTTTTAGATTACAACCAAAAGAGATAAATAAAAATGAATTATACTTACAACTGAAGAAATCTTTACGAAAAATTTTAATTTAAGTTTGTAAAATTTCTGTAAGACAGCAAAATTTATGGAAAATTTATATGGGTCAAAAAATTAATGTAAATGAAAGTAATTTCTCATAGAAATTATAGAAAGTATTGAGAGATTGATAACACAAATTCGCTTGATATTTGCAAATATTTACATTGTTGCGAATTTACATTTTGACTAATCCTTAAAACTTCTGATACAAATGCGTCTCTGACTCATTATTATCATTGCAATTAATATTATAATTAAACATTGTTTAGTGTGATAATTTTTTAGTTACCCATGAGGTTTGAAGCCTGGAGAAGCATCAAGTACGCTCAATTGTTTGTGGAATGTTATGTCACGTAAAATAACATCTGTAACACTTCTGAACAGTTTTCTTTGGGGATATATTATAAACATATTATTTTATTTATTGCTAAAACTCAAATACTTGTAATATAGAGACTATAAGCACTATGTCGATAGGATGTGTGTTTACTAAAGCCACGCCTCTTAGCACAAGGCCACATCTGTTAAGTCCGATGACACACATATCTTAGCTGATCATAGTTGATGTGTTTTGTGTGGGCCGCCATAAACAAACAAGTGGGTCTAGCTACAGTAAAGTTAGTATCTTCACTCTCTCTCTCTCTAGTCGTGAAATAGGTAAACATTGGTTTGGAAATAGAGTAATGGACGGGTGGAAAAAAAGTTACCAAATATCATCATTAACTCGAATACGCTGGATAGCTTCAAACATAGTTTGGATGGATATATGAGCAAGAGGGGTTGGGTGTAAATGGGACTGCCCAGTATGGGCCAATAAGCCCGCTGCAGTTTCCTCCATTCTTATTTGATTATCACTTGGGAGTGTATTTTTGTTTACTTAAGAACCTTGCTAGACTTACCACTTCCAATATTCTTTGGTCAATATAAGGGTGTCTATAAAGTACGTGTGCAGTTTAAAATGTTAATAACTTAAATTTATAGCAGATAAAAACAATCTGTAAAACGCAATAGAGATGCAATTTATTCAAATTTTAACAACTCTAATCTTAGGATTTTAATTTTGAACATATACACCACCATTACGGATAAAAAGTATAATACGATTTTGAAGCTAATCCATATAGTGTAGGGTTAACTATATATATATATATATATATATATATATATATATATATATATATATATATATATATATATATATATATATATATATATATATATATATATATATATATATATATATATGTAACCGGTCGGAATTTACTGGACTTTATTTTCTCACTTGACTTCGGGTTTATTAAAGATTAATAGATGGTAATGGCAGTGCAAGCGCCCCTTTGAGAAAAATCCCGAACCAGCACAAGAACACTTGAATCTACTAAACAAAATGAATTGTCCGTGACCCGTGGAAGGATAGCGTCTGTGACTGGGATGAATGAGACACACTGTAAAATTTAGACACTTATATTCCCTCCAACTCTACAAACACAATCAAATAATGGTACACCAATATGCGCACCTCTTAACTTGAACTTAAAACACTACTCTGGGGAATAAAAGTTATACATGATATAGAAATTATTAGAAACTCAGGCAACAATAAATTTGAAGTATTAAGAAATGTTGCTTGCGCACATGAAACAGGCCTTAAGGTTTTTCAACAAAATAATATCCAGCACTGAGAAAATGGTATTCAAAAATAAGAAATTAATAATTCCACCATGAATAGGCCTAAAGGGCACTCAATATAATTATGTTACACCAACAGATGCAGGCCTTAAGGGTTTTCAACAAAATAATATCAGTCACTGAGGAAATGGTATCAAAAAAATAGAAATTAAATACTCTACAATGAATAGGCCTTAAGGGCACTCAATATAATTATGTTACACCAACAGATGCACAATTCCTAACCTAACTTAAACACTACTCTGGGGAACAAAGGTTATACCTGAGATCGGAATTATGAAGAAAAACTAGATGCATTAAAAGAATCAAATCACAGTATCACTCTGGTTCCACTTAGCGACACAAACATTCAAAAAAAATACTATCAAAATTATTTAAGAAATATTAAGCTACACACGTTAAGATAGTATCAGTAACTGAGAAATGGTATTAACTACACCCAAATATAGTCACTATTATTGATATGTTACTGGGTCCACCAATACTCGTGAACCATGCTCCACCCAACTCAACATACACCCGTAATAAGGGAGATAAAATGTTCCTCTAGGCATCCCCTAGACTCATGGTCTCAGTGTGCGACCCCGTATCACTCAGCTGGCCTCACTTTACCCCCAGTACATCCATGAAACGGAAGGGAGTGAGCCAATCAGACCTTGTACAGTTGAGAGAAGCTTTAGCTTCCCGTTAGCAAGAGGGTTTCACTGAGCTGCTCGAGACATGTGGTGTTGTGAGCCGAGGTAGAGGAGGGCTGATGACCCCAACGATCGTCCCGTCGTCAGCTGGGCACCCAGACGGCTAGATTCCCTCAAGAGATCCTTTGATACCCCGCTAAACAGTGACAGGCCTACACTGATCGGTCCAATGGCGACAATCGCCACCCTCAATCATCAACGGCAGTCTCAAACGGCAGTCAATTTCTCGCGGTCATCACTCTCGCAGTCAATTTCTCGCAGTCAAACTCCGGTCAAGTGGGTTCTGACGGAAACCCTGAAATGAACTCACTGTTAGCTCTTGTTAACTTTACCACTGCCCTATCTAACCCTGTCTGAGATCGAATGAGACTTACTTGTTATACTGCAATAGTGCAACACAGGTGACTAGGCCACGTGACTATTTCTGTGGACGGACGCGCAGGGACGTCCTGTAGGTCCAATTGCTTTCACATGACTGAGGACCAGCCAGCGTCGCGTCTCTCCAAGGCGCTAGCTTAGGCCTACGTGACATATTTTCCGCCTAACTAATAACTCCTTGGGACACCCGTGACATTATTCAGACTGATAAACGATCTATAATAATTTCAAATTCAATAATAGTCCCTTAACTTCATGAATCACATCATTATTAATTCGGCAAATTACATTTAATATCACTTAGGCCTAGTTCCACAACCTCTCGCTATGTGCAGGGAGCGCTCTCTTCCCTCCGACGACCTTGAAAGCTCAGTATCGCCAATGGCGCGGTGTTTGAAATTACTCTGAAATTTCTGAATATTACAATCGACCCCCCTAAAAAAAGACAGCACTGTCCTCATGTGCTGAGAAAAACATGCATACGACCGCCCCTAAAAAAAATTTCTAAGAAAACTGCATCTTATCCCTTTAACATGCCAACGCAGCATTCCTGCCCTCTCCACTTCTCTCCTGCCAATATTTATATATATATATATATATATATATTTATATATATATATATATATATATATATATATATATATATATATATATATATATAATCACAGGAGAAGAAAACACGTGTTTTCTTCTTTCTCAGGTTATCAGCATATACCTAGATCACGCGCACCTACAGTGATTTTATATATATATATATATATATATATATATATATATATATATATATATATATATATATATATATATATATATATTGTTAAGCCGTCTATTAATTTACTTTAATATGCAAGGTTCTAAGCGTAACCAAACAAAAAAAGTGAATTAAATCAAAATGGAATAAAAAAAAAAAGTATACCTTTAAGAATTTAATGAAATTAAATAATAATAATAATATAGAGCCCCGTAGGCTGTCACAACAAATTGATTCACTATCGAAACCTTTAAGACACAAATGATACTAAATCGAAACTTCAACAGAACTGCTTTAAACATAAAAATAAAATAAAAACATTAGATTACGTTAACACTGCATAAACATATGAATAACTAACACTGAAATTAACTATCGTGAAACCACACTGAATTACTTAAATGTAACTAAGCAAACACTGATGGACACATAAAGAGACATAAATAGGTACTTGCATAGATACACCACAGTGGTGGGACAACACAAATAAAATAAGTATAAGTAACAGGTGACGGGTGTCACTCAAAAGAACGTGGACTGAATGACGATAGGACTGGACTGCCCTCCGTCTACTGGTGAGCACTATATATAGGGTCGTTTCC
Source organism: Homarus americanus (assembly GCF_018991925.1). Taxonomy (NCBI): domain Eukaryota; kingdom Metazoa; phylum Arthropoda; class Malacostraca; order Decapoda; family Nephropidae; genus Homarus; species Homarus americanus. Next base: position 4,148,095 of record NW_024736071.1, read on the forward strand.
CGCCAATGCAACCAGCCGGTGAAACATGGGTCGTTTAACGATGCAGATGGTCGTTAGAGAAACAAAGAATGCTTGTTACAATACTAAATGAAGAAATAAGATGGGCTTGAACAAATAATAACAGTTAAAACCTTAACAGCACAGGGTAAGGTGACTAGATTATATTATAGTACATACAACACATCATTACAGGTAATAATATGGAACAACATGGACGCATGTTATATAACAAAAAAATAGAAATATACGACACGGTCGTAACACTTGCCCCCATAAAATAAAATTTTTGCTTGCACAAATTTTGATATGACATAAGTGTTCATTCTGTGGGTCTAGATAACAGATCGGCCAGCACATTGTCTGAACCCTTAACATGTGTAACATGTAATTTATAGTTCTGAAGGAACAAACTCCGGCGAATTAATCTCTGTTTTTTTAACTTGAATGTTTTGGAAACTGCAATGGTTTGTGATCTGTATAAATTTCAATAGGCCTACTTGGTAATAAATAATAACTGAAATGTTGCAAAGCTAGGATAATTGACAGCAATTCTTTTTTTCCACTGTTGCATAGCGGGTAAAAGGCTGGATTAAATTTTTTACTATAAAATGCAACTGGGTGGTTCACACTGTCATCATCCTCTTGCAACAGGGCAGAACCTGCAACAAGATCACTAGCATCACAGGCTAGCTTGAAAGACTTAGAAAAATTAGGGGATCTCAAAATAGGGTATGAGCATAATACATGTGTTTCAAGCTTAGAAAAGAATTCTGACACCTTGAAGTCCAACAAAAAATATTACCTTCTTCAACAAATCAGTAAGGGAATAACTGAGAAAATTACAAATATCTGGTAATAATCCACACAACCCAAAAATCTGCGGACTTGTCGTTTGTTACATGGAACAGGCATCTGAGAAATAGTGTCACACCTTGCTGTGGAGGAGCAAGTCTTCCCAACCCAATTACATATCCCAGATACAAAGTTGAGCAAAAACAAATTCTGACTTAGCAAAGTTTATAACAAGTCCTGCATTTCTAACTCGGTGAAGAGAGCGTCGAGCTGACATAAATGGTCTGACCAAGTGTCAGAAAAAATTACATCATCATCTAAATATACTACATGAGGCACCACAGACTTGTGACATCAGTCTTTGAAAGGTGGCAGGAGCATTAATCAATCTTAGAGAGGAACTTGGCGTTCCCGATTGCTTCGATGAAGTAGTCGACTCTTGGTAGAGGGAAGCTGTCCTTGCTGGTGACGGCGTTGACCTTGCGCAAGTCGATGCAGAATCGAAGAGTGCCGTCCTTCGGTATTAGAGTGACTGGTGAGCACCACTCGCTGGTCAGGAGCCTGCTTGATAGGCTTAGGAGAACCAACATCAACATAATGCACTACGGCAGTGGTACAGCCAGGCCTGTCTTGGAAGACAAGAGGATGTTGTTGGTTGGCGGCCAGCACATCAGCTCTCTAGTGTCGTTGTTGTTGTTGAGATTGTCGGACCGTAGTCCGACACGGGCCTTTGCCTATAGGCGGCCCGTTTGGTGGTTCCGGCTGGAGCTCCTGGAGCAGCCAGACCGGATTGGGATTGGAGGTGGTCCCACCTGCAGATTGGAAGGATACTGCAGGTTGCAAGTGTGAGCGAACCCCCGATCAGTGGACGCTTACCACCAACCCCCACTCTTGGACGTGGTCAGTTTCGGAGTGGCGCGCCCCCCGAACTGGGGTCCGCACTTGCTGGGAGAGGATACTTTCTAAGCTATCTGGGTGGTGGGTATCGTGTGATGACCCGGAGAAGGTGGTGAATGTGGTTTGTTTGGGCCTTTCGGGTTAGAGTGGCCGCTGGTGTTGTGTGTGCTTCTTGGGAGATTTGAGTTCTGTTTCGGAGGCTTTGTGTGACTTCGCAGTCGAGGAGATAGTGTTCAAGTGGGTTGGCTGCTGGCTCCTGACAGTAGGTGCATTCCATGACGTCATTTCCGATCATCTGCCAGGAGCACTTGTACCCTAGTCGTAGTCGATGAAGGCTAACTTGGGTTTGTCTTGGTGTTTTCTTGTCAGCGAAAGGTGGTTCCCCTTTTGTAGCCGCCAGGTACCATTTGGCTGATTGGAAACCAGCGTTGAATGCGTGAAGGAAGCTCTTTTTGATGTGGAGCTTGCTAGTCTTTCTGAGGTGATTCTTGATCTGTTGCACGCTAGCTGGAATTTGAATGTGTATGCTACTAGAACGTGTAGCTGCCTTGGCTGCTTCGTCTGCCACGTCGTTTCCTCCGATCCCTACATGACTGGGAACCCAGTGTAAGACGACTGGGCGGTTTTGTCTTTGGAATTCCTGTAGCTGTGCGAGGATCATGGTTATAATGTGGACGTTGTCTCTTGGTTGACTGTGTTGCAGCGCCTGCATGGCCGATTTCGAGTCCGTGTGAATTATGATGGACTTGTTGTGTTGTGTTGCAGCGTGTTGTAGGGCCTTTGAGATTGCTACCAGCTCGGTTTGTAGGGTGGAGCAGTCATTAGAAAGTCTCCATCGGAGGGTCTGTCCTTGGGTGTAGAAGGCCGCTCCGGATCTATGATGTTTTGGGTCCACCGAGCCCTCTGTGAAGTATGATGCTGCATCAGCCGGTGTCCCGGTGGCTATGGCTTCCAGAGTTATTTTTTTGAGGTCCTCCTTCTGGAGGTTGGCTTTACTATCGCCTAGGTCGGTAATTTTGAATGTGGCTGGTGGAGGGCTCCATGGTGGAGGAACTACGTAACCATTGTCTCGTGTGTCTTGGTTGTTCTTGACGAGTGTTTCTGCTTGCAGGTGTTGGATGACCTCGCTTGCCTCGTGCGACCAGGTGGCCCCTCGCACTCTGTGGTCGAGGTGGAGGGAGGCACTGATTCGAATTTTGGCAGCTGTGGGCTTATCTGATCTACAGATTATGGCGAGGAGACCGGCTGTCACCTGCTTGACTCGTACTGCCAGGGGTGGTAGTTCGGTTTCCATTTGCAAGTTGCAAATTCTGGTCCACATGGGTGCTCCGAGCATGGTCCTGAGAGCATTATTTTGGATGACTTCTAGCTTAGCTATTTGGTCTTCTCTCAGTCCAATGAGTGCTGGAGCACTGTAATCTACCAGCGATCCGATGGCGGCCGTGTAGTAGGCTTTGAGCACATGAAGGTTTGCTCCTGCGGTTGTGCTGGTGAGCTACCTCATTATATTGTGTCTGCTCTTCGTCCTGTGCCTGAGATACTCGAGTTGCGGCTTGAAAGTGAGTTTCTGGTCAAACCAGATTCCAAGACACTGGTGGGTGTTGGTCCAGACTACCGGGGTGTTTTGTATGGAGAGCATCTTGTTTGGTGTGTCTGTGCAGATGGCCATCGCTTTCGACTTGGCTGGATTTATCTTGAATCCAAGTCTGTTGCACTCCTCTTCTATAAGTTGGAGTGCGTGTTGCGTGTTGGCTAGTCTGTTTGATCCTCTTACTATAAGCTGTAAGTCGTCTGCATAGCATAGGAACTTGGCTGTTTGTCTGAGAGGAAGTTTGACAAGATTTTCCATCAGGACATTGAACAGCATTGGACTGAGGATGCCTCCTTGTGGGGTTCCGTTTTCATGGACCCTGTAGCTTGAGGTTGCTCCCTGAAAGCGTACTCTTGCTTCTCTCTGTGTGAGGTAGTTCTGGATCCACCCCAGCAACCTTCCTTTGACGCCTTTTTCTGCGAGCGTCGTTGTAATGGCCAGTGGATTTGCTAGTTCGAAGGCCTTCTCCAGGTCGAGGAAGACCACCAGAGCTGGTTTGTAGTCCACTGTGCTGAGTATCTCAGCGATGTTGTTACCTGTGCCGGTGTTCTCGGTGTAAGCAAAGATGTGAGGGTGTGGGCTGCCTACTTTCCACTTGAGTCGGTTGAGAGCCATTCTTTCTCCCGTCTTCGCTATGCAGCTGAGAAGGGAGATGGGCCTCGGTTTGTCTGGTTCTCTGGGCTTCGGAATGGGCTGTATATCTGCCTTCTTCCATTCCGGTGGGAGTCTTTGTGCTGTCCACGAAGCATTGATGACTTGTAGCAGAGCCTCGTGTCCGGCTGTAACAGCATGGGAAAGCATGGAGTAGGTTATCCTGTCGGCCCCTGGTGCTGTGTCCTTGCTTCGTTTTAGCGACTTCTGGAGTTCTTGCTGGTTGAAAGGTCTGTCGGTGTCATCTTCACTGTTGCAGGCCTCTTCGATCATCTGCAGTCTGACCTGTCGCAGACGCCGTTGTGTCTCCTCCGCCTGTCTCGGGAGGTTTTTCGTTGCTGCTCGGTCAGAGAACAGTTTTGCAAGTCTCTCGGCTTCCTCTTCTGGGTTGGGATGGGTTAGTGGTGGTGGTGGTGTTGCCTTCCCAGATGCCCTTCGGATCTGGGCCCACATCTTGCCAAGGTAGGTGTGCTCGTTCAGTTCGGAGCACCACTTGAGCCAGCTTACGTTTTTTATTTCTTCCTTCTCTTCCCTGGTATCCTTAACTATGACTTGCAGGAGATGTCTGTTTGTTTCCGTGGGATGTCTCCTGTAGTTTCTTCGGGCCATGTTCACTCTGTGGTTGAGTTCTTTCACCCTGGGACAGTAGTACCAGTAATCATTGTACTGTCTTGATGTGGGTTTTGTTTTTGGGATAGCCTCTTCTGCCGCTTGGTGAAACGCCTCGACCAATTGTTGGTGGAGGGCTGTCTCGTCCACGGGTGCTGCGCCGGCCGGCTGTGATTTTTCGCGCCACTTAGCCAGGTGTTTCTTAAAGAGTCCCCAGTCTGCCTTTTGGGTATTGTATCTCCATCTCGGCGGGGGTGGAGTGGGGAGTTTGTTCACCTTCAGTGTTGTTAGGGTGGCGAAGTGGTCGCTGGTCAGCGTGGGGTGTAGCTGCCAGGAGGCCGAAGGTTGTAGTGCACTGGAGACGAAGGTTAGATCTAGCCTTCCTCCCCTAGTGTGGGTGGGCTCTCCGGTGTTCAGGAGGCAGATCTCGGGTGTATCTTGAAAGGTGGTGTATAGGTGTAGGCCGTCTTCATTTGTGGGGCTTACCGAGCTTAGGAAGGGATGATGTGCGTTGAAATCCCCTCCTATGAGTGTGGCGTGGTCAGCGGCCGAAGCAAATAATTGAGTCGCCTCCAGGGAGCTCCTTGGGTTCTTGTAGATGTTGTGAACAGTTAATGCCCGTTCTTGGAGGGTTACTTTGACGGCCTGTGTCTCGATGTTTTCCCCACATGGAAATTGCTGCGTGACCTCGGCGGAGGGTATGCTTGACTTGACCAAGATCATACATCCTCTTGTTGACGCCTGCGTGAAATGCCTCCTGTATGTCTTGTAACCACTGAATTTGAAACAGTGGTGTTCTTGTAGAAGTCTCTTGTAGCAGTATGATGTCAAGCTTGCCCTTGGCTGCTGCTTCTTGTAGGAGGTGTTTCTTGTTTTTGATACCCTGAGCATTCCATGTAAGGATGTTCAGGGTGCTGATGTTTTCCACCACTGTTTCATCGCGGATTTCTGGTGGTCCTCGATGGAAATGTCCAAGTCCGATTCCAACTGGATCAGGTTCATATCTTCTTGTTCTGTGGTTTTTGCCTTCTGGGCCGTGGTTCGGTTCAGTGGAGTTGAAACGTCCAATTTATTTCTGGGAGTTGTCGGTATCTTGGGTTCTCTGGTGGCCTTCTTCGGTGTAGAGTGTACCTCGGCTGTCACTCGTGTGAGGACCGGCGTGGCTTCCTCCACTGAGGTGGCTGGAGATGTGGCGACTTGCCCGAGGACGCTTCCCATGAGTATTTGGAGCTGTGGGGGTTGGATCTTGTGACCCAGTAGTCCGGCTAGGCCCTCCGCAGACGAAACACCGGGGCACAGACGGTGGAGAGGAGCAACGGTAGTGGTTGATGTCCAGAGAATCGACAGTCGACAGGTGAAGGTCTGGGAAAACAGCCCACGAGTCCAGGACCTATGATGAGATCACAGCCAGAATTTGACGAACAGCAGAGTAGCTAGATAGTGACTGTATGGCGGCTGGGGTGAATCTGCCCGTGACGTAGGTAGCAGCGAACTTCCTCACCTCCGTCCAACCCCCCCAAGTGGGGGTCGCACCAGCAAACGAGAGTTAGCAGCGTTAACGAGCAGGAAGATCGTTTCCGCCCTGACAATGATAAATATTTTTACCGATAGAGAGAAAGAGAGAAGTAGGTAAACAGAGAGCTAGCCAGGGTATAACCACCTTCAATACAACAAGATAAGTATGTGGACACATGACTGGGCTGCAAGTTCATGCTGGGTCTATGGATCCTCTAGTAAAGAATAACATGTTTTATTCGTATTTTTATTACAATCTAGTTACTATTTAAATACTTCTAAACTAATTTCATGTTATTATATATATTTTTTCTGTTTAACAGATGAAACTCAACTGGCAAAGAACATTAAGCCTCAGAGTCTGGTGACGGAGGCTGATGTGAAGGTTGCGCTTAAAGCGGATAAGGGTCCCGACGCACAACTTAGTTCATGGACAGTCGAGGACTTCACCAAACAGGGTGACAACTACGCTTGTGTTGTCAGCAGTGTAAGGGTCAAGTTTTCCTGTCAGGGACATAATTCCGAAGTGGTTTATGTAGTGAAGCTAAACCCCTGCAGGCCCATGGCATTTTGGGTGGATGTTACCGAGTTGTTCTTTTTAAAGGAGTCCAAATTCTACACGACTTTGGTGCCAGAGTTAAACTCAGCACTGACAACTAATGGACAAGAGCGACTGAGAGTACCGCGATGTTTCCACTGCGTCATGGAAAGTGGTCGAGAAGTTATATACTTGGAAGATCTTCGGCCTTTAGGATTCAAGATGTTTGATCGTAGGAAGGGCCTGGACGTTCCACACGCTGTACTTATATTACAAGAACTGGGCAGACTCCACGCCTCATCACTTGTGTTACAGGCCAAATCACCTGGAGAAGACATCATTCAACGTCATAACTACCTGTTAAAAGAGTGGACAACCCTTACTGATTCCACGGTTCATCTTTTTGAGGAGTGCTTAAGAACTGCAAGAGATATGTTGTTGAAATTTAAGGGATATGAAAGAGCGATAATTTGGATAGAAAGCTTAAAACCAAAGATAATAGAGATCCTGAAAGAACAGCTAGGGAGTAGCAAATACAACGTTGTCTGCCATGGTGACTGCTGGAACAATAACGTGCTCTTCAGGTAGGTCCGAGCGGATTCATCTTGCAGTAATGACAGTTAAACAGACACTACTCCAGTAACATATAGATTCGTGTTTCCTTTTAAGTTATTACCTTTTCTTTACACGTAAGTCTGTAAAATATTATCCCAATATTCATCTACAGTATTATCTTGTTTATCGCTGGTAACGCCTCTCTTCCCCTAAAGAAATATATCAAAATCCCAGCTCATATATATTTTCAGACATATTCGTAAAATCTGGAGAAATTATCTTAAAAATATTTTACCGTATTTCATTCATATTCAAGTAGATCTTGACTTTTAGAGTGTAAATATAAACTGTGAAGGGGATTTTTTGTATTTATCTCTTTTAATTATATTTCTATAATCAATTGCTATTATTTCTTTTCAGTTAATATTCGTTTTATCCCAATAGGTATTTCGGATTTTGTTACCATTACCACAAGGATTCTTTCTTCGTTTGGAATCGATTTTCTTCTTTGGTTAGGTTAGGTTAAGTCCCCTGGTTAATATTCGTTTTCATCCCAATAGGAATAAAAACGATTTTCTACCTTCTTTTCATTTCTTACTTATACTCTCTTGAACTGAATTCTCATTTGTCATGTAACATATATTTACCTATGTTCTATACATGACTCGTCCATCCGCTGTTGGAGGAAGTCATTGTTGTTATTATATTAGTTAAGGGAACTAAAAGAATTATCTACGTTTCTTAATGATTTTAAAAGTAAAAAAACGTGACATGAGGCTACATATGTCTTATCCCTATTTTCTAACTAAATACCGTGGGGAAGCGTCAGTTATACCCCTACGATTACAGACACCCATAAATAACTCCAATGCGCACCTAACCGCTACTCGTTCCCCCTTGGGTTATTGTCTACACCCGACATCCACTTTAAGCCAACTACACTTTAAGCCAACTGACTGCACTCGCGTAACATTTTCTTTGTAGCTGTAAGGAGTGTGTTCTGACTATTCAAACACAACATGTTTTTAAGGATTCTTTTAGACACTTTTCCCACTAAGTAATGGAGTAAGACCCCCCCTCCCTCTACCCCCGCCCTCCTCAATGCCATTCCCAGTAGGGCATCTGTTTCTGAGGGCTGTTGGGCTAACGAATTTGCGTAATTTCCCAGCTAACAGGTTTACATAGGATCAAGTTTCCTATAGCCCATAACGGTTGGGGCATCGTGGGTGGTTATGGGCGAATGAGAATTGGCGAGTGGAAGCCCCTTTTAGAAACTCTCCTCCTTTAGTTGATAATCTTTCTTCCCTTTCTCTTCGCTGTAATGTTTCTTCACACTCTCTCTCTTTTACAGGTACTTTAACGGGCAATGTTTGGTGGATTTGGCATCCTGTTTACCGCCGGCAAGACCGTGGGCTCGTACACTCGTCTTGCCCGCGGTGCCCACCATTTCTCTGTGGCTGTTGGTCACACTAGAATAACCCATTATAGTACATCCGTCTCTCCTCACACAGCCAAACAGTGGAATGCTCTTCCTTCTTCTGTGTTTCCATACTCATACAATCTCTCATTTCAAAAAGCTGGTTTTTCGTCATCTTCGTGGTGTAGATTAATATGATCTTTTTCTCTTCTATTTCTATTATTAATTTTTATTTACTCTTATATTTTCGCCGCCCAGGCCCCGTTGTGGGTCGATGGCCTGTGCCCAGGTGGGCTATTCTCCATAAAAAAAAGATAAAATATAGGTAAGACCGCTTAGAGATGACACAAAACTCTTAAGATGACTGAAGTATCATTTTTTCACAGGTACAATGAGGAAGGTGTCCCCGTGGAAGTGATGTTGCTCGACCTCCAGGTAGTCCGCTGGGCCTCGCCAGCCACCGATCTCAACTACCTATTGTACACCAGCCTCACTGGAGAAGTCAGGAAACCCAATTTAGACTCCTTTCTGGCTTCCTACAATAGCTCCTTCACTAAGGTCATGGAGGCTGCTCACTTGGACATGCCCTTTACAGACAGTCAGATCTACCACGATTTCAGAGACAAGAACTTGATTGGTGCCCTATTTGCTATAATGATAGTGCAGTTCATTCTTTTTGAACCGGAGGATATACCAGACATGTCAGGGGCTAAGAATGAAAGTTTCGAGCAACTCATGAATGAATTTAAGGTAAAATCTATTGAGCTGCTGGACACAAACCCTCTAATGCAGCCCAGGTTTTTGTCTGTGTTTGATGAAATGATGGAAGTGGGTCTTATTCCCTAAACGAGTTCACTGTGACCAAAAAAATAGTATTCACACTTGAAATTCAATCAATATGTATAATATGGTCTTGTTGCGGTAAGTCTCAAAATATTCTTAAATTTATGAACTTTTCTAGATTGAGTAGAATAAGAGGAATTTTTAGCCCTTATAAAACAACGATCAACAAACAATGAAGGGTACCCAAGTTTTTGTGCAATGGAAATGAATGAGTTGCAGTTCTTCTTCAAAAAATTCAGGGTCACAAAAACGCAAACATCTCAAAAACATAGCAGAAAAAAATGACATATTGGTAGACTCATGGTGACTCGATATAAAATGTATGAAGCTACCTTATCGCAATGAATTTGTCCGGTTAGTTCAGTCCCTTAAATTACTAAACATTAATGTTGTTTTTTAGTATGACTCAACTATTACTAATATATATTAATTAAGAATAGCCCAACCTTCTATGTAAATGAAAGTGTTTACTGTACTCCATGTAGCAATTGTAATGGAAATTATGTAGGTCAGGCTGGGAAAGCATTGCAACTCAGAATTAAGCAGCACAAGTACAATATTAGAACAGCATCTGAATGCAGTGCACTGTTCGTTCATTAGGAACAATAATCACCCCATAGATTGGGAAAACAGTTTAGAAGTGTATATATCATCATGTGTCACAGAAAGACTTCTAGTTGAAACAAGTTTGATTAGAGAAATGTATTCTTTAAACCTTAGTGATGGTCAGGACAAAACTGATAATATGTTACACAAATTTATTTGTCAGTGGCCCAAGGTTAAAAATGCTGTGAAAGCCTTTGAGGTAGATGTAGGATAGATGATTAGTGGGTCCCATATTTTTTACAATACAGAGACAACTGCGATTACAACATGTTCCTTTTTTAAAATAACCTAATGAATGCTAACTGGGATCTTGTCTATGACTCCGACAACCCAAACGTGAGCTGATGCAACTTCTCTTGCATCTTCAATGCTTGCTTTGATAAATGCTTCCCGCTCAAGACTAAGTCAGTGAAAACTGTATCCATTTCCAAACCCTATATCACAAGCGAAATTAAGTTAATGATAAAAACTAACACAAACTCCAAAGGAAATTTGCAATAAGACCCATAACTTTCGGTGATGCTTACCGAAGTATCAGAAATAGAGTAACTCGAGCAGTTAGAAATGCCAGACGTAGCTATTATACAAATAAGCTCCAGTCAGCATCAGGCGACAGTAAGAAAACCTGGAATGTCATAAATTCTATTCAGAACAGGAACACTCAGCCTTGGGCCCCCCATTCTGCTTTTATGATAAATGATTCAGCCTACCTGCAAAAAAAAAAGACAGCAAAAAGAGCTGTTCTTATCCCCTGTCACAGCAGATGAATAACTGGTCATCATAGTTCAAGCTTCAATCTCAGCAATGCAGAACTTTTGAAAAGGAACTTGTATTTCCCTTGCCTTGACAGAATGATCAATGAGCTTGACCAACGATTTACTGGTGTGGGAGCTGATCTCATGAAAGGTATCCAGGCTTGTCACCCATCCTCTGCGACTTTCCTCTCTGAAGAGTTATTAATAAAAGTTGTATTCACTACAAAATCCAGCTGAAATCAGAGGAAATACTGGTTGCTAAAAATTTTTAAGCCAGAGGGAAAGAGACAGGTGCCGTTACTGACATGCTCAGAGTATACAGGTTACTCGGTTCTAATATGTTTCCAACTCTGAAAGCCATCTTTCAAGTGGCACTTACCATTCCTGTCAGCAGCTGCAACTGTGAGCGATCCTTCAGTGCCTTGAGGCGTCATTGAACATAATGAAGTCATCAACAGATTTGACACTCAAATCAAGGAGATATAGACTGATGCTCCCCCCTCCAAAAAACTAAAGGTGACCCCGGTGTGGTAAACAGTAATTAAGTTAGTGAAGGGATGTCAGTTTTACTTTTGCAACATTTAATGCATTAACTAATATCAACACCCAAGCAGCATGCGCACATGTCTCATCACACACAAACACAGGCACTCCAACAGAACAATAACAATCCACAAGCATTGATCACCATATACACAAGTTACACACACTTGACATGCTGGCCTACTACTTCCATTATACATATCCCAGGAATTGCCTAAAAAATAAATTTAATAAATATTTTTCCTGTATTTTAGACATTTTGGTTTCTTCTTTTAACTGCCTTTAGATGGCAGGAAATGTTGTCACAGACAGTCTAAATTAGAAAAAATCCAGGAGGAGCATGCCCCCGGACCCCCCAAAAAATCGCAATGCTCCAAATGTCCTAAAGGTCCAACAACAGCCCTGGACAATACAGCTTGGAGGATTCTGATATCGTTGCCACCAAAATACACTTTGCATTATGTCATGATTATCTAATAATACTGTAACCCATCATGGCAAATAATGTAAAACTTCATTGAGTAACTTGTCTCGTGAATTTATTAACAAAACAATGACATCCTTCCCTTGTCCTTATTGAGAAATGGAACTCCTGTATCAGAGTTCGATTGTTGAACTGCGAGGGCACTTTTTTTTGTGTGTAGGGGGGAGGAGGGAAGGCGATGGCTGGACAGCGAACCCGTCATCCGGTAAGGAAGGGCGGACTTTACACCACCCACCTTGACTCTTGTGAGAACCTTCGTCGTGGGACTGTGCCTGACATGTTTTTGTTATGATTTTATGTATACGGCAATATTAAAATTAAGTCAGAAGAAGATATAGAAGACAGTTTTCTTTTCATAACACAATAAAGAGAATACAATTCTAAACATTAAGATCTTAATGAAAACAAGTTGTTCTGAGACAGACCTGAGAATGTGTGAAGCAATAGGTAAATGTTAAAAAAGGTCACCGACAACCTGAAAGCAGTGTAGGCAGCTGTTGTGCTGAGAAATGTATGTCTGATAGTCTGATAATACTTTATAAAATAGCATAAAAAGACATAATGAAACAAAGAATAACACGTACACATAGTATTGAAAAGAAGAGAATATAGAAGAAGAGCGAGAGAAAAGAGAGAGGGGAAGAGGGATTGATATTGATTAAAAAAATAATAATTATGAGGAAGGGAATGACGCAACTGAACCTTGTCCCTGGAAATAAAAAGAAAAATATTAACATCTTGTAGGGAAGATTAAGTTCCTTAGACATGAGAAACAACCAGTGTAAACATGATATTAGAAACTCGACAAAGAGACAGGCTAACTTGCCAGTCTGCCTCTAACCATGACAGGAGAAGGTGGCCTGAACATATACATTACATATCAGATTTACACTTAAATCTTGTGACGAATCAAAATATCATATCCTTTTATGTGTAAACACCTGCCTTGGGTGACGATAGCAGCATCTTTAATGACCAAGGCCTGTGTAAGCTGCTGAGATTAGACAATATAGTACTCTAATCTTGCCATTAAAATTGTTAAACTTACTAAGATGGGAATAAACATTGCACGGCTGTAGCAATGGGACTCACACACTGGTCGGAACGTCCCAGGATGTCGGCAATTAAACCAATATGAGTTTCAATACCTAACCTCCTTTTCTCCCTCTACCTTTCTCTGTTTTATTGCTCATCTTTCTTTTTCTCTTTCTATCTCTCTTTCTCTGTAGTCTGCGCTATCATCATGAATGGCATATTTTCATGGTTACTCAAAACTGTTGTTGTGGAGGCGACAGAGAAAAGTGTCTTATATAAAGATGTCAGTTATGAAGGATGGATGTAAGAGACTATGTAGTGTAGATGAGAAAGAATTATATATTGGAGAATGGAGCCTTATGGTGGAGTGTTTAGCTAAAGTTTAATTGAAGCTATGTTATGGGGTATGCCTTGAGCTCCCGGGAGATAAAGGAGGTACCTCTGTCTGAGTGGATAAAGTTGAGCATTCCACAAAGGCTAAATACTGTTTCAAGGCATTTGATCACAGTCGTGGAGTGCATGTTAGGGCATGGGAATGTAAAAGGGAAGCGTGAGTACTCACCAACGGCTGTAAACATATAAGGATTACGGGTCGCTGATGGTAGAGGCCCCTTGAAATCAATGCTGAGCCGCTCCATAGGTTGAGTAGCTTTGATGAGTGTCCCTTCCGATGGACGGTAGAACTGGGGCTTCAATTCTGAGCAGACTTTGTAAGATGCACCTGTTATTTTTACATCCTCTGTTGAGTATGGGAGGTTTCTTCATCTCACAATGTGTAGTAGCCGAGTTACTCCAGGATGGCAGAGTCCATTATGGATTTCAGTGAGAGAAGATGAAGGAAATGTTGAACAGCAAAATGCTCTGGTCAGCGTATCAGGAGCCACATTTTTCTTTCCTGGGCGATACCGTATGGTGTAGCTGAAGGATGCTAGCTCCAACCTCCATTCTTGCATTTTATTATTCGTTATTTTAGTTCGCCTTCTGCTGTCCAGCATAAATTCTACAGAGCGTTGGTCAATGATGAGCACAAAATGACGCCTGGCTAGGAAATGGCTCCATGTACGCACTGCCTCAAAAATGGCAGTAGCCTCTTTCTCTACAGCTGGGTAATGTAGCTCACTACCCTGCAAAGTCCTGGACATGAATGCAACAGGACGGCCACCTTGGTTCAAGACTGCTGAAATAGCTACTTCTGAGGCATCACACTCCACCACAAATGGCAGGTCCTCATCGACAGATCGTAGAGTTGCATCCACAAGTCGCTTTTTTATGAGTTCAAATGCTGTCAAGGCTGCTTCGCCCAGTGGGAACGTCTTACTTCTTACCAAAGGTTGAATCATGTCTGAGAAATTGGGGATCCATTTGGCATAATAGGCGAACATTCCCAGTGCCCTCCGCAGAGATCCTACATGGGACGGAATCCACACAAATTCGATACGAGAGTTCTCATTGGCAGTTATCACATTTCTTTTAATATCACATACAACTTTAGACATAGAACCTGACGGGATGTTCATTGATTTCAAAGCACTTCGAGAGTCACAGAATATCACCCCACCTCCATTTTCTTTAAGGGAGTCTGTGGCTAAGTAGATTCCAGTTAGTTCAGTTTGTGTTGCGCTGGCCCAGTTGTTCAGCCTTTGCTGGTGTGATACTATCATCTCTTTTTCTTTATATATTGCAATTGCACAGCCTGTTTTACCTGTGTTTGTTTGCACAGAACCATCAGTAAAAGCATAAAATTCACTTCATTTAATACTCTCTAAGTGTCTGTTAATAGTTTCTAGTGTGACACATCTCATCACATCGGTGTTTAACATTTGCTTACTACCAAGAGGAGTGTAATTAATAGGAACTGATATATGCAGCCAAGGAGGAATGGCATTAATGGGTTCGTCTGGGGTGATTGGGACATTGTTTCGAGAGATCTGCAACACCTTTATGAAGCCACGCCCCAAAGAGAGTCTTTTGTGGAAGGTTAGCGAGATAGTCGGGATTACTTAGATTGAACATCAACTCAGATTGAGCTGTATTTCGGGGACCATTGTTCTTCAAAACTGACATAAAACATGGTATTAAGTAGAGCTATCCTCTCAGATAGGGCGGGCAGCCCGAGCTCTTTCCTCATGTTTACAATTCTGGTTGATTTTGGGCATCCTAGAATGATGCGCATGGCTTCATTTTGCACTACCTCAAGGCTGTCGAGTTGTTTAGGCGGAATAGTCACAAGATGGAGAGCATGATAGTCAACTACAGAACGAATGAAGTGAAGATAGAAATTACGAGCATAGGTGATGTTAATTCCATAGCCATTGCCAACAAGGGTGAGTGGCTCGGCGCGTGGGACGGATATTTTTTTTTAAGAAATACCTATACCGCTGTCACCATGTAACAATAATAATTGCTTATCTTTCCTATTATTCTTTTTATTATTTTTTATTTCTTTACTTCTTAACTCTTTACTTATTTCCTTACTCTCTGTATTTTCTTTGTATTGTATACTTGTGAGATGGAGGAAGGTTAGGGGTGAAATGAACTGAGAGAGGGAGGAACTCTTTGGTTTATGGTTGAAGGGATGGTGTGAGTGAGGGGGAAGAGGTTACAGTTTTTTAGTTTAACAAATTTATTGACAAAACTTGGAGTACAGTTTGCCTATTCTGAGTAATTCAGTCAGGTCTTGACACTGAGGTTGGTATCACTTCTCACTACCACGCAGGACAGAGGTTCATACACAAAGAAATGCATCATATTCATCAGCAGTATATATATACTGTAGGTCAGAGTCATGTGGGTGATGTCACTGTTCGCTGCTATCCAAGACAGTGGTTCATATACATAGGACGGCATATTCTAATTGAAGACTAATCAGTGTGGGTAGACCCTCACACCAGAGAGTAATCTGATATGAGGGGCGAGAGAGGGAGAGAGAATAACTGGGGATTAATGGTGTAACTGGTGATAACAGGGATACCAGGCAGTAGGTTATGTTATCTATAATGAGTCACTGTATTACTGCATACACCAAAGACATTCATGACAATGTTTTACTCTACACCAAAGGGGGAATTTCTAACACTTCTTAATAGTTCTTTGTTTATTTAACACCTTCTAATGAGATTGACAATTATACTTCAAAACAATAAACCTATCTTCCTCGCTAGCTAATCAGGGGACACATGAATCACAATACATTTAGTGAAAACAGATAAACCTGAACGGTACTCGTATATAATTATATCCCGCCATGTGGGGAGACGACACCC